>NC_029791.2:66901563-66906435 GCF_000816755.2 Arachis ipaensis | reverse complement strand
GATTGAAAATTTCGAACAAGTAAAGGAGATGGCAGCCGAACCCAACAACAATGCAAGGAGAATGCTTGGTGACTTTACTGCACCTAATTCCAATTTACATGGAAGAAGCATCTCCATTCCTGCCATTGGAGCAAACAATTTTGAGATTAAACCTCAATTAGTTTCTCTAATGCAGCAGAACTGCAAGTTTCATGGACTTCCATCTGAAGATCCTTTTCAGTTCTTAACTGAATTCTTGCAGATATGTGATACTGTTAAGACTAATGGAGTAGATCCTGAAGTCTACAGGCTCATGCTTTTCCCTTTTACTATAAGAGACAGAGCTAGATTATGGTTGGATTCTCAACCTAAAGACAGCCTGAACTCTTGGGATAAGCTGGTCACGGCTTTCTTAGCCAAGTACTTTCCTCCTCAAAAGCTGAGCAAGCTTAGAGCGGATGTTCAAACCTTCAAACAAAAAGAAGGTGAATCTCTCTATGAAGCTTGGGAAAGATACAAACAGTTGACCAAAAAGTGTCCTTCTGACATGCTTTCAGAATGGACCATCATGGATATATTCTATAATGGTTTATCTGAGCTATCAAAGATGTAACTGGACACTTCTGCAGGTGCTTTTCTCAACTGTTTTCGAAAAAAAAAAATAAATAAATAATAAAAAAAAATGTTTTCAAAGATAAATTATTCTATGGCTTCAAAATTTTTAAGAATGAATTCTAGTGTTTCATGGTAACATGTTGAATCCTGTCTGGCTGTAAAGCCATATCCAAACCCCTTTGGGATTGGTCTTCAACTAATCACCTCAATGGATGTAATTGCCTACTAAAGCTTGGCTGGCTATTAAGCCATGCCTGACCCTTTGATTGGAGCTTTAGACTAAAGAGCATAAGATTCCTGGAATTCATATTAAAAATTTTGGAATCCTTATTTTTCTTTTTTCTAAATAATTTTCGAAAAAAATATAAGTTAAAAATCCAAAAAAATCATAAAATCAAAAAAAAAAATCAAAAAAATATTTCATGTTTCTTGTTTAAATCTTGAATCACATTATAAGTTTGGTGTCACTTGCATATGCATCTTGCATATTTCGAAAATTCATGCATTCATAGTGTTCTTCATGATCTTCAAGTTGTTCTTGGTAAGTCTTCTTGTTTGATCTTGATGATTTTTTGTTTTGTGTCTTTTCATGTTTATCATATGCATTCTTGAATTCTTAGTGCGTAAGCATTAAAGAATTCTAAGTTTGGTGTCTTGCATGTTTTCTTTGCATTAAAAATTTTTCAAAAATATGTTTTTGATGTTCATCATGTTCTTCATAGTGTTCTTGGTGTTCATCTTGACATTCATAGCATTTATGCATGCATTCATTGTTTTCATCTAAAAAATTTCATGCATTGCATCCTTTTAGTGTTTTTTCTCTTGCATCATAAAAATTCAAAAATCAAAAAAATATCTTTCCCTTTTTCTCTCCTCAAATTCGAAAATTTGGATTGACTTTTTCAAAAATTTTTAAAATCAAATTGTTTCTCATGAGTCAAATCAAATTTTCAATTTGAAAATCTTATCTTTTTCAAAATCTTTTTCAAAAATCAAATCTTTTTCAAAATTATTAGTTATTTTCGAAAATTTCAAAAAAAAAAATATTTTTCAAAAATCTTTTTCTTATTTTTAATAAAATTTTCGAAAATAACTAATCAATTAATGTTTTGATTCAAAAATTTCAAGTTTGTTACTTGCTTGTTAAGAAAGATTCAAACTTTAAGTTCTAGAATCATATCTTGTGATTTCTTATGAATCAAGTCACTGATTGAGATTTTAAAAATCAGATCTTTTTCAAAACTAATTTCTATCATATCTTTTCAAAAATATCTTCTTATCTTATCTTTTTCAAAATATGATTTCAAAATATCTTTTCTAACTTCCTAACTTCTTATCTTTTCAAAATTTGTTTCAACTAACTAACTAACTTTTTGTTTGTTTCTTATCTTTTTCAAAACCACCTAACTAACTCTCTCTTTCTAATTTTCGAAAATATCTCTCCCCTTTTTCAAAATTTCTTTTTAATTTATTAATTATTTTAATTTTTAAAACTTAATTTTCGAAAATTACTAACAATTTTTCAAAAACCATTTTCAAAAATCACTAACTCCTTTTCAAAAAAATAATTTTCGAAAATTCCCTCCTTCTCTCTCATCCTATTCTATTTATTCATTCATATCCTAACATCTCATCTCACATCTCTTCCATTGGTACAGTTGTGTTTCTTCCTTTACATCACATCCTTTATCTCCCCACAATTTCGTGCACCACTCATGCAACAAGAAAAGCATCTGTACGGATGAATGTGAGAAATCAACCGAAGATAGGAGTATGAAGAAGATTTTAGAATCTCAACTTGAGGACAAGGAGATAGGGTAAGTCTTGCAACAAGTGGAGGAGGAAGAGATTGTTAAAGAAGAAGAAGTGGTTGAAGAGCTAGGCAAAATTGAACAAGAGGTGGATTTCAAGCTTGAAGACACTTTCACACCAAGTTATGTTGTTGATGATCCTGTGGAAGTTGTTGAACCATCTTCCAATGAGCTTGAATTTGGTGTTGTGGAGGATAATGTGCAACCTCCAAG
Source organism: Arachis ipaensis (assembly GCF_000816755.2). NCBI lineage: Eukaryota > Viridiplantae > Streptophyta > Magnoliopsida > Fabales > Fabaceae > Arachis > Arachis ipaensis. Next base: position 66,903,817 of record NC_029791.2, on the reverse strand, counting down.
GCATAGTATGAATAATGAAAGATTGGAAGAGGATGATCAAGAGGCAAGCTCCACCAATGAAGAATGTGTGGAAGAAGTTGGTGGGCAAGGAATTAAAGTTGAAAAAGCTTGCCAAGAGATGGAGGTAGTCAAAGAAGAGCACAAGGGAGCGGAACTTGCAAGATCATTGGAGATCCCCCTTCCTAAGTCACCATCCTACACAACATTCAAGTGGGTAAAATTCCTATCCCTAGGCTTTACTCTCTCACTTGAATATGGTTTGATTGAAAATGATGGTCAACTTAGAGCTCTTTGTGGAGTTAAGAGTAGAAGAGATTTGTGTAGTGGTTGGAAACATCACTCTAGGTTCATGATGGTTGTATGCTCAAGGTTGAATAGCAATGGTTAGTGTAGAACCAAATTGCATGGGTCTAGGAGAATGTTTAGATGCTTAATTGAGAATTCACAAGCTTTGTCACCCAAATCTAACAATGGTAGTCAACGAGAAGATGGGTGCAAGAACAAGGTTTGGGACCCCGGAATTCATTTCAACAATCAAAACTCTTGAGGCCTTGTCATTTACTTAAGCTTACTTGAAGGCCTTGTGCGCCTAATTTGGGATCCCGGAGGCTATTGGAAATGCAAGCATTGGTGGGGATTCAAGGAAGAGTTCAAGCATAAGCCACCATAGAAAAGCCCCCACCAAATGTCCAACTTAAAGACTTAAACTAAAAGTGCTAGGTGGGAGACACCCCACCATGGTAAACTCTTTCCATTCTTTTGTATATATAGTCAATGAATGAATTGAGTTGCCATTGTTAGGTAGTTTTCTTATTTTCATACTTTAGCATACTTTGCTTTGATTACTAGGCAAGTTTGGCACGAACGTTGAGCTTCTCGTGCAAGCTGCGACACGTACGCGTCAGCGTGCACTCTCTCCATCCACACATAAGCGCACCTGGCACTTCCGCGTCGATTTATACTTTCACCATCCACGCTTAAGCATATAGGACGCTTACGCGTCGCTTGTCCATCCTGCCACCCAGCGCGCGCGCACATGGCGCGCATGCGTTGATTCCGCGCCCTGCCTCCCCTGTTTTATGCTCTGTTTTCTTTTCTCTTCCTCTCTTGTTTCTTTCTTCTTTCTCCTTTCTTCTTCCTTTCTTACTATCTTTTCTCCTCTCTTTTTAAATTTTCACTTCTCATTTTTTCTTATTTTTCAATTTCTTTTATTTGTTGCATTTGCATATTATCATTCATTGCATTTTAATTTTGTTTTTATAGCTTGTTCTTATTTTCTTTACTAAATTTCTTCTTTTAATAGTGGTGTTGAATGCTCTTACTCAATTGTTGAGAATTTCTTGGTTAATCTTGGTGCGTCTAGACTTGTTTGATATTGATGGGTAATGAAATTTCTAATTCAATGCTTAACCTTTGATGATCCTTGTATCCTTTGTGTATTGATATGAGCTTACATGTCTTTCATGACCCACTCTTTCTTGTTTGAACTTGATGCTCGACATGCTCTTCATGTCATTCACTCATGCTTTGGCTTTACTCTTGCATCATGTATTAATTTATATGCCTCAGCTTATATTGCCTTCTCACTCACATGTTATAGCTACCATGTAGTAGAGAACCATGCTCTCATTTGGCACTAGCCCCCGCCTATGTTCTATTTGCTCTGATATCCTTGTTGTAGGCTTAATTTTCTTTCTTTTTCTTTCCTTTTAGGTTGGCCACCAAAAGAGGAAAAGGAAAAGCTTCTAAATAGGGACAACAAACAAGTTCACCCGCACAACCTTTTGAAGGAGCTCATCAATTGTAGTAACCCGTCTACCTTAATCTTCTTTGCATGCACCGATGATGGTGCAAATTTCTAAGTGTGGGGAGGTCGTCCGACCGACCTCCATGGGTAANACCTTAATCTTCTTTGCATGCACCGATGATGGTGCAAATTTCTAAGTGTGGGGAGGTCGTCCGACCGACCTCCATGGGTAAAATTTCTTTCTTTCAACACCAATTCTTGATTTCCTTTGCTAGTTAGTTGTTGCATTGCATAATAGGTTGCATGTTAGTTAGAATTTATACATATTTCACCATTTCTTTTTATGCTAGGACTACTTGGTTAGGGTGATTATTTCTCTTCCAAGTAAAATTGTTTTTAGAGCACCCTACCAATTTGAAAAAAAAATTGTGACAAACTTGCTTGAAGAATTTATTTTGGAACATGGTTTTCGAGCTAAGAACACAAGCATGTGAGTTTTGAGCCAAA
>NC_029791.2:66860103-66901361 GCF_000816755.2 Arachis ipaensis | reverse complement strand
GTGCATTGTTCTCTTTCTATGATTGTGATCTTTGATTTGTTTGATTCTTTATGTCCATTATTCCATGTATACAGCCATTTAAAGGATTGAGGCCATCATTTCATTTAGCTCACTTACCCAAATAGCCTACCTTTCATCAACCATTGCTAGCCAAATTTGAGCCTATTTAATCCTTTTGTTCTTAATTGTAGCACATCACTACCCCTAAGTGAAAAATAATAAATATCCCTTAATTTGGATCTTTGATTAGCTTAGGCTAGTGAAGGTGTGTATCATTTGGGTATGAGAAACTTGGAACATTGGTTGAGGTAAAAGTCCATTTTGTATTTTTGTTGAAAACCATAGGATTGGGTACATGCTTATGCATTAAATATGTAAAACCATATGCATTGATACGTTATGAATAAGTCCTCATGATGAATGTATGCATGCATTGAATAATTGTTGATTGTTAGATGAAAGATAAATCTTAGAAAGCATGAGTAGAAGAAAATTGAGTGATTGACCCTATACACTTGAGCGATTAGAGCAGATACACGTCTAATAAGGGTTCGATGCTCAATTCCTTGTTCCTGGCTTTCATGAGCTTTCTTCTTGCAAGTCTATTTGAACTTCATTTTGATATTTGAATTGGTAGGATTCATGAATTGTCATATGATCTTAGCCCTACTTGCTTATATATGTTCTTGGAGATTAATTTACATTTAACCAAGTTGGTAGAAGCATTTTTCATTTAGTTACATGCATGTAGATAGGTTTATATAGTTTCTTTGTATTGAATAAATGTTCATACCCTTTTTCTTGTCCTTCTCTATTCTTATCATGAGGACATGCTTGGTTTAAGTGTGGGGAGGTTTGATAAACTCCAATTTTGTGGTTTATCTTGTGCTTAATTTAGGAGATTTTATCAACTTTTCACACATTTATTTAATGAAATAGCATGGTTTTGTAATTCTCCCTAATTTTCTGTTTAAGTGTGAAAACATGCTTTTTAGGCCTCAAAATAGCTAAATTTAATTTACTTTAATTCCATTCGATAACTTGATATGTTTTTTAAGTGATTTCAGGTTTAGAAGGCAAAGATTGGATTGAAGGAATGAAGAAAAAAACATGTAAAAATGGAGAACTCATGAAGAAATGAAGGAACCGTAAAGCTGTCAATCCTGACCTCTTTGCACTCAATCGATGATAACTTGAGTTACAGAGGTCCAAATGAGGCGGTTCCAGTTGCGTTGGAAACTAACATCCGGGGCTTTAAAATGATATAAAATTTGCCATAGTTGCTTCGCGTTTAGGGATGCGTATGTGCAATGTACGCGTACACATCGATGTTGCACGTCGTTCATTTAAGAGAAACTCGTGGCCAGCAATTTCTAGCTCATTTTGGGCCCAATCCAACTCATTTCTGATGCTATTGAACCCAAGGATTGAAGGGGGAAGGATCGAAGGAGTCATAGTTTAGTTTTCATCATGGTTTAGGTTAGAATTCTAGAGAGAGATGCTCTCCTGTCTCTCTAGAATTTTGGGTAGTTTAGGTTTAATTTTCTCAAAACTAATTTTCAATTCTTTTCTTGATTTAGTTTTCCTTCTTAATTTCTTGTATTACATCTTTGCTCTTCTAGTTTTACTTGTTCATTTCCCTTATTTTGTTTCTTTTATGTTGATGAACCATTATTGGATCTAATTTCCTTTTAATGCAATTTCATGTTTCTATGTTTCTTTTATGTTGATCTTGATTGTTATTGTTGAATTCTTGCTTATGTTAGTCATGGGTTTCTTTAATTTTTGCATTTTTTGATGTTTACTTTTCTTGCACACTAGGTGTTTGATAAAATGATTTCATTAGTTTTTGAGTAGTTTTCTTTACTCTTGGCCTAGGCTAAGGGAATTGAGTGACCTTGAGTCATTGGGTCTCATTGAATTGGTGATTTGAGAACCCTTGGTGATCAATTTGATACCCATTGACACTAACCCGCTACTAATCTAATTAGTAGATAGGTTGGAACTTATGGGTTGATGTGATCAAAGTCATTTGACGTACTTCAAGTCTAGGAGTAGATATTACGTACTTAAGGCTTTTGGAAGTAGACTTAATGAGCTTGGTTCCTCATAATTATCAATATTTGGTTTGTAGACAACGATGGTGATCTCAATTACCTATTTCTAGCCAAGAGTTCTTTTCCCTTATTTTATTAGTTCTTGTTATTTTACTTTCTTGTCATTTAATTTTTTGCAAAAATATAAAAAATAAACCCCTTTGTTCCTTCATAGCCAATAATCATTCATTTCATTGCAATTCCTTGTGAGACGACCCGGAGGTCAAATACTTCGGTTGATTCTTATTTGGGGGTTTGTTATTTGTGACAACCAAATTTTTTATTGGGAGGATTGTTTGTTGGTGTAGAACTATACTTGCAATGAGATTTCAATTGTGAAATTCTATACCATCAAAGAATTCTCATTATCAGCAGTACTAACTTAAATCTGTCTGGTACTGTGTGAAAGCAGTAAAAACGATAAAAAAAAACTTAGAAAAATAATTGAAGTTGAAAATCGGGCGCTAATTTTAAAGGTTTGGCCCAAAGTTGGGTCAAATGGGCCAAAAACGCTAACAGGTTAGACCAGGTCCAAGTTTGGCTCAAGTCCAACATATAAAAGGCTAAACCTAATGAGCATTCAGGTCATAACACACACTCAAATACAAGTGTGCAGCTGGGAAGTGAGAGGGGAGAGCAAGAAACCAAAAACACTATTCACCATCACATTCAATCGATCATATCTTGAAGTACGGTGATCCGATTCGAGTGCCGTCAGTGGCTACGTAAAGCTCTCGCTGAGCCTGCCACTTATAGCTAGGTATTATGGTAAGATTTTCGAAAATCTATACCCAGTTCTCAGCCCATGTGAATTTCAAAATTTTGGGTTTTAGTTTGAGTGGATTTTTGTGATTTTGGGTTTTTAGGTACACTCTAGCACTTGGTTTCTATTGGGTTTTGTCCTAATCAACTAACGATAAGGTAAGCTTGCTCTTATTCCTTGTGAAATTGTGTATTTAGGAACCCTAGGTATTGATTTGTGGTAAATTATGTTTATAGCTTGGAACATTTGATTGTTGATGCTTGTTGGAGTTGATTGGTGGATTGTTTGATGCTTGGAGGCTTGATTTGGAATCAAATTTAGTGTGTGGTGCATATTGTGAATCGGCCAAGGTATGATTTTGATTTTTCTATGCAATATGTAATATTTCTGGACACTTAGGCTAGTGGACCACAGGGTAGGTGATGGTCACGGATACCGTCGGCAAGGAATTTCACAAGATTTTTCGCGTTGCAAGTATAGTCCTCAACCAACAAATAATCCGCGAATCAAATTTAGAAGAAATTGGTTGTCACAAGTTCAACCCCAATAAAGTAACCGAAGTATTCAAACCTCGGGTCGTCTCACAAGGAATGGGCAAACATGTGCTTCAACATTGGTTACAATTCCGGGGTTGCAAGTCATGAGCAAGAAATTAAACTAGGAATCTTAATAAGCAAGTAATCTTGAAATGCAAGAAACTAATTCAAATAACTAAAGCAAGAAGTGAGCAATTCTAAACTAATAAGATAACTTCCAATATAATTCTACTCTAAAACTAAACAAATAACTATAACTGAGACAAAGCAATTAGGATTTTTGGGTTTTCAAATATGAATGATAAAAGCAACTCTTGGCTAAGCATGGGAATTGAGATCGCCATCCTTGTCTCCATATCAAACATTGACAATTATGAGGTACCAACCCACTAAGTCTACTTCTCAAAAGCCTTAAGTACGTATTGTCTACTCCTAGGCTTGAAGTACGTTAAATAGGTTTGATCACATTAACCCATAAGTCCCAACCTATCTACTAATTAGATTAGTAGTGGATTAGTGTCAATGGGTATCAAATTGATCACCTAGGGTTCTCAAATCACCAATTCAATGAGACCCAATGACTCAAGGTCACTCAATTCCCTTAGCTTATGCCAAGAGTAAAGAAAACTACTCCATAATCAAAGGAAACATTTCATCAAACACATGGTAAGCGTTACTAAAAGACATTTCCAAAGTGCAATTAAATTAAAATTAGCAAGTACCCACTAACAATTATCAACATACAATCACTCAAACAACACAATTAACTATGAAAATCATCAATGTAACATTAGCAATTCAAGATTCACAAGATTCATGAAATGGGTATAAAATGACAATTGACAAGAAAACATAAATCTAACACAAGATCTAAACAAAATTATGCTAAGGAATTCAAATTAAGCAATCAAAACTAGTAATTAACAAGATCTAATTCAGAATTCAACAAGGGAAGATCAATAAAAACTAGATCAAGAGAGGAACAAGGGTTTCTCTCTCTAGAAGAACAAAAACCAAAAACTAGCTAAAAATTGTGTCTAAGTGTAAAATGAATGATCCCCCCTTTCCCCCTAGCATCCTTGGGTCTTTTCTATGCAGAACCAGCTTGAATTTGGGCCTCTTGAGCCTCAGAAATTGCCAGGCACGATTTCCTTTAATGAGGTCACGTGCAGCTCGTCGCACGTGCGCGCCATGTGTGCGTGCGCGCCGATTGATTTTCTGATACACGCGCGCGCGCCATGTACGCGTGCGCGCCGATGTGGATTTCCCTAATCTTCACGGGTGCGTCGATCTTTGCGCGCCACTTCCAGCTGTCCTCATCCACGTGTGCACGCGAGGTGCACATGTGCGCCCCTGCTGAAGTTCCCAAAATCTAAATCTTCATGTTCCTTCCTCTTGTACATGCTTCTTTTCTCTCTTCTAGGCCATTTTTGCCCTATAAATTCTGAAATCACTCAACAAATACGTCACGGCATCGAACCCTCACCGGAAGTGTATCCGCTCTATTCGCTCGAGTGCATAGGGTTCGTCACTCAATCCTCTCCTAATCAAGCTTTCCAAGATTTGTCTTTCATTTAACAATCAATAATTACTTAATGCATGCTTACAAGTATCATGAGGTCTTATTCATGGGTTGTAACAGGGCTAGGGTGAAGGTAAGGATGTATATGGTCAAGTGAGCTTAAAATTTGAATCCTTGATTAACCTAAGATCCCACTAGACACATAGAACAACCTATACAACTATAATACAATGCCTAGCTACCCATGGGTTTCACTTTTTCTTTTGCATACTCATGCATTCTTTTCAATTCACATCCCATATGCATTGTTATTATTACTTTGTCTTAGGGCATTTTTGTCCCCTTTCATTGCTTTCTCCTCTTTTTTTTTCTATTTTTGTTTCTTCTATATATTTTTTTTTTCTGTTTCTTTTTCTTACATACTCATTGTTCATACCCTGGGTCGAGCTGTCCGACCCGGGATGTTTAGTGACAAGGCAACCAACCTCTTCAGGTCAGACTATCTGACCTCTTCTCAAAGAGCTCGGCCAAATTGCCAGGAAAGCCCAATAAAGGGCCCTGATAGAGGAACACAACCCAAATCCAAAGGCAGCCCAAGCCTATAGAGATAAAGGCGGTTCCCTTGAAGATAAGATGACTTCACTCAAAGATAAGATAAGATAAGATAACTACCTTATCCCCAGAAAGGTCATCCTCTACTATTATAAATACACTGGAGTACCTAGGTATAACTCATACTCTGATTCTACTAAAAATCTGCTTAATACCCTTGCTAACTTAAGCAACGGAGTGCCTTGCAGGTACCACCACCCTCCGGTGACAAAGGATCAGCAGCCAGCCAGTCAAACAAATTGGACACGACAGCCTCGGCCACCACCCACAAGTCAGACACGTCGCCTCTAACCAGCACAGAAGATCTCATCCGAGATCGACCTACAGTTTCAGGTAACCCTCGGAACATTGGCGCCATTGCCGAGGAACCTGGAAGTCATCCCATCACCATGGCGGACGACCATGACAACGATCACGACTCTGATCTAGAAGACCAGACGCTGCATAAAAATGTGGACACCACACCAAAAGATATTCCTCAACCTAACAACGACAAGAATTCACCAAATACGGGAGCCATGGAGGCACTTCAAGATCGCTTAAAACAGATCAAAAAAGAAGTGGAGCATCAACGAAAAGATGAGAGAGACTTACAAAGGGAAGTTAGGCGACGCTGCGAGCTAGAGGACAAACTCCTAAAACTCAAAACAGATCTCAAGGCCAAAAATACCCGATCCGGTCACGAATACGACTCCCGTAAAGACCAAGACACATTCACCAAAGAGATCATGAGGACCAAAATCCCAAAGGACTTCAAACTTCCCGACATGACTTTATATGATGGCACAGCAGATCCCGGCCATCATCTCAGTAATTTTAGAAGTAGAATGTACCTCACCGACGCCTCAGATGCAGTTCGCTGCAAAGCCTTCCCAACTACTTTAACGAAGACAGCAATTAAATGGTTCGACAATCTACCCCCTAGGTCCATCTCAAGCTTCGACGACTTAGCCAAGAAGTTTTTGGCCAGATTCTCCATCCAAAAAGACAAAGCTAAGCACACCCCAAGTCTATTAGGAATCAAGCAAAGAGATCGGGAAAGTCTCCGCAGCTACATGGAAAGATTCAACAAAGCATGTCTGGACATACAAAGTCTACCAACAGAGGCCGCCATTATGGGTCTCATCAATGGCTTACGAGAGGGACCTTTTAGCCAATCTATATCGAAAAAACACCCCACATCTCTGAACAAAGTACAAGAACGAGCAGAAAAGTACATCAACATGGAGGAAAACTCTCGACTGGGAGAGACCTCAAAATCTGGATTCTCCTACTCCTCCCGAGATAAGAACAAAGAGTCCAAAAAGAAAGAAGATCAACAGGGGGAAAAATCATCAAATACCATAATTACACCCCTCTTCGGGTGTCCCTTGTGGATCTCTATAGGGAAGTATGCCATACTGAAAAAATACCCCCAGCTCGACCACTCAAAAGCAAAAAGGGAGGAGGAAATCGGGCTGAATATTGCGAATACCATCGAATCCATGGACATTCCACCAATGAATGCTTCGACTTAAAAAATGTCATAGAAAAACTAGTAAGAGAAGGGAAATTAGATCGGTACCTAGCCAGCCGAGTCGATGAGCAAAGAAAGAGAAGAAGGGACGAAGATGTTCAACGAACTGAACGATCACCTCACACACCAGAGAGACACGTCCACATGATACAAGGAAGATTTACGAGAGGAGGAATCTCCAAATCATCCCACAAAAGATACCTTAAAGAAGTATATCATGTTGAGGGAAAAGAAGAAACACCCGACATCCCCACAATTACTTTTACTAAGGAGGACGCAGCGGGCATCATCTCAGGACACGACGACCCCATGGTCATCACTATCATATTGGCCAACGCAAATCTCCACCTCACACTGGTCGACCAGGGAAGCTCAGCCGACATCTTGTTCAAAACTGCCTTCAACAAACTCGGTCTGGAAGAAAAAGAACTCAGAGCATATCCGACCAGCCTGTTCGGACTGGGAGACACTCCAATCCAACCACTCGGGTACATCTCACTACACACAACCTTTGGAAAAGGAAACCAGTCAAGAATGCTCAAAATAGACTACATCGTGGTCGATGTAAGTTCAGCCTACAATGCCTTAATAGGTCGGACAACATTAAATCAGCTCGACGCAGTAGTCTCGACTCCACATCTATGCATGAAGTTTCCAACCGTAGAAGGAATAGCTACAATAAAAGCATATCAGAAGACGGCGCGCCGCTGTTATAACGAAAGTCTAAACCTTAGAGGAATAGGAGAAGAATTCCACACCATCAAACTCGGTGGAGTTCAAGGGCGGGAAGAACTCCGTCCGTAACCCGAAGGTGAAGTAGAAAAAGTTCAGATCGGAGATGTCCCAGACAAAACGACCAATATTAGCACGATCTTAACAGGGGACATGAAGGAATCACTCGTACAATTCTTACGAGATAATGTCGACCTCTTTGCATGGAAGGCCGCAGACATGCCGGGCATAGACCCTAAGTTAATGTGCCACAAGCTGGCGGTTTACCCAGGATCTTGACCAGTACAGCAGAGGCGTAGAAAGCTCGGACCAGAACGATCCCAAACTGTGGAAGAGCAGGTACAAGCTCTACTAGAGGCAGGATTCATATGAGAAGTCAAGTATCCACTATGGCTAGCTAATGTCGTCTTGGTGAGAAAATCAAATGGGAAGTGGCAGATGTGCACCGACTACACTGATCTTAACAAAGCCTGCCCAAAGGATCCATATCCACTTTCAAGTATCGACGCTCTGGTGGATGCCTCCTCCAGATACAAATATCTCTCGTTTATGGACGCCTACTCAGGATACAACCAAATCCTGATGTACCCACCTGATCAAGAAAAAACTTCATTTCTAACCCCAAAAGCAAACTATTGCTACGTCGTCATGCCTTTCGGACTCAAAAATGCAGGAGCTACTTATCAAAGATTAATGAATAAGGTCTTTGTAGACCACATCGGAAAAATCATGGAGGTCTACGTAGACGACATGTTAATAAAGACACAAAGTGAAGAGACGTTACTGTCCGACCTTACCCAAGTATTCGACACTCTAAGAAGAGATGGCATGCGGCTTAACCCGGCAAAATGCACCTTCGCAGTAAAAGCTGGTAAATTCTTGGGTTTTATGCTCACACAAAGAGGAATCGAAGCAAATCCGGATAAATGCCGGGCCATACTTGACATGAAGATCCCGTCTTACGTCAAAGAGGAGCTCCGGCAGTCATCAGCCAGCCGGACACGTTATCTCCGACCAGTATAGAAGATCTCGTCCGAGATCGACCTCCAGTTTCAGGTAACCCCCGGAACATTGGCGCCGTTGCTGGGGAACCTGGAAGTCATCCCACCACCATGGTGGACGGCCATGACAATGACCACGATTCAAATCTAGAAAACAGAACGCCGCACAAAAATGCGGACACCACACTGAAAGACACCCCGGAATCCAACGGAGACAAAAATTCATCAAATCCGGGAGCAATAGAGGCGCTTCAAGATCGCTTGAAACAACTTGAGAAAGAAACCCAACAACAACGAGAAATCGGAAAGGATCTACAAAGAGAGGTACGACGACGTCGGGAATTGGAAGAAAAACTACAGCAATTAGAAGCCGATCTCAAATCGAAAACTCCTCAGACTACTCCTGAGGAAAATTCACGCAAAGAACAAGATCCATTCACTAGGGAAATTATGAAAACCAAAATTCCAAAAGACTTCAAACTCCCGGATATGATTTTGTACGATGGCACCACAGATCCCAACCATCATCTCAGCAATTTCAGAAGCCGAATGTACCTTACCGACGCCTCAGATGCCATTCGCTGCAAAGCTTTTCCAACAACCCTCACGAAAACAGCGATCAGATGGTTCGACAACTTACCTCCAAAGTCCATCTCAAACTTTGACGACCTGGCCGACCTGGCCGAAGATGACGGACGAGCTGAGCGATCACTTCGGACACCAGAAAGACACGTCCACATGATACACGGGGGATTCGTAGGAGGCGAGATCTCCAAATCATCCCGAAAAAGATACCTCAAAGAAGTATATCATGTCGAGGGAAAGGAGGAAGCACCCGACATCCCTGCAATAACATTCACTAAAGAGGACGCATCCGGCATCATCTCGGGACACGACGACCCCATGGTCATCACTATCATACTGGCAAACGCCAATCTACACCGCACATTAGTAGACCAAGGGAGTTCTGCCGACATCTTATTCAAAACAGCCTTCGACAAACTCGGTTTAGAAGACAAGGAGCTTAAGGCATATTCAAACAGTCTGTTTGGATCGGGAGATACCCCGGTACAACCATTAGGATACATATCACTGCATACAACCTTCGGAAAAGGGAACTAATCTAGGACCCTCAAAATAGACTACATTGTGGTCGACGTAAGTTCAGCCTACAATGCTCTAATAGGTCGGACAACACTCAATCAACTCGGCGCAATAGTCTCGACCCTACATCTATGCATGAAATTCCCAACTACAGAAGGGATAGCTACAATAAAAGCAGATCAAAAGATGGCGCGCTGCTGTTACAACGAAAGTCTAAACCTCAGAGGCAGAGGAGAAGAGTTTCATACAATCGAGCTTGGCGAAGCGCAGTGACGAGAGGAACTCCGTCCGCAGCCAGAAGGCGAGATAGAGAAGGTTCAGATCGGAGACAACTCGGACAAAATAACTAATATCGGAACAATCCTAAAAAGAGACTCAAAAGAATTACTGATACAATTCTTATGCGATAATGTCGATCTATTCGTATGGAAAGTCGCAGACATGCCAGGCATAGACCCCAAGCTAATGTGCCACAAGTTGGCGGTCTATCCAGGATCTCGGCCGGTGCAGTAGAGACGAAGAAAACTGGGACCGGAGCGATCCCAAGCTGTAGAAGAGCAGGTACAGGCACTACTGAAGGCAGGATTCATAAGAGAAGTCAAGTATCCACTATGGTTAGCCAATGTCGTCTTGGTGAAAAAATCAAATGGGAAGTGGCGAATGTGTACTGACTACACCGACCTCAACAAAACCTGCCCAAAAGATCCTTACCCACTCCCAAGTATCGACGCTCTGGTAGATGCCTCCTCCAGATATAGATACCTCTCGTTTATGGACGCATACTCAGGATACAACCAAATCCCCATGCTTGCAGTGAACGAGCAGAAAATTGCCGATTAAGAATTTATAAATAGAACAGCGTTGTAAGTACAGTTCTTAACCGACGAAAATTCCGCTTATCAATTTAAAAGGGGTTGTCACAAATTTAGAATAAAAATACTGGAAGTAGAAATCCCAGGTCGTCTCCCAACGAGTTGACAAAAGAATGCTATTTTATCAGTCAAGAATTTTCCGAAAAATTTTAAGAGTTGGAGAACAAAAAAAAATAAATGATTGTGATTTAAAGCAATGAAAATTGGCAAGAGAATTTATATAATCAAAATAAAAAACCTTGACCGGGGGAAGATTAGTCAGAAGTTCTATCCATGTTGAATTTTCCTAAGTGTAATAGCAAGAGGTTGTTGTTTTCACTTAGTTAACCCTTACCGAATAAAGGAAAGTCAAGTGATTGAGCTAAATCTTACTCGCAAGTCCTAATCCTCTCCTATGGAAGGGTTAGCATTAGTAAATAGAGAGTTAGCCAACAACTTCCAATCAAGATTGATACTTGAGTATTCCAACTCAAGGGTCTCTTCTTAATCAACCCCCAATTCAAGTAGGGAGTCTACTCCATTGACATGAATACAACGTTCACAGACATATAAGAAGAAGACATGATAAATTAAATAAAATAGGAACTGAAAATTAATTAAAGGTAAAAGTAATTCTTTGCATTAATAAATCCTAAAATCATAAACATACGTATCTGAACAGGTTTAATGGGCAATTAAAAGAGTAAAGGAATAAGGAAACAAACTAGAATAATGGCAACTTCAATGGAGGTAGTAACTCTTCTCAATATGCAAAGCAAAAGCATCAAAAGCATAAAAGCTAGAATCTAAGAATATGAAGAACCCTAGAGGAAGTAGTGATTTTTTCTCTCTAAGATTCAAAGCTCAAAACTAAAAACTATGCGAATGAGAATGTGTGTTGAGTCTCTACTTGTCCCCTGGCTCTAGTCTGTGTTTCTGGGCCGAAAACTAGGTCCAAACTCAGCCCAAAATTTCCCCCAGCATTTTCTGCGATTTCTGCAGGTAGCGCATGTCACGCGTACGCGTCAGTCACGCATACGCGTCGCTGGTCATCTTCGCGTGTCATGCGTACGCGTCAGGTACGCGCACGTGTCGCCATGCAAACTCCAATTCATGCGCACGCGTGAGCCATGCGTGCGCGTCGCTTCTCACTGATTGTCTCCTTTATTTCTTGTGCTCCTTCCATTTTTGCAGGCTTCCTCTCCATCTTTTAAGTCATTCCTGCCCTATAAAGCCTAAAAATACTTAACACACGGATCACGGCATCAAATGGTATAAAGGGGGATTAAAAATATATAATTTAAAGGCTTAGGAAGCAAGTTTTGAACCATAGAATAAAATTGGGAAGGGCTTGTAATATCATACAATTTATATGAGTAAGTGTGTAAAGACTTAATAAAAACCACTCAAATTAGCACAAGATAAACCATAAAATAGTGGTTTATCAATCTCCCCACAATTAAACATTAGCATGTCCTCATGCTAAGCTCAAGGAGACAAAGGAATGAATGGGAGAAAGTAAGACTCATGAGATGCAACCTATGAATGCGAATGCAACTATATGCTAAGATGTTTCTGTCTTACTTGGTTAAAAGTAAACAAGTTCTCCAAGACAAACATAAATCAAATTTCACTAATTCAAATCACACAATAAAAGACAAGTAAACTTGTAAGAAGACAGCTCATGAAAGCAGGGAACATAGAATCAAGCATTGAACCCTCACTGGTAGTGTATATGCACTCTAATCGCTCAGGTGTCTAGGGTTAATCACTCTACTCTTCTCTAGTCATGCTTTCTAAAACTTTGTTCTTCATCTAACCAATCAACAAATATTTAGTATACCGATGCAAACATCATGAGGTCTTTTCAAGGTTGTAATGGGGCTAAGGTAAGGGTGAGGATATATGTATGGCCAAGTGAGCTATAATATGAATCTTTGACTAACCTAAGCTCTCACCTAACACACACACACTCTATGTAATCCTAAATTCATGCCTAGCTACCCAAAATACGCACTTTTGTATATTTCACATACTCATATACCAAATTTTCCTTAATTTTACCACATATGCATTGATCTTTTATTAAACTTAGCGTTGGGGTAATTTTGTCCCCTTATTTTTTTTTTTAAAACTTGAAAGCAGACATAACATATCAATGCACATGGTTTTTTTTTTTAATTTTATTTTTCTGGTCTCACATAAGTAGGTACCCAAATTCCCAATATTTAGATAAAGTAGAAACATAGCACATTCCCATTAACCCAGGTTCCCACAATTTCCCACACTTAATTGATACACAATTTCTATCTTAAGCTAACCAAAGATTCAATCGGGGTAATTACTTGTTTTTCTGTTTAAGGCTAGTGATGTGGTAAAATATAGAACAAAGGGGATTAAAAAGCTCAAGGTGGCAAACACAGATAATTGAAATGGTAGGATGTTTGGGATAAGTGAGCTGATAACAAATGATGGCCTCAGTCATATGTATGCATGCAATTACACTAAACAATGGACATATAGAATGGAACAAAGTAAAGATTGCAATCATAGATAAGAAAACACACAAGAATAAAATATTATGGTTAAATAATGTATCCATATAATTAAGCTCAAAATCTCACAGGTTGTGTGTTTTTAGCTATAAACTATGTTCCAAATGACAATCTTCAAACAAGTTTAACACAAATTTTCAATTTAAATTAGTGAAACATTGCAAAACAAGTTCTTGAAAAGAAACTTAGTGCTTTAACCAAGCAAAACATACATGCAAACAATTATTACCATGCATTCTATCCTATCTAACAAAAGAAAAAGTCAAATGTTGGTGTTAAGAGAGAGAGAAGTTACCTCCGGAAGACAGGGACTGACCTCCCCACACTTAAGGCTTGGCACGGTCCTCCGTGCCATCAGTAAGAAGCAAGGTAGGGCTGGAAGCATCACCTCCGTTGTCTGGTTTGCCCTGGCTTCCTGTGCTACTAGATGAAAGAGAGTCCGGGGTGTCCTTCTGTTCTGGAGGTGGGTGAGTACCAACTATGAGGTCCTTCAGGTAGTTTTATTGGCGCTTGTTACAGTGCTCCATTTGCTCCATCCACCGGTCTTGCCGGTCGAACCTCTCAAGGATCTGAAGGAACATCTAATGGATGGATGGTGCTTGTGGTGTGGATGATGAGGGAAGAGGAGAAGGAGGAGTATCCAAAGATGGGCCAGCAGGCCTGGGATGCGTGAGCATCTTTCCTATCTTTTGCTAGTGAATTTGCATTTAATTTGTTGAGTTTAATTAAGAATTAATTATCTTTTAGCCACTATGGATGCTACTTTGAGTCTTGTAGAATTCTGTTTATTTTAGGTAGCATTTAGTTGGATTTGATGGAGCTTCTGCAGAAAAGAGAAGAAGGCTATATAGGGCAGGAATGGCTTAAAGGATGGAGAGGAAACTTGCCCAAATGGAATCAGCACAAGAATTAAAAGAGATGACCAGCGAGGGTGACGCTTGTGCGTACCTAACGCGTGCGCGTGATTTGGAGATTTGCACAGCGACACGTGCACGTACCTGACGCGTACGCGTGACTGACGCATACGCGTGACATGCGCCACGTGTAGAAAACGCAGAAAACGCTGATTTCAATTCTGATTTAAACTTTTATTTTAAAATAGGAAAAGATATTATTTTAGTTTTAGAAAATAGATTTTAAATTAATTAAGATTAGATATAAAAGAAAAAAAGAAACTTTTCTTCGGGGATGCCAACATTAGTTCACTTTTCATTCCACCTCAGCCCAATTTACAGTACTAGTTTTCCACTCTGAACCATGAGCAACTAAACCTCCACTGTTAAGGTTAAGAGCTCTGTCTATTGTATGGATTGATACTATTATTTTTCTATTTTAATTTATGTATTGATTTATATTTCAGGAATTGTTTTCGTTCTTTATTTTATGAATTTGGGTGGAACGGAAGATGACCCTCTTTCTAATTGAATTCTTGTATAACTTGGAAAAGCTCTTTACTTGAACAACAGCTTGAAAAAATTTCACCTAAATTCTAATTATCTGGACTTAACGGAATACGTGACATATAATCCTCTTATATTTTGGTAATTAGGATTTTTGTGGCATATAAACTAGAATTAAACTTCACCCCCTAATTGGAATTAATTGATCAAGGAATTGGCGGTTGATGAAAGTTAGAGGAGACTAGAAAGGTCTAAGGAATTAGGGTATAATCACATATAGTCAGCCATGAATTAAATCTTGCATGATTAAAATAGTTAATAAGAAAAGTCAATCCAAAAAATAGATAACTCTGAAGCCTTAACCGTTTCTCCATACATATTTCACAACCTGTTTACTGCTTGCTTTATTAAATTTCTGAATTATTGTTTAATGTTTTTGAACTCTCAAACACTATTTTCTGCTTGTCTAACTAAGTAATTTAATCAACCATTGTTGCTTAGTCCTTCAATCCTCATGGGATCGAACCTCAGTCACCTGAGGTATTACTTGGTACGACCCGGTGCACTTGCCAGTTAGTTTGCGGACATTGCGAATTACAAAGCCATGAATTTTATTCTAAAGGAGTACATTAGGCAACAAGTAAAGAAGCTATTGACTGATGCAAAGTACTACATTTGGGAGGAACCATACCTTTTTAAAAGGTGTTTAGATGGTATCATCTAGAGATGTGTCCCAGATGAAGAAACACAGCAGATTCTTTGGCACTGTCATGGTTCTGATTATGGAGGCCACTTTGGTGGTAAAAGGACAGCTACAAAGGTCCTTCAAAACGGGTTTTACTGGCCGAATCTCTTCAGAGATTCAAGAGCATTTGTGAAGCACTGTGACAGATGTGAAAAAGCCACGAATCTCCCTACCAACCATGAAATGCTACAGCAGGGGATTCTTGAGGTTGAGTTGTTTGATGTGTGGGGTATTGATTTTATGGGACCTTTCCCACCCTCACACTCAAACAACTATATTTTAGTGGCAGTTGATTATGTGTCCAAGTGGGTGGAAGCTGTGGCTCTTCCCACCAATGACGCCAAGGTGGTAATGAGCTTTCTTCAGAGATATATCTTTAGCCGGTTTGGTGTCCCAAGGACACTCATTAGTGATGGAGGAAGTCACTTCTGTAACAGACAGCTGGACTCTCTTCTGCAGAGATATGGAGTCCGTCATAAAGTGGCAACCCCTTATCACCCTCAAACAAGCGGACAGGTTGAAGTTT
This sequence comes from Arachis ipaensis, assembly GCF_000816755.2. Classification (NCBI taxonomy): domain Eukaryota; kingdom Viridiplantae; phylum Streptophyta; class Magnoliopsida; order Fabales; family Fabaceae; genus Arachis; species Arachis ipaensis. The sequence continues at coordinate 66,885,402 of NC_029791.2, read as the reverse complement.
CCAACAGGGAACTCAAGAGGATTCTAGAGAAGATCATCAGTGTTTAAAGAAAGGACTGGTCTAAGAAGCTTGATGATGCTCTCTGGGCATACCGGACAGTGTACAAGACTCCCACTGGCATGTCCCTTTATCAGTTGGTCTATGGCAAAGCTTGTCACTTACCAGTTGAGCTAGAGCATAAAGCTTACTGGGAAATTAGGTATCTGAATCTTGATTCAGAAGCTGCAGGAATTAAGCGAATGCTTTAGTTGAATGAGCTTGATGAATTCTGATATTCAGCCTATGAGAATGCCAAGCTCTATAAGGAGAGAACCAAGTTATTGCTTGACAAGAAGTTTGCCATCAGATTCTTTGAGCCAGGACAGAGAGTACTTCTATATAATTCAAGTCTCAAACTCTTTCTCGGGAAGCTGAAATCCCAGTGGTCAAGACCGTTTGTGGTTACTAGAGCTTCACCATATGGTCATGTGGAAATACAGGAGGAAAATTCTGACAAAAAATTTACAGTGAATGGCCAGAGGTTGAAGCACTATCTTGGAGGTGAGATTGATCGCCAGAGGTCCGCTCATCTACTGAATTAGCAGAACTGACCGTCAAGCTAGTGACGTTAAAGAAGTGCTTGTCGGGAGGCAACCCGATAATTTCATATCCTTAGTTATTTTTCGTAGTAGTAGTTTTCTTACTTATTTGATTTTTATTGAGTTTTTACTATTTTTCTGATCATGCAGCTATTTTAGAACAGGAACCGAACACTTCAAAAAAAAAGGTGTTCGACGCACAAGCGTCGCTGACGCGTACGCGTCATGCAGGAGTCCAGAACACCAACGAAGTGAACAGAGAGTTGAGCAGGAGTGGCGCTGGAACTATGTTTTGTGCACAAATAGACCCACGCGTATGCGTGCCTCATGCGTGCACGTTGTTTGCGCTTTGAGCCACCCACGCGTGTGCGTCCCTAACACGTACGCGTGACCCTGAAAATCGGTGACAATGAGTGTTTGGGTAGATTGTTGTTATGGCTTGGGGTAGGAATTGTGCTAGAGGCACAAACTTGATCACACGTACGCGTCCCTGACGCGTGCGTGTCCTTTCCACAATTGGCCATCCACGCCTGCGCATGCTTGACGCGCACGCGTTATATGAGAATTTTGGTTCTCAAGCCACGTGAACAGAGAGTTATGAGTGCGCGCGGCCGCCTTCACGCGATTCGCACAAACCAAGGGCATGCGTACGCGTGCCAAACGCTTACGCGTCCCTTGAAATTCGCGCAATCCACACGTACGCGTGCCTTACGCGTACGCGTCGCATGCGACGCCCAATTAAACCACCTCAACGCCTGATTTCAACTCATCCACCCCCTAATCCTAATTCTCTCTTGTTCTTTTATTCTTTTATTCTTCTTTCCTCATACAATTTGTTTTGTTTTCAGTTCTTCTTTGCTTGAGGACAAACAAACCTTTAAGTTTAGTGTTGTCGCTTCGCTGATGGTTTTTCTGTTTAATTCTATGATACCAAAGGGAGACGAATCATCTTCACAGAGGAGCACAGCCTGAAGAATAAAACGGCCCCTAGGATAACTAAGGTGGTTGAATTCCTTTCATTCTATATTCCTTCCCGCTCTTACTATGTTATGTTCCGGTTTTTTGCTATTTTGTCTCGTTTATTGCATGATGCTTTGTTAAATAAATTCCTAGGTTCTAGTTTAGTTCTGTTATTTTCAAAATTTCTATTAGTTGCTTTAATTCTGAAAGGTGTCTCATGTATTGCCCACTGAACTTGAAATCAAAAAGAAAGAAGAAAAGATGTAGTGCATGAGAAATTGAGTTTAATTTTTAGAGTAGTCTCATTTATTCAAATATGGTGGTATCTTCTGTGACTCTGAATGCATGACATGAACAGTGCACATTTAAATTTGAATCAAAGAATGTTGATGTACAAGGAATAGGAATTTAGAGAACTATTATGAAGTCTCTACAATAAGTAAAAGTTTAATCCTTGAAGTAAAAGAAACAGCAGAGAAAAAAAATAGAAAAAAAGGGGATATAAAAGCAAGGTCCAAGGCTCTGAGCCTCAATGACTAGGGAGGTCAGACATGATTAAAAGCTCAAAGAGTTAGTTCCCTAGTCATATGCTTGTGGTGTTCTTGCGTCAAGTAATCCTTGAGACAAAACATTTAGAGTCGACATCAATTACAATTAGCAGAGTATGCCAAAGGCTTTGAGCACCACTATCTGGGAGTAGCTGAAAAAAAATCAAAACTTCAAAAGAGTTCCCCAGTTAAGTGCTTGTGGTGTTCTTGTGTCAATTAACCCTTGAGACAGAACATTTAGAGTCACGGCTAGGCTCAAGGTGCAAAGCACCAAAGAAAAGAGAATCAAAGGAAATTTGCTGTGTTCAAGGATTAAATTGAGTTACAAGAGATCAGAGAATTCATAATATTATCCGGATTCTAATTCCGAATGACAATGACATCCTTCTGATTCAAAGGAGAGTGAGATGCCAAAACTATTAAAGATTTGCATTTGTAAACCCCACTATAAGAGGAGACATGAGCTTAATCGAACTCTCATTCTCATGCAAATTCACATTCTATGCCTATATTATTTTTGTTGCTTGACGACAAGCAACAATTCAAGTTTAGTGTTGTGATGCGTGAGCATCTTTCCCATCTTTTCCTAGTGAATTTGCATTTAATTTGTTGAGTTTAATTAAGAATTAATTATCTTTTAGCCACTATGGATGCTACTTTGAGTCTTGTGCAATTCTGTTTATTTTAGGTAGCATTTGGTTGGATTTGATGGAGCTTTCGTAGAAAAAGAGAAGAAGGCTATATAGGGCAGGAATGGCTTAAAGGATGGAGAGGAAGCTTGCACAAATGGAATCAGCACAAGAATTAAAAGAGATGACTAGCGAGGGCGACGCGTGTGCGTACCAAACGCGTGCGCGTGATTTGGAGATTTGCACAGCGACGCGTGCGCGTAACTGACGCGTACGCCTGACATGCGCCACGTGCAGAAAATGCAGAAAACACTGATTTCAATTCTGATTTAAACTTTTATTTTAAAATAGGAAAAGATATTATTTTAGTTTTAGAAAATAGATTTTAAATTAATTAGGATTAGGTATAAAAGAAAAAAACAAACTTATCTTCAGGGATGCCAACATTAGTTCACTTTTCGTTCCACCTCAGCCCAATGTACAATCCTAGTTTTCCACTCTGAACCATGAGCAACTAAACCTCCACTGTTAAGGTTAGGAGCTCTGTCTATTGTATGGATTAATACTATTATTTTTCTATTTTAATTTATGTATTGATTTATATTTCAAGAATTGTTTTCGTTCTTTATTTTATGAATTTGGGTGGAACGGAAGTATGACCCTCTTTCTAATTGAGTTCTTGTATAACTTGGAAAAGCTCTTTACTTGAACAACAGCTTGAAAACAAATTCTCCTAAATTCTAATTATTTGGACTTAATGGGATACATGACATATAATCCTCTTATATTTGGGTAATTAGGATTTTTGTGGCATATAAACTAGAATTAAACTTCACCACCTAATTGGAATTAATTGACCAAGGAATTGGCAATTGATAAAAGTTAGAGGAGACTAGAAAGGTCTAAGAAATTAGGGTCTAGTCACATATAGTCTTCCATGAATTAAATCTTGCATGATTAAAATAGTTAATAAGAAAAGTCAATCCGGAAAATAGATAACTCTGAACCCTTAACTGTTTCTCCATACATATTTCACAACCTGTTTACTGCTTGCTTTATTAAATTTCTGAATTATTGTTTAATGCTTTTGAACTCTCAAACACTATTTTCTGCTTGTCTAACTAAGTAATTTAATCAACCATTGTTGCTTAGTCCTTCAATCTTTGTGGGATCGACCCTCACTCACCTGAGGTATTAGTTGGTACGACCCGGGGCACTTGCCAGTTAGTTTGTGGGTTATAAATTCTGCATCAGCCGGCTCATAGAAGGAACTGGTGGCTTGATGTACTTCCCATGTGGGACATACTGGTCGGCTCGAGGGATCATGACCTTCGTGTCTCCTGCCCGATGGGACACACCTGCTACAGAGACTAAATCCGAAACCAAGGTGGGGAAAGGCAGGTTACCCATAATATGTACGTGTCCCATTGCTTGCCGGATGTGTCGGGACGGGTTGAGGGGTTGCTCTGTCATGATGCACCAGAAGAGAACAGCCATGTCTGCTATGAAGGTCGACTCGTGAGTGCTCAGAAAGATATAGTGGGACATAATCTGTGCCCACACGTGAGCCTCCAAGGTAAATGACTGGGCTGAGATGCTCTTGGGTTTTGATCAATGCGGCCCATAGATCCAGGTGCTGCTAGGTTGGGCTATAACTCCAAGGACACTGGCCCAGTCGAACTTATACATCTGGCGCTTAAGAGAGGCTTCTTGATATGCATCCAATCCCTTTGGACTAGGTGGAAGATCCAGTGCTCGCTGTATGGCACTCTCGGAGATAGGGACATGGTGCTGACGAACATAGACAGTCTGCAAGGTAGGCGAGTAGAAGTTGGAGTAGAATTCAACTACCCATGATAAGTTGGCCTCTTGCGGCTGCTTCCTCAAAAATCCCCACTATCTCCTCTCTATTCGGGGCTCCACAAAATCAACAAAGTATGTTGGAACAATAAGTAGATGCTCATTGTTATAGTTCCTCTCGGCTAGGATGGGAAACATCTGTTCGCAGTAGCGGTTAGTGAACCATGTCGAGTCGCGTGCGGGAAAGGCTTTTTCTGCTTCATCAACCTTAATGATCCGCTTTACCTGCTTTGTTGGTGGCTTGACACTGGTAGATGGTAGTACTTTAGCCGGTGTTCGCTTGGTTCCTCTCCTTGCGGATGTCTTGTCAGTGGCCTTCTCTTTTCCTTTCTTGGTACCTACGCCTAAAGAAGAAAGAAAGAGGAAGAATGTGAAATAGAGATAGCTAAAACCAGAAGGGAAAAAATTCCAAGTGATAAGGAATGCCAAAGAGAAGATAATAGCTTAAATACATGGTAGCTACAACATGTAGGTAAGACATCAAATAAGAGCAAATAGGCAATTCATACTAATCAGATGCAAGAGAGTAAAAGTATGCAAGTAATAGGCATGAGAAGCATAACTCAAGCATTAAAAATTAAACGTACCAAATAAAAGAGCACTTAGATGATGACAATTGTGAATGATAGTCCCAATACATGTGGAGTACAAGTGTTGTGAAAAAGGGCATTAACGTATAAGAGTAAAACAAAGTAGAATTCAAAATGCCATAATAGCCTTTTCACAAACACTTGGTGTGCAAGTCAAAATAGGAATGAAAATAATATAATCCAAATGTATATGAGAGCCAAAAGTAAATGTCAATTGTCAAATCACTCCTCATAATATCCACAAGCTCAAGAATAATAAGGTAATACCCAAAGAAAACTCCAATACCAACATAAGAATGCATGAAAAAGAAAGAAAAAAAAAGAAACCATAAATAATGAAGCTAAAAGAAAAATAATTAAATGCAATAATTAAAAGAGAAAGAAAAGAGTAGAGTAGATGGAGGAAAAGAAAAGAAATAATTAGGATTGGAAAAGAATTAGGATTGGGGGAGGGGAGATTTGAAATCAGGCGGTGAATTGGTTAATTGTGCGTCGCATGCGACGCGTACGCTTACAGCACGCGTACGCATGGATTGCGCTAATTCCAAGCGACGCGTAAGCGTCAGGGACACGTACGCGTGATATGGGTTGTGCAAATGGCGCGAAGGAAGCCCCGTGCACGCACAACTCTCTGTTTGTGCTACGCATGGGGCCAAAATCGCATAGGACGCGTGCACGTCCCTGACGTTCACGTGTGGATGGCCATTATGGGAAAATGATGCGCACGCGTCTGAGACGCGTACGCATGATGGGGCTTGTGCTCCCAGCACAGTTCTAGCCCCACACCAATATAACTCTCTAGCCAAACACCATTTACGCCAATTTTCAGGGTCACGTACGCGTGGTCTTGCTTGTGCGCAAGGCACGTATCCAGCACCAGTTCTGCCCAACTCTCTGTTCACTTCTTATTCTCGCAAGCACATATGACGCGTACGCGTCGTGGATGCTCGCGTGTCGTGTGCTTTATTTTTATATGTAGAATGCAAAAAGCAGCATGCAGATGAGTATGCAAAAATTATGAATGACTACTGTGGAAAACAAAAGAAAATAAAACTAAGAATGAAAAGCAACGATCATACCATGGTGGGTTGTCTCCTACCTAGCACTTTGCTTTTACATCCTTAAGTTAGATGGTTTGCAAGCTCAATCTGCTTCTGTTGGTGGGTCCTCCAAGAGGAAGACCTCTAGCTCCTTATTGTCCTTTATATTCTCACCATGATACAGCTTTAAGCGATGTCCATTGACATTGATAAATTTGGAACTTGAAGGATGACTCAGATGGAAGACTCCATATGGCTCTGCCTTCTCAACTCAATAGGGGCCTTCCCATCTTGATCTCAGCTTTCCTGGCATGAGCCTCAATCTTGAGTTGTAAAGGAGAACTAGCTCCTCAGGTCTGAACTCTCTTCTCTTGATATGCCTGTCATGCACAGCCTTCACCTTCTCTTTGTATAGTCTGGAGTTGTCATATTCTTCGAGTCGGAGGGTCTCCAGTTCTGCTAGTTGCTGCTTCCTTTCAGCACCAGCCTTCTCAAATCCCATGTTGCATTCCCTTACAGCCCAGAAAGCCTTGTGTTCCACCTCCACTGGGAGATGACAAGCCTTTCCGTATACTAAGCAGAAGGGGCTCATTCCTATGGGTATCTTGTATGCTGTTCGATAAGCCCAAAGCGCATCTACAAGCCTTGTACTCCAGTCCTTCCTATGAGGCTTGACTATCTTCTCCAGAATGCGCTTTATCTCTCTGTTAAACACCTCGGCTTACCCATTGGTCTGAGCATGGTAAGTTGTTGCTACCTTGTGAACAATCCCATGCTTCTTCAATAGACCTGCTAATCTCCTGTTACAAAAGTGAGTGCCTTGATCACTCACGATTGCTCGTGGTGATCCAAAGCGACAGATAATATGATTTCTAAGAAAGGAGACAACAACATTAGCATCATCAGTATGAGTAGAAATTGCTTCCACCCATTTAGAAACATAATCTACAGCTAACAATATATATAAGAAACCACTAGAGCTTGGGAATGGACCCATGAAGTCAATGCCCCAAACATAAAAAATTTCATAGAATAGCATAAGCTGTTGGGGCATCTCATCCCTCTTGGATATATTACCAAACCTCTGGCATGGAGAACAAGATTTACAGAAGGCAGTAGCATCCTTAAAAAGAGTGGGCCACCAGAATCCACAGTATAAAATTTTTCTAGTTGTTCTTTGAGGGCCAAAATGTCCACCACTCTCAGAGGAGTGGCAGGCCTCTAAAATTGACTGAAATTCTGATTGAGGCACACACCTTCTAATTATCTGGTCAGTACCATACCTCCATAAATATGGGTCATCCCATATAGAATATTTGGACTCGCTTTTCAACTTGTCCATTTGATGCTTAGTAAAATTAGGAGGCAAGGTATGACTAACTAGATAATTAGCTACAGGTGCATACCAAGGAACTACTTCAGATATTGCGTGTAAGCTATCAAATAGAAATGCATCATTGATAGGAGTAGAGTCATCCTTAATGTGCTCTAGGCAACTCAAGTGGTCCGCCACTAAATTCTGGGAACCACTCCTATCTTTGATTTCTAAATCAAATTCTTGCAGCAGTAATATCCAACGTATTAACCTTGGTTTGGACTCTTTTTTGGCTAATAAATATTTTAGAGCTGCATGGTCTGAGTATACTACCACTTTGGTACCAAGTAAATAGGCTCGGAATTTATCCAGAGCAAAAACAATAGCTAGAAGTTCCTTTTCAGTGGTAGTATAATTAGACTGAGCCGCGTCTAAGGTCTTAGAAGCATAAGCAATTATGAAAGGCTCCTTACCTTTGCGCTGAGCCAACGCCACTTGTACCGCATGGTTGGATGCATCACACATAATCTCAAAAGCCTGCTCCAGTCGGGTCCTCTCACAATCGGAGCTTGAGTCAAGGCGATCCTCAGCTTATTAAACGCATTCATGGAGTCCTCACTTAGCTCGAACTCAACATCCTTCTGTAGCAGTTTGGATAAAGGCAATGCTACCTTACTGAAGTCCTTAATAAATCTCCGGTAGAAACCTGCATGACCAAGGAACGAACAGACTTCCCTCACGGAGGAGGGGTAAGGTAAACTAGAAATCACATCTACCTTTGCTGGATCTACAGAAATACTAGTATTAGAAATAACGTGTCCTAGAACAATACCTTGTTTTACCATAAAATAACATTTTTTAAAATTTAATACAAGGTTTGAACTAACACACTTGTCTAATACTCTAGCTAAACTATCCAAGCAAAGGCTAAATGAATCACCATACACACTAAAGTCATCCATGAAAACTTCCATACAGTTCTCAATAAGATCTGAGAAAATACTCATCATGCATCTTTAGAAAGTAGCCGGTGCATTACATAAGCCAAAAGGCATCCTTTTGTATGCATACTGATGAGCGAATAATTTATACCCTTTTTGGCATTGTTTTTACATAGTTTTTAGTATGTTTTAATTACTTTTTATTATATTTTTATTAGTTTTTTTTCAAAAATCACATCTCTGGACTTTACTATGAGTTTATGTATTTTTCTGTAATTTCAGGTATTTTCTCGCTGAAATTGAGGGACCTGAGCAAAAATCTGATTCAGAGGCTGAAAAAGGACTGCAGATGCTGTTGAATTCTGACCTCCCTGCACTCGAAGTGGATTTTCTGGAGCTAAAGAAGCCCAATTGGCGCGCTCTTAATTGCGTTGGAAATTAGACATTCTGGGCTTTCCATCAATATATAATAGTCCATACTTTGCCCGAGATTTGATGGCCCAAACTGATGTTCAAAGACAGCCTAAAACATCTTGGCGTAAAACGCCCAAACTGGCACCAAAGCTGGCATTTAACTCCAGGAACAGCCTATGCACGAAAAAGCTTCAATGCTCAGCCCAAGCACACACCAAGTGAGCCCCGGAAGTGGATTTCTGTACTATCTTCACTTAGCTACTCATTTTTTGTAACCCTAGGTTACTAGTTTAGTATAAAAACTACTTTTAGAGATTTATTTTATGTCTTTTGACCAGGTCATTTTGTTAATCTTATGCTATTATACACGTTCGAAGGCTGGCCTCACGGTCATGCCTAGACCTTTCACTTATGTATTTCAATGGTGGAGTTTCTACACCTCATAGATTAAAGTGTGGAGCTCTGCTGTTCTTCATGAATTAATACAAGTACTATTGTTTTTCTATTCAACTCACGCCTACTTCTTCTCTAACATATTCACTCGCACTTCAACCTGATGAATGTGATGACCCGTGACACTCATCATCATTCTCACTTATGAATGCGTGCCTGACAATCACTTCCGTTCTATCTGCAATAGCTTGAATGTGTATCTCTTGGCCTCCTGGTTCACGACGCATGATTGCCTCTCCTGACAACAGAGCATTCCATTCCGTGAGATCAGAGTCTTCGTGGTATAGGCTAGAACCATTGGCAGCATTCCTGAGATCCGAAAAGTCTAAACCTTGTCTGTGGTATTCCGAGTAGGATCTGGGAAGGGATGACTGTGACGAGCTTCAAACTTGCGAATGTTGGGCGCAGTGACAGTGTGCAAAAGGACAATGGTCCTATTCCGACGCTAGCGGGAACCGACAGATGATTAGCCGTGCGGTGACAGCGCATATGGATTTATTTTCATCTGAGAGGATCATATAGCTTGCCATGGAAGGAGGTAACGCATGGTTGGAAGAAGGTAGTAGGAAAGCAGAAGTTCAGAAGCAACAAAGCATCTCCAAACGCTTATCTGAAATTCCCACCAATGAATTACATAAGTATCTCTATCTTATTTTCTGTTTTATTTATATTTTAATTATCAAAACCTTATAACCATTTGAATCCGCCTGACTGAGATTTACAAGGATGACCATAGCTTGCTTCAAGCCGATAATCTCCGTGGGATCGACCCTTACTCACGTAAGGTTTATTACTTGGACGACCCAGTGCACTTGCTGGTCAGTTACATGGAATTGTGAAGAAGTCTTGAGATCACGTTCTCCCACACCAAGTTTTTGGCGCTATACCCAGGGAATGAATAATCACGATTCCAGCGTACCACATACGTTCCAAAGGGACATGTAAAAATAGTTTTCTCCTAATCCTCAGGAGCTATATGAATCTGAAAATAGCCAGTGTAACCATCTAAAAAACAGTAGTGTGATTTACCTGACAAGCAATCAACCATCTGATCGATAAAGGGCAAGGGGTAGTGAAACTTGCGAGTAGCCTGGTTGAGGTGCCTATAATCAATGCACACCCTCCAGGAGTTCTGCACTCTAGTTGTCAGGAGCTCTCTATGCTCATTCTTTACTATTGTGACTCCAGACTTTTGGGCACTACTTGTACTGGGCTGACCCACTCACTATCTGAGATTGGATAGATGATGTCAGCTTCAAGCAGTCTGGTCACTTCCTTCTTAACAACTTCTAAGATGGTGGGATTCAGCCGCCTTTGAGGTTGACGGACAGGCCTTGCTCCCTCTTCTAAAAATATTCTGTGCTCACAAACTTGAGGGCTGATGCCTACTATGTCCGCCAAGCTCCACCCAATTGCTTTCTTGTGTCTTTTCAGCACACTAAGCAGTTGCTCCTCCTGTTGGAAAGTGAGTTCCCTCGCAATGATAACTGGGAGCTTCTGATGATTCTCAAGGTAAGCATACTTGAGGTAGGGTAGAAGGGGCTTAAACTCTATTTTCTGCTCATGGTTAGGTACTAGATCTTCTGGAGCTAGTGATGGTGGCAATGTGTCTTCATCTTGTTCAGGGGACTTCCTCACACTTGTACCTTGCTCCATGTGCATCTCTTCTACCTCTTCTTGGTGAACTGCAGCTACAGTTTCATCTATGATATCACACTGAAAGATGGAATGATCTTCTGGAGGATGCTTTATAGCTTCATCCAGGTTGAAGCTCATTGCTCTGCCATCTATCTCAAAGGAGTAAGTTTCTGAGAATGCATCCAACTTGAACTTTGAAGTTTTCAGAAATGGTCTTCCAAGCAGGATGGATGATGGTCTTCCTGAGTCATTAGGGGGTATCTCCAAGATGTAGAAGTCAATTGGAAATGTGAGCCCCTTAATGCTCACTAGCACGTCCTCAACAATCCCTACCACTGAGATTATACTTTTATTTGCCAAAATAAAATGTGCTGCCAACCTTTTTAAGGGAGGGAGCCTTAGAGCATGATATACAGATAATGACATAATACTCACACACACGCCTAAATCACATATGCAGTCAGAAAATTTTACACCTTCTATAGTAATAGTAACCATGCATGGACCTGGATCACTACATTTTTCTGGTATATCACCCATTAAAGCAGAAATAGAGCTACCTAGAGGAATAGTTTCTAAACCCTGTATTTTATCTTTATTCATGCATAAATATTTTAGAAATTTAGCATACTTAGATACCTGGTGAATGGCATCAAAAAGGGGAATGGTTACCTCAACCTTTTTGAAGATCTCCACCATCTTGGGGTCGAGCTCCATCTGCTTCTTGGACTTCCTGGCAAGGTGTGGAAAGGGGATGGGAATGGCTTCTCTTGTAACTTCAACTTCTTTTGGTACTCCATTCCCTGGTTGAGCTACTTCTTCTTCAACCATGTCCTGTACTTTCTCTTCCTCTTGAACATCTTCCACCTCAACAATGTCTTCATCTTGGATATCTTCCTTGTAGCTTGGCTCCTCATGACTCCTCTCTTGCAGTGTGATTCCAGACCTCAAAGTAATGGCATTGATTCCACCCTTGGGGTTGGGTAAAGGTTGGGAAGGCAGTGCACTGGAGCTTGAAGGTTGATTGTTGGGGGTAGAAGGTGGTTCCAGCTGGGAGATGAGAGCTTGTAAAGTGGAGGTAAGACCAGTGATGCTAGAGGTGAGTGTATTCTGAAGGTCTTTCTATCCTTATACAAGAGAGTGAAGCATCTCATCATTGGTGGAAGAAGGGGGGTAAGTAATCTGAGGGGCCTGCTGTTGGTTGCTCTGAGGCGCTTGGGACTACTTTTGGTGAGGTGCTCTGTAAGGTTGGTTTTGGTTTTGTTGTTGATAAGGAGGGTTCTGCTGTCTATTGTTGTAGTTGTCCCTCCATCCTTGGTTAGAATTATCTCTCCATCCTTGGTTGGAATTATCTCTCTAGCCTTGGTTGGAGTTATCTTGCCAACCTTGATTGTAGCTTCCACCTTGGTTATAATTGCCACCTTGTTGATAGTATCCTTGATTTGGGTGGTCATAGAAATTGTGAGTAGCTGCTAAGGTGTTGTCTTCTTATTGGAGCTGCGGGCATTCATCAGTGTAATGAGTATAATAGGCACATATTCTGCACACTCTCTGAGGAACCAACTGTTGACATTGTTGTTGTGGGGGAGGCTGAGGTTGTTGTTGATTCAACTGTAGCTACTTCAGTATGTTGGTCATCTCTCCCAGAGTCTGTGTGAGAGCAGTAGTCTCACTACTAGAAGAAACCTCCGCAATAGCCTTGGGATGGTTGTTCCTATGCCTGACATTCTGAGTAGACTCAGCTAGATCGGTGATCAGTTGCCAAGCTTCTGTTGCCGTCTTGTATTTCTTCAGAGTACCATTACTTGCAGCATTTAATTTAGTCTTATCCTGAAGCTTCATGCCTTGTGTGAAGTAGCTGATCAACACCAACTGGTCAATCTTGTGGTGGAGACATGAGTCTAGGAGATTCCTGAAGCGTTCCCAATATTCATATAGAGTCTCTGACTCGCCTTGGATAATGCAGGAAATTTCTTTCCTCAGTCTATCTATAACTTCAGCGGGAAAATATTTTTCCAGAAATTCCCTTCTAAGCAGATCCCAATTGGTAACGACTGCTTCAGGTTGAGTGTAGAACCACTCCCTTGCTTTTCCCTCAAGGGAAAACAGGAAAGCATACATCCAAATAGTAGTTTCATCTGCACCATGAAGCCTAGTAGTTGAGCAAGCTGTCTAAAAATCTCTGAGGTGCTTGATAGGCTCTTGAGCAGGTAAGCCATGAAACTTGGGCAGTAAGTTAATTAGCGCAGTCTTCAGTTCAAAATCTGCAGCCAGATTTGGGTGACGCGCTTGATACGGTTGCAGTGTAAAGTCTGGAGCTCCTGCTTCCTGGAGAATAATCCTTCTGGGCTCCGCCATATTACCTGCACGTAAATCAACAGAATCAGTAGAAAAAGGAGCTTGTTTCTTCCTCAGATGGCACTTCAGATTCACCTTCAGAAGAGACTAGTGAATTGGTAGTAACCACTTCACCACCCTCAAAGGCTAACCTACGCCGAGCTTGCCTAATACGTGAAATAGTTCTTTCAATTTCAGGATCAAACGCAGCTAAGCTCGGATCAGGTAGTGAACGCATCATTTAATGAAAGAAACATACAGCTCATGGTAATAAAATAAAATGAAAATATGCAAATATGTAAAATTAAAAATATTTACACCAACTAATAATTTAGTACGCAATTGCAACTCCCCGACATCGGCGCCAAAAATTGAACGGGCGGAAAATTGCCGATTAAGAATTTATAAATAGAACAGCGTTGTAAGTACAATTCTTAACCGACGAAAATTCCGCTTATCAATTTAAAAGGGGTTGTTACAAATTTAGAATAAAAATACTGGGAGAATAAATTTCAGGTCGTCTCCCAACGAGTTGACAAAAGCGTGCTATTTTATCAGTCAGGAATTTTCCGAAAAATTTTAAGAGTTGGAGAACAGAAAAAAATAAATGATTGTGATTTCAAGCAATGAAAATTGGTAAGACAATTTATATAATCAAAATAAAAAACCTTGACCGGGGGAAGATTAGTCAGAAGTTCTATCCTTGTTGAATTTCCCCAAGTTTAATAGCAAGAGGTTGTTGTTTTCACTTAGTTAACCCTTACCGAATAAAGAAAAGTCAAGTGATTGAGCTAACTCTTACTCGCAAGTCCTAATCCTCTCCTATGGAAGGATTATCATTAGTAAATAGAGAGTTAGCCAACAACTTCCAATCAAGATTAATACTTGAGTATTCCAACTCAAGGGTCTCCTCTTAATCAACTCCCAAGTCAAGTAGGGAGTCTACTCCATTGACATGAATACAACGTTCACAGAGCATAATTGTAAATTTAGCCGTAAATGAAAAAAAATAGAGCACTTACCGCGATTCCGTGCATTTCTTGGAGCCAGCACTGCCTCCACGATTCTGTTGGAGCTGCATTTGCGTCGAGACGGTTGCGATGGTTCTCTCTTCATCAACATGTGGTAAAATTCCACCACCTCTGGTACCCTCGTCAACAAGAACAACAATGCAGAAGATCAATCAAAGTAAAATTACACAAATAAGAAAAAAGAACAAGCATTCTCTATTTCTTCCTACTAGATCATGAACTAGATCTAAAAGTATGAATAGGAAGAAAAAATCAAAAGAAGATGAAGGCAGAACCAAATCACAGAGGCTCACTAAAGGCAGCAACAACGGCATTGTTTACGGCGGCGATGTGATAAATAAAGGCGGCAAGGAAATGAGCAGCGGTGACTAACCTTCAGATCCAAGCCAAAACCTCATTGAAGGCAACAACATGATGTTGCTTGATACAGAGAGGGGATGAGTGACGGCGAGGAGATGAACAATGGCGGTGAAATAAGCAGCAGCGACAAACCTTCAGATTGAAGCCAGATCGAGAACCAGATTGGAAACTCGCTGAAGGCAACAACAACAATGTTTCTTGCAATGGCAAGGATATGAGTTGTGACGAGAGGATGAGTGACAGCGAGGAGATGAATGACAGCAACAAGGGATTATGGTTCATCGTTCCCCTTTTTATTGAGAAACCAAACTAATCACTCTAAGTCTTTGGTATAGTCGAATACAACAAAAGAAAAATGATAATAGCTGCCACAATAAACTAAAACAGCCACAAAAACCACAAATATTCTGGCACAAGGTAAGACCGCTGAAATTATCGGAAAAAATGGCGTTTCTATAAAACCGCCATAAAATTAAGGCCATTTTAATCTTATTTTTTTGTAGTGAAATATTTATAACTAAAAATTTGTATTATAGCTGTTAATAATTCTCAGTTTTAATTGGAATGAGTAAAAGAACATGGATTAAATAATACTTGTTATGCAGTAATGGAAAACAGGTTAAGGTTTTGGAGATGCTCTGTCTTCTGAATCTCTGCTTTACTACTGTCTTCTTCTTCACGCACGCAAGGCTCCTCCCATGGCAAGTTGTATATTGGTGGATCATCGTTGTCAATGGCTACCATCCGTCCTCTCAGTGAAAATGGTCCAAATGCGCTGTCACCGCACGGCTAATCATCGGTCGGTTCTCACTCATGTTGGAATAGGATCCATTGATCCTTTTGCGTCTGTCACTACGCCCAACACTCGCGAGTTTGAAGCTCGTCACAGTCATTCCATTCCAGATCCTACTCGGAATACCACAGACAAGGTTTAGACTTTTCGGATCTCAATAATGGCCGCCAATAATTCTAGCCTATACCACGAAGGTTCTAATCTTATATTAGAAACCCAAGAGATATGCACTCAAGCTATTGCAGATAGAATGGAGGTGGTTGTCAGGCATGCGTTCATAGGTGAGAATGATGATGAGTGTCACGGATCATCACATTCATCAGGTTGAAGTGCGAGTGAATATCTTAGAATAGAAACAAGCGTGATAGAATGGAAAACAGTAGTAATTGCATTAATTCATCGAAACACAGCAGAGCTCCTCACCCCCAACCATGGGGTTTAGAGACTCATGCTGTAGAAGATACAAATTTCAGATGTAAAATGTCATGAGGTACAAAATGAATCACTAAAAGTAGTTTTTATAATAAACTAGTGACCTAGGGTTACAGAAAATGAGTAAGCTAGAATAGTTAGTGAAGAAATCCACTTTCGGGGCCCACTTGGTGTGTGCTTGGGCTGAGCATTGAAGCTTTCACATGTAGAGACTTTTTTTGGAGTTAAACGCCAACTTTGTGCCAGTTTGGGCGTTTAACTCCAGCTTTCATGCCAGTTCTGGCATTTAACGCCAGAATAGGGTAGAAAGTTGGCGTTAAAACGCCAGTTTACGTCATCAAAACTCGGGTAAAGTATGAACTATTATATATTGCTGGAAAGCCGAAGATGTCTACTTTTCAACGCAATTGAGAGCACGCCAATTGGGCCTTTGTAGCTCGAGCAAATCGATTTTGAGTGCAGAAAGGTCAGAATCCAACAGCATCTGCAGTCCTTCTTCAGCCTCTAAATCAGATTTTTGCTCAGGTCCCTCAATTTCAGCCAGAAAATACCTGAAATCATAGAAAAATACACAAACTCATAGTGGAGTCCAGGAATGTGATTTTTGAATAAAAACTAGTAAACACATAATAAAAACTAACTAAAATATACTAAAAACATACTAAAAATAATGCCAAAAAGCGTATAAATTATCCGCTCATCACAACACCAAACTTAAATTATTGCTTGTCCCCAAGCAACTGAAAACAAAATAGGATAAAAAGAAGAGAATATACTATAAATCCCATAATATCAATGAAGCTTAGTTCAAATTAGATGAGCGGGGCTAGTAGCTTTTTGCTTCTGAATAGTTTTGGTATCTCACTTTTTTCTTTGAAGTTCAGAATGATTGGCATCTATAGGAACTCAGAATTCAGATAGTGTTATTGATTCTCCTAGTACAGTATGTTGATTCTTGAACACAGTTACTTTATGAGTCTTGGCCGTGGCCCTAAGCACTTTGTTTTCTAGTATTACCACCGGATACATAAATGCCACAGACACATAACCGGGTGAACCTTTTCAGATTGTGACTTAGCGTTGCTAAAGTCCCCAATTAGAGGTGTCCAGAGTTCTTAAGCACACTCTTTTTTCTGCTTGCTTTTTCTTCTCTCTCTTTTTTTTTTCCGCAAGCTTTGTTATTCACTGCTTTTTCTTGCTTCAAGAATCAATTTTTATGATTTTTCAGATCATCAATAACATTTCTCTTTTTCCATCATTCTTTCAAGACCCAACAAATTTAACATTCACAACTTCACTATCAAAAATATGCACTGTTCAAACGTTCATTCAGAAGACAAGAAATATTGCCACCACATCAAAATAATTAAACTAATTTCAAGATAAAATATGAAATTCAAGTACTTCTTGTTCTTTTGTTATTAGACACATTTTTTATTTGAGAGAGGTGAAGGATTTATGGGACATTCATAACTTTAAGGCATAGACTCTAATTTTTATTTATTATTTAATAATATAAAATAGACATAGAAGCAGACAAATAATAATAAAAGAAAGGAAATTAAAGACATAAAGACAAATGACTCTAATACTAATACTCATGTACTCTTAAAATAGATAAAAGGTTATCACAGAGTTAGGACTCAACAACCTGCAGTGGGGGAGGTAAGTACTCCTTCAAGTTGTGGGACGCCTGGCTCTTCAAGGGAGAGCTTCTGGCGCTTCAGCTCCTGTAGCTCACGCCCCTGCTTCTCCTGTTCCTTAAGCAGCTTGCAAAGCATGCTGTTTTGATTTTGCTGTTCCTCCTTAAGTTGATCCATAGCTTCTTGCAGCTTGGTGACAGATGCTTCTAGGCGGGTCCAATAGTCAATTTGAGAGATCTCTGGGAGGAACTCCTGTGCCCTCCGTTTGATGGAGTTATCTTGCACTTGTTGTCCTTCCATTGACTTCTTGGTGATTGGGTGCTCGACTGGGATGAACTCATCTACTCCCATCTTCACCCAGCGTCTTTGCACAGTAGAGAGATTAATCTTGGGTAAGCCAATTTGGCTTCAATGGAGTTCTTATTTGCAATTGTGTAAATCTCACAAGAGATCAGATGATGAATCTCCACTTTGTTTTCCAGCATAATACAATGAATCATCACTGATCTTTTGACAGTGACCTCAGAGCGGTTGCTAGTGGGCAGTATAGAACGCCCAATGAAGTCCAACCAGCCCCTTGCGACTGGTTTGAGATCTCCTCTCTTGAGTTGGTTTGGGTCACCTTTTGAGTTGGTTATCCACTTAGTTCTAGGGAGGCAAATGTCCTCTAGAACTTGGTCCAACCCCTTATCTACTCTCACCATTTTCCTATTAAAGGATTCTGGATCATCTTGTAGTTGAGGCAGTTTGAAGACCTCTCTTATTTTGTCCAGGTGGAAGTAAATAATCCTCCTTCTGACCATAGTTCGAATGGTATGAAAGGCGGTTCCAATTATTCTCTGCTTATCTTTCAGCCACAGATTTGAGTAGAATTCTTGAACCATGTTTCTCCCCACCTTTGTCTCAGGATTAGCTAGAATTTCCCAGCCTCTGTTTCGAATCTGTTCTTGGATCTCCGGGTATTCATCTTCTTTCAAATTGAATTTAACTTCCGGGTTCACTGACCTCAGATCCATTATTTTGTAGTAATGGTCTGCATGTTCTTTGGTTAAGAACCTCTCTTGATTCCAAAGACTCTTTGGAGTATTCTCTTTCTTGCCTCTTGAATTGGTTTGTTTTCCCTTAGGAGCCATGATCTTAATGAGTCTTAGCTCGGTGATCACGGAAAAACACACCAAACTTAGAGGTTTGCTTGCCCTCAAGCAAAAGAAAGGAAAGGAGAAAGATAGGAGGAAAGTCAAGTTCGAATGGTGGAGAGATGGGGATGGCCGAATGTGTATTTTTAAGTGGAGGGGAGGGATTTCGAAAATTTGAAAAAGATATGATATAAAGATATGATTGGTAAAAAAAAATAGAATCATGATATGAAAAAAGATGAAATTTTTAAAATGGAAAAGATATAAAGGAGTTAAATCTGAAAATTTGTTGATGCATCTAAGAATTAAAAGATGATATGATGAGCTGGAAAAGATTTGGAAAGAAATTGATAAGATAATTGAGTTTTTGAAGAAGATTTGGAAAGGATTTGAAAGAAAATTGAAAAGGAATTTAGAAAATTATTGAATTTTTGAAAATTGAAGGTGAATGATGAAAATTTGTAACATGTTTATGCAGAAAATTGTGAATCAAAACATGAAAGTTTGAAAAATTTTGAAGTGAAAAACAAAATCTTCTCCCCCTGCCTTTCTGGCTTTAAACGCCCAGAATGGTATCCATTCTAGCATTTAACGCCCATATATTGGCCATTGTGGGCGTTTAACGCCCAGCCAGGTACCCTGGCTGGCATTAAACGCCAAAAATCTTTTGTCACTGGGCATTTTTCTGAACGCCCAGATGCTGCAATTCTGGCGTTAAACGCCCAGAATGATACCCATTCTGGCGTTTAACGCCCAAAATACCCCCTTACTGGCATTTTCTTGCCAGTGAGCTCCTTTTCTCTGCTTTTTGCGCTGAATCCTTCTGTAACTCTGTGAATTCCTACAATTGATAGTTAACCTTGAAGATAATTTATATCAGACTCCTATAAATATTATTTAAATAACAAATAAACTTGCTAATGGCTGGGTTGCCTCCCAGCAAGCGCTTCTTTATTGTCCTTAGCTGGACCTTGACTGAGCTTTATTCTAGTCTCAGTTTTGAGCATTCTTGCTCAAAATTGCTTTCAAGATAATGTTTGATTCTCTGTCCATTAACAATGAACTTTTTGTCAGAGTCAATATCCTGAAGCTCAACATATCCATATGGTGACAAACTTGTAATCACATATGGTCCCCTCCACCGGGATTTTAATTTCCCGGGGAATAATCTGAGCCTAGAGTTAAACAGCAGAACCTTCTGTCCTGGCTCAAAGACTCTAGATGACAGTTTCTTGTCATGCCACCTTTTTGCTTTTTCCTAATAATTTTTGTATTTTCAAAAGCATTGAGTCTGAATTCCTCTAGCTCATTCAGCTGGAGCAATCTTTTCTCTCCAGCTAACTTAGCATCCAGGTTTAGGAATCTGGTTGCCCAGTAGGCCTTATATTCCAGTTCTACAGGCAGATGATAGGCCTTGCCATACACGAGCTGGTATGGAGAGGATCCTATAGGAGTCTTGAATGCTGTTCTGTATGCCCACAGAGCATCATCCAAGCTTTTTGCTCAATCCCTTCTATGGGCAATTACAGTCTGTTCCAGGATTCTTTTTAGTTCTCTATTAGAGACTTCAGCCTGCCCATTTGTCTGTGGATGATACGGAGTTGCTACTTTATGGCTAATTCCATATCGGACCATAGCAGAGTAAAGCTGTTTATTGTAGAAATGAGTGCCCCATCACTGATTAGTACTCTAGGGACACCAAACCTGCTGAAGATATGTTTCTGGAGGAACTTCAGCACTGTCTTAGTATCATTAGTGGGTGTTGTAATGGCTTCTACCCATTTAGATACGTAGTCTACTGTCACCAGAATGTAAGTGTTTGAGTATGATGGTGGGAAAGGACCCATGAAGTCAATACCCCATACATCAAATAATTCAATCTCTAAGATCCCTTGTTGAGGCATGGCAAAGCCATGAGGCAAGTTACCAGCTCTCTGGCAACTGTCACAGTTACGCACAAACTCTCGGGAATCTCTATAGAGAGTAGGCCAGTAGAAGCCACATTGGAGGACCTTAGTGGCTGTTCGCTCACCTCCGAAATTTCCTCCTTATTGTGATCCATGGCAATGCCATAGGATCTTCTATGCCTCTTCTCTAGGCACGCATCTGCGGATCATTCCGTCTGCACATCTCTTAAAGAGATATGGTTCATCCCACAAGTAGTACTTTGCATCAGAAATTAGTTTTTTTGTTTGCTGCCTACTGTACTCCTTGGGTATGAATCTCACAGCTTTATAATTTACAATGTCTACAAACCATGGTGCTTCCAGAATGGCAAACAGTTGCTCATCCGAAAAGGTCTCAGAGATCAAAGTAGAAGGGAGGGACGCCCCTGCTACTGGTTCTATCCGGGACAGGTGATCAGCTACCTGGTTCTCTGTCCCTTTTCTGTCTCATATTTCTATATCAAACTCTTGCAGAAGCAACACCCATCTTATGAGCCTGGGTTTTGAATCCTGCTTTGTGAGTAGATATTTAAGAGCAGCATGGTCAGTATACACAATCACTTTTGATCCTACTAAATAGGATCTAAACTTGTCAATGGCATAAACCACTACAAGCAGCTCTTTCTCTGTGGTTGTGTAATTCTTCTGTGAGTCATTTAGAATGCGGCTTGCATAGTAAATGACGTGCAGAAGCTTGTTGTGCCTCTGTCCTAATACTGCACCAATAGCATGGTCACTGGCATCACACATTAATTCAAATGGTAATGTCAAGTCTGGTGCAGAAATGACTGGTGCTGTGACCAGCTTAGCTTTCAGAGTTTCAAACGCCTGCAGACACTCTCTATCAAAGATAAATAGCGTGTCAGCAGCTAGCAGATTGCTCAGAGGTTTTGTGATTTTTGAGAAATCCTTTATAAACCTCATGTAGAATCCTGCATTCCCCAAAAAGCTTCTGATTGCCTTAACATTGGCAGGTGGTGGTAATTTTTCAATTACCTCTACCTTAGCTTGATCAACCTCTATTCCCTTGTTCAAAATTTTGTGCCCGAGGACAATTTCCTCAGTCACCATGAAGTGACATTTCTCCCAGTATAAAACCAGGTTAGTCTCTTGGCACCTTTTCAGAACAAGTGCTAGATGGTCAAGACAGGAGCTGAAAGAGTCTCCAAATACTGAGAAGTCATCCATGAAGACTTCCAGAAATTTTTCTACCATATCAGAGAAAATAGAGAGCATGCACCTCTGAAAGGTTGCAGGTGCATTGCACAGACCAAAAGGCATCCTTCTATAGGCAAATACTCCAGATGGACATGTGAATGCTGTTTTCTCTTGGTCTTGAGGATCTACTGCAATTTGGTTATAACCTGAATAGCCATCCAAAAAGCAGTAGTATTCATGACCTGCTAGTCTCTCTAGCATTTGGTCTATGAATGGCAAAGGAAAATGATCCTTTCTGGTGGCTGTGTTGAGCCTTCTATAGTCAATACACATATGCCACCCTATAATTGTTCTTGTAGGAACCAGTTCATTTTTTTAATTTTGAATCACTGTCATACCTCCCTTCTTTGGGACGACTTGGACAGGGCTCACCCAGGGGCTATCAGAGATAGGATAAATAATCCCAGCCTCGTGTAACTTAGTGACCTCCTTCTGCACTACCTCCTTCATGGCTGGATTCAGCCGCCTCTGTGGTTGAACTACTGGCTTAGCATCATCCTCCAAAAGGATCTTGTGTATGTATCTGGCTGGGCTCATGCCCTTAAGATCACCAATGGACCACCCAAGAGCTGTCTTGTGTGTCCTTAGCACTTGAATTAATGCTTTCTCTTCCTGTGGATTTAAAGCAGAGCTTATAATCACTGGAAAAGTGTCACCTTCTCCCAGAAATGCATATTTCAGGGATGGTGATAGTGATTTGAGCTCGGGTTTAGGAGGCTTGTCCTCTTCCTGAGGAGTTTTCAGAGGTTCTTCTGTTTTCTCTGGTTCCTCCAGATTAGGCTGAACATCTTTAAAGATGTCCTCTAGCACTGATTCGAGACTCTTAGTCATATTGATCTCTTCTACCAAAGAGTCAATAATATCAGTGCTCATGCAGTCATTTGATATGTCTCGATGCTGTATAGCTTTGACAGCATTTAACTTGAACTCATCCTCATTGACTCTCAGGGTCACTTTTCCTTTTTGTACATCAATGAGAGTTCGTCCAGTTGCTAGGAAAGGTCTTCCTAGAATGAGAGTTGCACTCATAGGCTCCTCCATTTCCAGCACTATAAAGTCATTGGGAAAGGCAAATGGCCCAACCTTGACAATCATGTCCTCAATTATGCTTGATGGATATTTAATGGAGCCATCAGCAAGTTGGAGGCATATTCGGGTTGGTTTGACTTCTTCAGTCAAGCCAAGCTTTCTGATAGTGGATGCAGGTATTAGGTTGATACTTGCCCCAAGGTCACATAGAGCTGTCTTGGTACAAGCGCCCTCTAATGTGCATTGTATCATAAAGCTTCCCGGATCTTTAAGCTTCTCTGGTAAGCTTTTTAGAATGACTGCACTGCATTCTTCAGTGAGAAAAACTTTTTCAATTTCTCTCCAATCCTTCTTATGACTTAAGATCTCTTTCATGAACTTAGCATAAGAGGGTATTTGCTCAAGTGCCTCTGCAAACGGGATCTTTATTTCAAGAGTCCTGAGGTAGTCTGCAAAGCGGGCAAATTATTTATCCTATTCCGCTTGGCGAAGTTTCTGAGGATAAGGCATATTGGCTTTGTATTCCTCAACCTTAGTTGCTGCAGGTTTATTTCCTATAGAGGTGGCTAGGGAAGCCTTCTTAGGAGGGTTACAATCAGCACTTGCAGGTGTCTGATCTGTCACTGGCTTTTGAACACCAGGAGTAGAGGTTGGATGGGCGTTTAACGCCAATTTTCCACCATTTTCTAGTGTTTGAATGCCAGAACTAGGCAAGGAATGGGCGTTTAACGCCAACTTTTCTCCCTTTTCTGGCGTTTGAACGCCAGAAGTGGGCATCCACTGGGCGTTTGACGCTAATTTTTCACCCTTTTCTGGCGTTTGAACGCCAGAATTATTCCTCTCTGGACTCTTGCTGTCCTCAGAGGGATTTTGGGTAGTGGTTTGGTCATCCTCTGTCAGTTGTTCCTTTCTTGGCTTTCTGCTACTTTGAGCTGAATTATTCAATGTCTTTCTGCTCCTTAGTTGAACAGCTTGGTATTCTTCTGTTATCTGTTTAGATAGCTGCTGTCTTGTCTGATTCAATTGTGCTTCCATATTCTTGTTAGCATTTTTAGTGTCTTGGAGCATCTCTTTAAATTCTGCTAATTATTTAGTCATAAGGAGCATTTGCTGATTAAGTTCAACAATTTGTTCTTGAGGATTAGGATCAGTAGATACTGCCCTAGCCTCTTCTTTTATGGAGGACTCACTGCTTGAGTACAGATGTTGATTTTTAGCAACCGTATCTACGAGCTCTTAATCCTCTTCAATCATCTTTCTCATGTGTATAAATCCACCAGCTGAGTGGTCTAGAAACATCTGGGCTCTTTTTGTAAGCCCGTAATAGAAGATGTCTAGCTGCACCCACTCTGAAAATATTTCGGAGGGGCATTTTTTCAGCATCCCTCTGTACCTCTCCTAGGCATTATAAAGGGATTCATTATCCTCTTGTTTAAATCCTTGGATGTCCAGCATTAGCTGTGTCATCCTCTTTAGAGGGAAAAATTGATTCAGGAATTTGTCTGATAACTGTTTCCATGTTCTTATGCTTGCTGTGGGTTGGTTATTTAACCACCTTTTAGCTTGATCCTTTACAGCAAATGAAAATAGTAATAATCTGTAGACATTCTAATCTACTTCTTTGTCACGTACTGTGTCAGCAAATTGCAAGAACTGTGCCAGAAACTCAGTAGGTTCTTCCTGTGGAAGACCAGAATACTGGCAATTTTGCTGCACCATGACAATGAGTTGAGGATTTAGCTCAAAACTGCTTGCTCTGATGGGAGGTATACAGATGCTACTCCCATATGCAGCAGTAATGGGGTTAGCATATGACCCCAGAGTCCTTCTGGACTGCTCATTTTCACTTAGGTCCATGATGGAGAAAAGGGAATTGATGTGAATTGCAAATAAAATATATTTTTATTTTTATTTTATTTAGTTAAAAACAAAACGAATAATAAAGAAAAATAAGATAAAAATAAAATAATTAGAAATTAAAATATAAATTCTGACAGATGCTAGCAGCAGTAATGGGGTTAGCATATGACCCCAGAGTCCTTCTGGACTGCTCATTTTCACTTAGGTCCATGATGGAGAAAAGGGAGAAAAGGTGAATTGCAAATAAAATATATTTTTATTTTTATTTTATTTAGTTAAAAACAAACCGAATAAATAAAAAAGAAATAAGATAAAATAAAATAATTAGAAATTAAAATATAAATTTCGAAAACTAAGAGAAAGATATTTTTGAATTTAATGTTTAATGAAGAAAATAGTAAAAATGACACCAAACTTAAATTTTTAGATCAAAACAAAGGAAACAAACAGGGAAACTTTGAATATCACGATTCACGATGAGAACAACTTTTGAAAAATTTTTAAGAAAACAGAAACACAAAGGACACCAAACTTAAAAAAATTTTATA
>NC_029791.2:66849119-66857853 GCF_000816755.2 Arachis ipaensis | reverse complement strand
AAAATAAAATAATTAGAAATTAAAATATAAATTTCGTGAAAAAAAAAAGAAAAAGGAAAAATGAATTCGAAAGCTAAAATAATTACTTAATTAAGAAGATTTGAAAAACCTTGGATATGATTTTTCATAAAGATTTGAATTTTGAAATTTCAAAACTAAGATAAGATGGAATAAAAAGTTTTAAAATAGAAATCTGAATTTTTAAAGGAAAATTCGAAAATTAATTAAAATAAAGAGAAAATATATTTTTGAATTTAATGAAGAAAGAGAAAAATAGTAAAAATGACACCAAACTTAAATTTTTAGATCAAAACAAAGGAAACAAACAGGGAAACTTTGAATATCACGATGAACACTAAGAACAACTTTTGAAAAATTTTTAAGAAAACAGAAACACAAAGGACACCAAACTTAAAAAAATTTTATATTCTAAGCACTAATAATTCGAAAAAAATTGAAGAAAAAATAAAATCATGCAATTGACACCAAACTTAAAATATGAAACTAAACTGACACAGAAAAACTCAATTATTAGTTTAAAAAAATTTCAAAAAAATTGAAAAAGAAAATAAGGATAAAAAAAAGTTTCAACCAAAAACAATAATAGAAGACTCTAAACCAAAAAAAAAAAGTTTTCCTAATCTAAGCAACAAAATAAACCGTCAGTTATCCAAACTCGAACAATCTCCGGCAACGGCGCCAAAAACTTGGTGCACGAAATCACAATCATACTTTTGCAATTCCGCACAACTAACCAGCAAGTGCACTGGGTCGTCCAAGTAATACCTTACGTGAGTAAGGGTCGATCTCACGGAGATTGTCGGCTTGAAGCAAGCTATGGTTATCTTGTAACTCTTAGTCAGGATATCAATAATATTTCTCAGTTTTAATTGGAATGAGTAAAAGAACATGGATTAAATAATACTTGTTATACAGTAATGGAAAACAGGTTGAGGTTTTGGAGATGCTCTGTCTTCTGAATCTCTGCTTTCCTACTGTCTTCTTCTTCACGCACGCAAGGCTCCTTCCATGCCAAGCTGTATGTTGGTGGATCACTGTTGTCAATGGCTACCATTCGTCCTCTCAGTGAAAATGGTCCAAATGCGCTGTCACCGCACGGCTAATTATCTGTCGGTTCTCACTCATGTTGAAATAGGATCCATTGATCCTTTTGCGTCTGTCACTACGCCTAACACTCGCGAGTTTGAAGCTCGTCACAGTCATCCCATCCCAGATCCTACTCGAAATACCACAGACAAGGTTTAGACTTTCTGGATCTCAAGAATGGCCACCAATAATTCTAGCCTATACCACGAAGGTTCTAATCTTATATTAGAAACCCAAGAGATATGCACTCAAGCTATTGCAGATAGAACGGAGGTAGTTGTCAGGCACGCGTTCATAGGTGAGAATGATGATGAGTGTCACGGATCATCACATTCATCAGGTTGAAGTGCGAGTGAATATTTTAGAATAGAAACAAGCGTGATAGAATGGAAAACAGTAGTAATTGCATTAATTCATTGAAACACAGCAGAGCTCCTCACCCCCAACCATGGGGTTTAGAGACTCATGCCATAGAAGATATAAAATTCAGATGTAAAATGTCATGAGGTACAAAATGGATCACTAAAAGTAGTTTTTATAATGAACTAGTGACCTAGGGTTACAGAAAATGAGTAAGCTAGAATAGTTAGTGTAGAAATCCACTTCCGGGGCCCACTTGGTGTGTGCTTGGGCTGAGCATTGAAGCTTTCACATGTAGAGACTTTTCTTGGAGTTAAACGCCAGCTTTTGTGCCAGTTTGGGCGTTTAACTCCAGCTTTCATGCCAGTTCTGGCGTTTAACGCCAGAATAGGGTAGAAAGTTGGCGTTAAAACGCCAGTTTACGTCATCAAAACTCGGGTAAAGTATGGACTATTATATATTGCTGGAAAGCCCAAGATGTCTACTTTCCAACGCAATTAAGAGCGCGCCAATTGGGCTTCTTTAGCTCGAGAAAATCGATTTTGAGTGGCTGAGGGTCAGAATCCAATAGCATTTGTAGTCTTTCTTCAGCCTCTAAATCAGATTTTTGCTCAGGTCCCTCAATTTCAACCAGAAAATACCTGAAATCACAGAAAAATACACAAACTCATAGTGGAGTCCAGGAATGTGATTTTTGAATAAAAACTAGTAAAAACATAATAAAAACTAACTAAAATATACTAAAAACATACTAAAAACAATGTCAAAAAACGTATAAATTATCCGCTCATAAATGATATAGCAAAATTAATTTAAATTTTGAAACTATTGATGAGTAATGATACCCATAAATCGAGACAAATGTTTTACATATTAAAATTTATATTCTTTGAATCATTACTATGTAAAAATTCATTCATTTATTATATTGAGAAATTGTAGAATTACTATTTATGAAAAATTGTTGATATAATAATATGATACAATGAAAAAAACATTGACATAAATTATTTTATACTAAATTAGTATTAAATTTTATATGATGAAAATAGATTTTCATTACAAACATAATACAATTATACTTGGATGTGATTGTATGTACAGTTGTTATGATCATATAAAGTTAAAATAGAAGCACACAAATAATTAAGCAGTACACTTTAGAGGGTAAACAACTAAGTCAACTCATATTAAAAGCCAACTTCGTAATCTTAGTGGAGCGGATCATTTATATAGTAGCTGAGCTTGAAACAAAATTTTAGGGGGCAAAAATTTAACATAAAAATTTAATAATAATATTTATATTAAAATAAAATTTATAAATATAATTATTCTTTAAGTTTGTTACTAATAAGTTAATAAATAAATAATTCTACAAAATAGAGAATAATTGTCAAAATATTTTTGATATAGACCCCATTTAAGATAAATTCGTCTAACCTCATCTCTTTGGTTTGGGTGATATTGTCAAATTTGAAGCCGTTTTTTAGGGTCTCATTCCAAAGAATGAAGGTCAAACTCATCAAATGCAACTCTTTGAATTTTTGAAAGTTGTATCTCATTTTCTTCGTGATTCATTCAAGTAGAAGAATTATTTACAGGTGCTGATATTGTAGAAATTATATGTTCTCCTTTTTGAATATTAGCCTTTCTCTTAAAAAATACATCAATTCTTTGATTTTTCATCATTATTTTGTATGAAAATTTGAATATATATCCTGTAAAAATATGTAAAAAGAATTAGAAGAATAAATATTAAAATTTATAATATTTATTGATTTTTTTTATCAATTTATACAAACAATAATATCAATACTTATTGAATATTCTAATATTTTTATCATATAAAAAATTAAATTAAATAAATAAAAAATACCTAATTTTTTAGCAAAATGTACTTTTTATAATGAGAAACAAAGCAGCAAATATAGTAAAATATTTAAACCAACTCAACTATTCTTTATTATTTGAAGAATTACTACTAATTTTTTTTCTAAAAAATTTGGAAGATTGCCCTAATGAAACTCGGCCTCTGCATTTATAGCTGCCCATTTATGTCATTTGCTGTCTAATTTGGAGGATTTTTGGCTCTTTCAAAAGGTTACTAAACGACAAAATTAACATGAAAACCCTTTGCTTCTTGGAACAGCCATGTTCCATGAAAGTACTTGAAATAAATGCCTGATAATTTTCTTATGATATATTATAGGAAACATTTCAGGTGTACCAGGAGTATCGGTGTTCCAATTATTTTAACCGTTGATCTAAATTATAAAAAATATATATAATATATATTAATTGAAATCAACGGTTAAAACAATTGGTGCACCGATACTTCCCGATACACTTGAAATGTTTCCTATATCATATATGTGCTTGTTCCTATGTAGAAACTTGAGTTTGACGCAGCCAAAACAGACACGGCATATGGAAAGAATTACATATATATTTTGTTGGTATGGCCTTGAAAATGTCAAAAGTAGGAGCACAGAAGGATGGTGATAAAAGGGGGCGAGTGGAAGATAATTAAGTTGAGGAAAACAGCATGAATAAAGAGCCCAAGTACCTAAAAAGTGAATCACATCACAAGACAAAACTGCAAAACCTACACATGTCTGTAGTGCTAGGTAGCTAGGCAGGCACAGGCCTTAATTAATTGTATATGCTATTGGAAACATCTCAAGTGCACTTGGAGTATCGATACTCCAATTGTTTTAACCGTTGATTTGAACTATAAAAAATATATATAATATATATTAATTAAAATTAACAATTAAAATAATTAGTGTACTAATATTCTCCAGTGCACTTCAAATATTTCTTATGCTATTATGCTATGATACATGAAAAGTAGGATAGCATGAACACAGACTTGAGCGTTTGATAAGTGAAATTGTGTATCCTGCTGGAATCCCCTACTTAATTACTCATTAAAATAAATAACTGTTAGTTCTAACTCTATGGATGGATCTTCTATCTCAATTCCCCATGCCATGTGTTACATGTGAAGGGTATTTATAAATTTGATTAATTAATATTATTAATATTATTGATATTATTATTAATATTAATAAACAGTTATTAACTGTTTAGTATCATATGGTTGAAGGGATATAACTTTTTAATGATTGTGTATGTTTAAAATATTATATCTATTGGTTAAAGAGACACAACTCTTTAAGAATTGTGTATATTCAAAACATTGTATTTATTGACAATAGAAAAGACACAATCATTTGTATACGTAACTAATCATAATTGCTATGTACAATATGTATAAATAAGTTATTGTCCACTATTTCATAAGAAGAAGTACTAAGTATATATTTTAATCAACTATTAAAAAAATATTTTTGTTCAAGAGAGTTGAGAATTTCTTACTATTGCTAATTAAAAAATTCTTAAGTTTCATTGTATTATGTGAGAGTATTGTCATCAACCCTATAGCAACTAAGTGTGGGGACAAATATCTCTCTAAAGAAAGCGATCTAATCGTACCTTGAAACCACTACACAAATATAAGATTTTGTCATCTTACGATCTTCATATATCCAACAATTTTAGAGAGATATCTCTTGAAGATGGCACAAGATTAAAACACTACGTTCAAGGTCATGAATCAAGAGTTTGTCAAATTAGATCGCTTAGATGGAACGAACTTCAATCGTTGGAAAGACAAAATGATGTTTCTTCTTTCAGTTCTCAATCTTGCATATGTGATTGACCCAAAGACTACACCAATTGCCAATGCTGCTGAAAAATTCCACACTGGAAGAGGAAGAAGAGATTGTTCAATTGAAGAAGAAATGTGATGAAGATACTTTTGCATGTTGATGTCATATGTTAATTCAATCACCATTGGAGATTTGGAAATCTTTGGAAGAAAAGTACAATACTAAACGACAAGGAACAGATAAGTTTATTATGATAAAATATTTCGAATTTATTATGAATGATACTATGCCTGATATGGATCAAATTCATGAATTACAAATCCTTGTAAGTAGACTTCGTGATCTATAAGTGGTGATCTCTGAATCACTGCAAGGTGAAGAATATTTTTTTTCTTCTAATGAATTTGATCACTTTTGTGAATTACATAGTATTGTGCATCAATCTTCCGCTCCATATATTCTGCAACAAAATGGTTTGGCGGAAAGGAAAAACCGTACCTTAGTGGATATGGTTAATTCAATGTTACTAAATGCAAAATTGGCTTACAATTTGTGGGTGAAACATTATTGACATCATGTCATATCCATAATAGGATACCATCAAGACATAGAAAGGTTTCTCCTTATGAAATTTGGAAAGGAAAGAAACCTAATTAAATTATCTTAAAGTGTGGGGGTGTTTAGCCTTTTATCGAGTTCCTGATCAAAAGAGAACCAAATTGGGGCCAAGAGCCATAAAAGGCACTTTTATAGGATATGCTCAAAATTCTAAAGCATATAAATATTAGACTTAGTATCTAATGTAGTTGTTGAATCAAGAGAGGTAGAATTTATTAAAAATAAATTTATCAATTATTCAACTTCTAATTTAGAATATCCCTAAAATGATACTAATATTTCACAAGAAATATATATGGAGCAACCGAAAAGATATGTGCTATCCGAAAATGAAAAGAAAGTTTTCAAATTAATTAAGTCTTTGTATGGGCTAAAACAAGCGCCTAAACAATGGTATGAGAAGTTTGATTCAGTGGTGTTATCAAATGGCTTCTCACATAATAGTGCGGATAAATGTATTTACTCAAAATTTACTAAAAATTATGGAGTAATTATTTGTTTATATGTTGATGATATGTTAATCATCAGAACAAATTTAGAAGGAATTCGCATAACGAAGGAGTATCTAAATTCTAAATTCAAGATGAAGGATTTGAATGAAGTTGATACAATATTAGGCATAAAAGTGCATAAGAATGAAGTTGGCTTTACTTTAAGTCAATCTCATTATATCAAAAAGGTATTGGAAAAGTTTGATCATCTCACAATTAAAGAATCCAATACGCCCTATGATCCTAATCTTAAATTAGAAGAAAACATAGGAAGACCTATAGCACAATTAGAATATGCTAGTGCTATAGGAAGGTTAATGTATGCAATGCATTGTACTAGACCTGATATAGCATTTGTTGTGTGCAAATTATCAAGGTTTACAGGAAAGTCTAGTAATCAACATTGGAAAGCTATAACAAGAGTTCTTAGTTATCTCAAGAAAACCATAAACTTGGGATTACATTATAGTGATTATCCCGCAGTTTTAGAAGGTTATTCCGATGCAAGTTGGATTACAAATCTTAGTGACAACAAATTTACTTCAGGATGAATTTTCACCATAGGTGGTGGAGTAATAAGTTGGGTCTCAAAGAAACAAACATGTATTACACATTCTACTATGGAGGCTGAGTTTGTAGCTTTATCAATTGCAGGTAAAGAAGCAGAATGGTTAAGAAATTTGTTATATGATATAAAGCTGTGGCCACAGCAGACGACAGCCATTTCAATCTTCTGTAATAGTGAATCAACCATGTCTCGAGCATATAATAAGGTTTATAATGGAAAGTCTAGACATATAAGTTTGAGACATGAGTTTGTGAGGCAACTAATAGATGATGGTGTAATTACCATCACTTATGTAAGATCTCAAGGAAATTTAGCAGATCCTTTGACTAAAGGTTTGTCAAGGGATAAAATCAAAGAGACTACTGTTAAAATGGGATTAAAACCTATTATTGCTAACTGATGGGAACCCAACCTTATTCTAGTAGACCACTAGTTTCAAGGTTTAATGGGTAATAACAAGTTATTTAGCAATTGGAGCACTAAGGTATAGGATTTAGTGCTATTTACAATAAATTAGGAGGGTGAGTTTAAACTCTTAATGGAATGATAATATTAT
Organism: Arachis ipaensis; assembly: GCF_000816755.2. NCBI lineage: Eukaryota > Viridiplantae > Streptophyta > Magnoliopsida > Fabales > Fabaceae > Arachis > Arachis ipaensis. The sequence continues at coordinate 66,850,479 of NC_029791.2, read as the reverse complement.
CTATCAAAAGATTCCACCTATATGAATATAAGAGTGGTGCCGCTCTAATCGAGAATTTTAGAGGTTTTATTCTCGTAAATATTCATGAAACCAGGATGAGCACAAGGCCATACAAGTGCTTAAAATTGTAAACTCTTGAACTTGGAGGGTATAAGTAATGTGTGTGATTTTTTGGTACTAGCATATGGAGTATAGGTTTAATCGATTAGACACCTATTACTTCGTTAGAACTTTAAAATTTACACTAAAAGAATGTTTAATCTTAGTGACACATTCTTTATGCATATACTTGTATGACATTTAAATTTTGTAGATAGTGGGGGATTGAAGAGTATTTACAAATTTGATTAATTAATATTATTAATATTATTGATATTATTATTAATATTATTATTAATATTAATAAACGGTTACTAACCGTTTAGTACCATTTGGTTGAAGGGACACAACCTTTTAATGATTGTGTATATTCAAAACATTGTGTCTATTGGCTAAAGGGACACAACTCTTTAAAAATTGTGTATGTTCAAAACATTGTATCTATTGGCAATAGAAAAGACAAAATCATTTATATACGTAACTAATCATAATTGCTATGTGTAATATGTATAAATAAGTCCTTATTCACTATTTCATAAGAAGAAGTACTAAGTGTACATTTTAATCAACTTTTAAGAAATTTTCTTTGTTCAAGAGAGTTGAAAATTTCTTACTATTGCTAATTAAGAAATTCTTAGGTTTTATGGTATCTTGGGAGAGTATTGTCATCAACCATATAGCAACTAAGTGTGGGAACAAATATCTTTCTAAAAAAAGCGATCTAATCGTGCCTTAAAACCACTACACAAATATAAAATTTTGTCATCTTACCATCTTCATATACCCAACAACATGCATGATAATAATTAGCAGCGGCTATGGTTTTGGAAATGAGAAGTAGGGCGTACGTAGCGGGTCTGATAGTGGTGGTGGAGGCAAGAAAGGTTCATCAACATCATCAACTGGACCCATACTTGCACCATGATTGAGATTCTGTTGATGATGATGATCCAGAAAAGGAGCAGCAGGGCCATGATCATACAGAAGACCACTAAATACATGTCCTCCAATGTTGACACATGTTTGATAGCCAATTTCGTTAACCGCATGATCCATTGACCTAACCTCAACGCGCCGAAATATAGCCATGGAATTCGTAGCAGATGGCAACTTTAACTTGTCCTCTACACCTGAAACATATAATAAATATATAACATAGTTTCTATCTTCTTGCTAGGGCTATATTCAGTATTCTTTTGTATTAATTAACTACTCAAATGAAACGATCGAGTCTGTTTTAAGAAAATGATATTGTGATATA
>NC_029791.2:66847382-66849030 GCF_000816755.2 Arachis ipaensis | reverse complement strand
ATGACCATCAAGTGAAATAGGAAGGAAAACCTGGTGATGGTGAGTAGAAGTGCTTGTGCTTTTTGGAGATATGTGGGTGGTGCAACTGAAAGTGGTTATTTACTTCCCTGTGGCGCCTTCGGTCAACGGGGACCCAAGTGCTCTTGATATGGGTTTGACAATGGAATCCTTTGTTCTTGCAGCATGTTCTGCACCTCCAATATGAGCACTCCTTCTTCGCTTGGTTCCCACAGTCTTGGCACTTCGTTGAACTTTGATCCCCCTTTATCCCTGTTTCTTCTTCTTCTTTTTCAATACTGTTTGTTGCCGTTGGCATCTCCTTTTCTGTTACTATTGGAATCACACTTACACTTCTTCAACAACTGAAACTAACCTTTTCTCAGTGATATATAATAATGTTCTTTTCTCTTCTCTTCTCTCCACCTTGCCAGAAGGAAGCAATAATAGTTGTCTTTACTACTTTGTCTCTTGTTATAATATAATAATCACTTGACGACACGAGTACACGCATGGCGCTACATATTCACAAATTAAAGCCGCCACCATACAAATAGCACAAGAATCAATTCTAGGTTATGTAAGAACAAATTTAAATAAGCAATAAGCTTATTACCGGGAAAGAAATTAAAGGAAGTAGTAATTGGAAGGACAAACATCTTGGGATCAATAGATATTATAGCTGCTTCAGTAGTAAATGGATCAATACTTAAATTATTTATTATTAGAGAATTGCATTTAGATAGGCATCAACAGTATTATTGGTGTCTGAATTATCATGACAATAATTGACCACATTGTTATAAATTAAATATTTATTTGTCCTTTCAAAAGGTACTTATTTATAGCCTTTGACCTACGTTTACCGACACAGTAACAAAGCAATCCTATCTTTTAAGAAACAAAGTTCAGCTATGCATACAAATTTATTTGAAGTGAAACCACTCATTTGGAGTAGCTCCATAAAGTTAATTTATGGGAAGCTACACATATATGGTATGAATCAATTTTGGTAATTAAGTGCTATATATTCAACAGATTCATGTTCAATCATTAATCTTTGCTTTGATCATTCTACCTCTATAAACGCTCGCAACAAAATTTTACTTGACAAAAAATTATGTGATACTATTTGAAAATCATTTATTTTATTTTTAATAATAATAAAAATAATCATCTTATATTTTTTCGTTAAAAATTTTTTTAGTAATCATTATGTTATTCATTAAGAATTTGCTAAAAAGAAGTAATTTTTGCTGTAGCATAATTTATCACCTAATATTACATTTTATGTTTCTATTGACGTATGCATATGCTACAAAGGTTCAGGTCAAAAGTTCCTCGCTTTCAAGTTATATGTGGAACAGTAATCATCATTGCAGTGAGAACATAGAAATTAAAGTACGGCAATTGCAATTAAATATTTACCCGTATTGAAATCCGTTGCCCTCCTTTCGGCAAATGTGTACCTTTTCTTAAAGACTAAAGAGATATTTGACAGAAATTAATTTAAGGATAGTAAATGATGGTGTAATTCACTTATATTGTATTATGATGTGTTTTATACAAAAATAATGATGATTTGAATTATTATATATCTATAAAATGCAATTTATATTTGTCAGAAAAAAAAATAAAAACTAAATGACCT
>NC_029791.2:66799483-66847377 GCF_000816755.2 Arachis ipaensis | reverse complement strand
TTTTTTTAGGAAAATAGAGTAAAAAAAAAAAAAAAGGGGGAAATGAGCTGCCAAATCCAAGTTGAAGTGTGTCACCATGTAGGAGACAGGTCTACAACTTCGGTCACTTTTTCTCTTGATTCAAACAAAACACAAGTTATGTTTTTTAGGGTGCATAACAAAATTGAATTTGTGTTTTGCAGGTTTACCGCTTCCTGCGTGCAAGATACATACAAGTGCATGGCACAAGCTTGAACATTATAATCCATCAGAATTTGCGTTTTAAGCAAAAGGAAAACGATTGAGATAGAGAAGAAGCACTGCATTGAAATAGAGGAGAGAGTTTTTCAGCTACTATTTGTGTAAATTTAATTTTGATAAAATAGTTTATGATTTTACACTCAGTATAAAAAATTGTGTTTAAAATGACGATTTTTGGAGTTATTACTGGGTTTGAATTGTCATTATTATCTTAAATGGCAGTAAAATAACCGCCATATTTCTATGACAATTTTTTAAAATCGTCACAATTTACATGGTTAAAATGACAGTTTTTTCTATGTTTAAAATAACGATTTTTAATTCTTTAAAATGGCAGTTTAAAATCAGTTAAAATGACATTTTTTGATATTTAAAATGGTAATTAAAACACATTTTTACCAAATAAAATGGCAATTTTTAGTTTAAAGTGACGGTTAAAAGCGTCATTTTTTATTTGTTAAAATAAAAGATTTTACTCATCTAAAATGACGATTTTAACCGCCGCTTTTACTTAAATAAATAAAAATTTTATACTGTTGAAAATGACCGTTTTAATCATCATTTTTATTGAATTAAAATGATAATTTTATACTATTTTTTATCAGATTAAAATAATAACTTTTGCTCGTTTAAATTGACGGTTGGAACAAATAATTTTTATATTTCATATAGTTTTTATAATTCGTATATAATCATCAAAAATTAAAAGTCATAATCCAAAAACAAAATATCAAAAATAACATAGTTTTTCAATAATACGTCTTAACATATGGTCTTTAATACATAGATATCATGCAAAATCATGTTTTCTTTGTTGCTTGTTCCAAAAGATTTACTTTCTAACTTTTTTGGCAATAAAATTTCGCTTTTTTGATTCAATTCCTACAACAAAAAAAGAGTTAAAGGATTAACCAATAAAAAATTAGATTCCTATATGTTATTTTAAGTGTGCATGCATAAGTCATAGAATAAGATTATTCTTTTTTTCTTCAAACAGGAATATTAGTACCATAACAATTGATTATACAAGAAAAATTATCATTTCAACCTTTTTCTTGCTATTAACTTAGCACCTGTGGTATGAAAAATTGTTTGTTTTTGTCGAATTTTTTTACTCCTTATAAAGATTCTGCATGATAAATTTAAAATGAAATTAATATTCCTATATAAATAATATATACAAACACTAAGATCAAATGATATGGAAAGAAGTGACACCTTAAGATGCTTATTGTTAATTAGCAGCAGATAATCTTGATCTATAAATATTAGTATGCACAAGTCAAATTGCAATCAAATACAACTATACTTTCTTCTTTTATCTCTTCGTTAATATTAGTCCTTAGGAAAAAAATTCTTAATATCTAGAAGAACAAAACGATGGTTTAATAATTAAAATTCTCTTCCAAAATAGTAAAATGTTACTAAAATTATTAAAATTACAAAGTTTAGAAAAGTGCTTACAGGAACAAAGGGTCACGGACTAGAAGACCAAAGATATACAAGGAAGTGACACAGAGAAAGACAAACAGCATTAGGGAAAAGGGCATAAACTTTGTACTATTTGTTTTGATCACTAGCCTCTGCCCATATAAATTCAAGTACAACCATAATCAATAAAGGAAAAGCCTAGGGCCAGCAATTTCGTTAAATTCTGGCCAAGATATAACCAGCAAAGAAAAGTGAGCCATTGGATGAAATCTCACATCAATCTCATACCATTAAAACCATCGTTGATAATTATTTGATGGCTACAAATCACAAAAGTTGCTGGCCCCTAGCATTCCTCTATAAATATATAGCATGGTTTATTTGATTTTTAGTGTTATTACATGCCCTTGTTTTTTATTTATACTAGCGGCTCAACAGGCACTAAGCCGCTTTTCTATTGTTTTTAAGAAATTAATTTTAATTTTTTTGTTAATATATTATTCATTTTTTAAATTTATTTGATAAGTATTCTTTTATTTTAATATTAACGTGATCTTATTTATATCATTTTGTTAAAATTAAAATTATATTAATAACTATTATTGTCTCGTCACTATTAACCTTGTTTTATTCCCTTTTCTTGTTTTCTTCTTCTATTAACCCCAACCGTAATCAATTACCACTATATCATTATAGTAGCTCTCATTTTTGTTTATTGCCTTGATCCATAACTATCCATTATATTAACTTTAGAGTTGTTAAAGATTTGTTAAAAAAATATTTTTTTGTTTGATTTAGATATCTAGATGTATAACTATTATTTAGATATTTATTTTTCATACTTGCTTGTTAAATCATATTTTATCATTTAAAAAAAATTAAGATATCAAGCATTCAAAAATTTTGTATAGAATAATTAAATAAAAAATAAAAAAAATCTATAAGTTATTTAATTTTTTTAATATATAGAATAGGAAAAACTATCAAAAGTACCCATGAAGTTTACGAACACTGACAAAAGTACCCATAAATTAAGGAAATTAACGTTGTACCCATGAAAGATGTGTTCCGTATGACAAAAGTATCCAAATCTTAATGTTTTATTGATTTTTTAATAAAATTCCTAAACTACCCTACACTCAACCTCAACTCACTTTTTCAACCTTTCATAACTCAATTTGCACCAACTCTTGCCATGGAATCCAAAACTACTCCTACAACAAACCAGACCGAAATCAATGGTAGTGGTGGTGGTGGTAGAGGATCGGACCTCAACCGATTCAGTCATAAGTTTATAATCCATACCCAAACCAAATTAATCAAACACCAAAAAATACTCAAAACATAAAAATTTTCAAATCCATTCATCCAATTTCAATTCACTTTAGTAAAACTAGAAATAGAAAAAGCCATCAACCATAAAAAATCAACAAATCCATCCATCTAATTTGAAATTTATTTCAGCAAAAATCAGAAGTAGAAGTAGCCTCTGTAAATCAATCTCAGCCTTCATAAAAAATAGAAGCAGATTTAAAAAAAATAGAACAGTATCATTTTAATAGTAACTAAATCAATTTCTGAAAAGAAGAAAAATAAAATAAAAATGTTTTAAAAAAAAATACCTTTTTCTTCGCCGGCCGACTGTAACATCGTCAATGACAGAACCTCCATCCACAATGCCGCCTCCCTTTCTTCTCTGATTTTTCTTTACTGAACCCGCTTTCTGCATGCAAGAGTACCACGACCCCTCTCTCTTCTCAGGTGTGCGACGACGGTGTTCTCCTCGGCTGGGTCAGACGCGCCACGACGGCGTTCTCCTCGGCTACAACAGGCGCGCCATGGAAGCATTCTCCTCAGGTTGGGTCACAGGTGTGCGATGAAGGTGTTGTAGTCACCTTAATAGTGAGAGGGAGAAGCAGTGAGAGGGGAAGAGATTGGCGGTAATGGAGTAGGTGGGTGGCGGACGACAATGAGGTAGGAGGAGAGTTTTTGTGACTCTGTGAGGGTTTTTGAGGGATAAGTGAGAAGAGAGGAAGAAGAGAAGAGATGGAGTGATGGTAGAATGGGGTTAGGGTGGGGTAGTTTAGGAATTTTATTAAAAAATCAACAAAAAATTAGGATTTAGATACTTTTATCATACGGAACCCATCTTTCATAGGTACAACGTTAATTTCCTTAGTTTATGGGTACTTTTGTCAGCGTTCGTAAACTTCATGGCTACTTTTGGTAGTTTTTCCAAATTATCTTTAGTTTTATTATTCTTTTAGAATTTCTAATTTTTGTTTTCATTATTCTTTTTTCATACCATTATCTATCTATATATTTATCATTGGCTCCATAAATCTGCTAAGTAAACCAACTTCAAACACAATATATGGTCTGGTTGCAGTTAAGTACCTCAGACTTCCAATCAAGCTTTTGTAATATGTAGGATTTACTGTTCTTCCTTTATATTCTCTCAGCAACTTGAACTTCTCTTCGACTAGAATAGGAACTGGCTTTGAATGTTCCATATGAAATTTCTTTAAAATATCATTTGCATATTTCCTCTGAAAAATGAAAATTCCATTATCTTTTTTAAAGAACTTCGATGCCAAGGAAATAAGACATCAAGCCTATATCCGTCATTTCAAAGTACTTTATCATAGCTTCCCTAAATTCTACAATTATCTTCAAATTGTTGCTAGTAAAGATTAAATCGTCAACATAAAGACACGCAATCAAGATATCTCCAGGTTCAACGAACTTGATATAAAGAGTATGTTCAAATGGACATCTTTTGAAACCATTCTGAGTGAAATAAGAATCAATCTTCTTGTACCACGCTCTTGGTGCTTGCTTCAACCCATACAAGTTTTCTTCAATTTGTAAACTTTATCTTCTTCTCTAAAAACTTTATATCCTGCAGATTGCTCAACATACACTTCTTCTTCTAAAGTGCCATTTAGAAATATTGATTTAACATCCATCTGATGTATCTTCCACTTATTTTGGGCCGAGAGTGAAATAATTATACGAATAGTGTCTAATCTAGCAACATGAGCAAATATTTCAAAGTAGTCGATACCTGGTTTTTGTTTGTCACTACAAGAAAAAGGTCTATGGCCACGCTTTTTAGAGGGTGGCGATTAAATAGAAATTTGGCTATGTTTTTTCTTGCCACGCTTTAAAAGCATGGCGAAAGGGGTCAACAGCCACGCTTTTATGAGGGTGGCAATTGATTTGAGATTTGTCTACGCTTTTTTGCCACGCTTAAAAGCGTAGCCATAGACAGAAGCAGGCACACTTTAAAAGCGTAGTGGTGCACTAAATCACAATCACACTTTTGTAATTCTGCACAACTAACCAGCAAGTGCACTGGGTCGTCCAAGTAATACCTTACGTGAGTAAGGGTCGATCCCACGGAGATTGTCGGCTTGAAGCAAGCTATGGTTATCTTGTAACTCTTAGTAAGGATATCAATAATAATTCTCAGTTTTAATTGGAATAAGTAAAAGAACATGGATTAAATAATACTTGTTATGCAATAATGGAGAACAGGTTGAGGTTTTGGAGATGCTCTGTCTTCTGAATCTCTGCTTTCCTACTGTCTTCTTCTTCACGCACGCAAGGCTCCTTCCATGGCAAGCTGTATATTGGTGGATCACCGTTGTCAATGGCTACCAGCCGTCCTCTCAGTGAAAAGGGTCCATGTACATAGCTAATCATCTGTTGGTTCCCACTAATGTTGGAATAGGATCCATTGATCCTTTTGCACGCTGTCACTGCGCCAAGCATTCATGAGTTTGAAGTTCATCACAGTCATCCCTTCCCGGATCCTACTCGAAATACCACAGACAAGATTTAGACTTTTCGGATATCAAGAATGGCCACCAATAATTCTAGCCTATACCACGAAGGTTCTAATCTTAGATTAGAAACCCAAGAGATATGCACTCAAGCTATTGCAGATAGAACGGAGGTGGTTGTCAGACACGCATTCATAGGTGAGAATGATGATGAGTGTCACGGATCATCACATTCATCAGGTTGAAGTGCGATTGAATATCTTAGAATAGAAACAAGCGTGATTGAATGAAAAACAGTAGTAATTGCATTAATCCATCGAAACACAGTAGAGCTCCTCACCCCCAACCATGGGGTTTAGAGACTCATGTCATAGAAAATACAAGTTCTGATGTAAAATGTCATGAGGTACATAGTAAGTCTCTAAAAGTAGTTTTTATACTAAACTAGTGACCTAGGTTTACAGAAAATGAGTAAAATAAGATAGATAGTGCATAAATCCACTTCCGGGGCCCACTTGGTGTGTGTTTGGGCTGAGCATTGAAGCATTCATGTGAATAGGCTGCTCCTGGTGTTTAACTCCAGCTTTTGTACTAGTTTGGGTTTTTAACTCTAACTTTTATGCCAGTTCTGGCATTTAACGCCAGAATATGGTAGAGACTTGGCATTAAACGCCAGTTTTCGTGATCTCAACTCGAGTAAAGTATGAACTATTATATATTGCTGGAAAGCCCAGGATGTCTACTTTCCAAAGCAATTGAGAGCGCGCCAATTGGCATTCTATAGCTCCAGAAAATCCATTTCGAGTGTAGGGAGGTCAGAATCCAACAGCATCTGCAGTCCTTTTTCAGCCTCTGAATCAGATTTTTGCTCAGGTCCCTCAATTTCATCCAGAAAATACCTGAAATCACAGAAAAACACACAAACTCATAGTAAAGTCCAGAAATATGATTTTTACATAAAAAGTAATAAAAATATACTAAAAAGTAGCTAGATCCTACTAAAAACTATATGAAAATACCCCCAAAAAGCGTATAAAATATCCGCTCATCACAACACCAAACTTAAACTGTTTCTTGTCCTCAAGCAACTAGATAAATAAAACAGGATAGAAAGAAAATCAAGAGGCAATAACATCTCAGAGTTTTATATGAAGCTCAAATTCTCATTAGATGAGCGGGACTAGTAGCTTTTTGCTTCTGAACAGTTTTGGCACCTCAATTTATCCTTTGAAGTTCAGAATGTTTGGTATCTATAGGAACTCAGAATTCAGATAGTGTTATTGATTCTCCTAGTTTAGTATGTTGATTCTTGAACACAGCTACTTTATGAGTCTTGGCCGTGGCCCTAAGCACTTTGTTTTCCAGTATTACCACCAGATACATAAATGCCACAGACAAATAACTGGGTGAACCTTTTCAGATTGTGACTTAGCTTTGCTAAAGTCCCCAGTTAGAGGTGTCCAGAGTTCTTAAGCACACTCTTTTTGCTTTGGACCACGACTTTAACCGCTCAGTCTCAAGTTTTTCACTTTACACCTTCACGCCACAAGCACATGGTTAGGGACAGCTTGGTTTAGCCGCTTAGGCCAGGATTTTATTCCTTTAGGCCCTTCTATCCATTAATGCTCAAAGTCTTGGATCCGTTTTACCCTTGCCTTTTGGTTTAAAGGGCTATTGGCTTTTTCTGTTTGCTTTTTCTTTTTCTTTCTTTTTCTTTTATTTTTCACCATTTTTTTCGCAAGCTTTGTATTCACTGCTTTTTCTTGCTTCAAGAATCAATTTTATGATTTTTCAGATTATCAATAACATTTCTCCTTGTTCATTATTCTTTCAAGAGCCAACAAATTTAACATTCATAAACTTCACTATAAAAAATTATGCACTGTTCAAGCATTCATTCAGAAGAAAAAAAGTATTGCCACCACATATAAATAATTGGAATTTTTCTTATTAAGAACTCAAAAATAAAACTGCCTCCTTATTCTAAAAAAATATGCTATTTTATTCATGTTTAATAATGATGAGAAAAATAAATTATAGCTTACTTGGAGATAATAAAAAAAATAAAAATAAAGATACTAATTACTATTATTCATGTGACTCCTAAGGTAGATCTCTAAAAGCAAAAGTTATCACAGAGTTAAGATTAGGACTCAACAACCTTTATTTTGGGAGATGGATGCTCGTTCAATCTGTGGGGTGTCTGGCCCTTCAAGAGACAGCTTCTGGCGCTTCAGCTCCTGGAGCTCACGCCCTTGCTTCTTTTGTTCCTTTAGCAGTTTGCAGAGCATGCTATTTTGAATTTGCTGTTCTTCTTTCAGTTGATCCATAGCTTCTTGAAACTTGGTGACAGATGCTTCTAGGCGGGCCCAGTAGTCAATCTGAGGGATTTCTGGGAGGAGCTCCTGTGCCCTCCTTTTCATGGAGTTATCTTGCACTTGTTGTCCTTCCATTGACTTTTTGGTGATTGGGTGCTCGACTGAGATATACTCATTCACTCCCATCTTTACCCCAGCATCTTTACATAGCAGAGAGATTAAGCTTGGGTAAGCCAATTTGGCGTCAGTGGAGTTCTTTTTTGAAATTGTGTAAAGCTCACAAGAAATCAGATGATGAATCTCCACTTCGTTTCCCAGCATAATGCAGTGGATCATCACTGCTCTTTTGACAGTGACTTCAGAGCGGTTGCTGGTGGGTAGTATAGAACGCCCAATGAAGTCAAGCCAGCCCCTAGCAACTGGTTTGAGATCTCCTCTCTTGAGTTGATTCGAGACACCCTTTGTCTTGGTTATCCACTTGGTTCCAGGGATGCATATGTCCTCTAGAACTTGGTCCAAGCGCTTATCTAATCTCACCATTCTCCTATTAAAGAATTTTGGATCATCTTGTAGTTGAGGCAGCTTGAAGACCTCTCTTATTTTGTCCAGGTGGAAGTAAATAATCTTCCCTCTGACCATGGTTCGAAAGGTATAGAAGGCGGTTCCAGTCATTCTCTGCTTATCTGTTTGCCACAGATTTGAGTAAAATTCCTGAACCATGTTTCTACCCACCTTTGTCTCAGGATTACCTAGAATTTCCCAGCCCCTGTTTCGAATCTGCTCTTGGATCTCCGGATATTCGTCTTCTTTTAAATCGATTTTAACTTTTGGGATCACTGACCTTAGACCCATTATTTTGTGGTAATGGTCTGCATGTTCTTTGGTTAAGAACCTCTCTTGATTCCAAAGTGGTTTTGGAGTGTTCTCTTTCTTACCTCTTGAAGTGGTTTATTTTCCCTTAGGAGCCATGATCTTAGTGAATCTTAACTCAGTGATCACGAAAAACACACCAAACTTAGAGGTTTGCTTGTCCTTAAGCAAAAGAAAGGAAAGGAGAGGAATAGAAGGAGAGTCAAATTCGAGTTATGGAGGAGAGGGGGAGGCCGATTGTGAATTTATAAGGGAGGGGATGGGTTCGAAAATTTTGAAATAGATATGATAGAAGATATGATTTGTAAAAGATAAATATGATATAAAAAAGATAAAATTTTAAAATTGAAAAGATATGAGAGATTTGAAAAAGATAAATCTAAATTTGAAAAGATAATATGATGAGTTGAAAAGATTTAAGAAGAAATTAAAAAGATAGATGAGTTTTGAAAAAGATTTGAAAAGAAATTGAAGAAGATTTGAGAAAGATTTTTAGGATTAAAGAAAAATTTATTTTTAATTTGTTTTATTTTTTGAAATTGAAATTGAAAGATGATAATTTGTAACATATTTTTGCAAGAAATTTTGGATGGAACCATGAAAATTTGAAAAAAATTTGAGTTGGAAACAAAACTTCTTCCCTTCTACATTCTTGGCATTAAATGCCCAGAATGGCACCCATTCTGGCGTTTAACGCCCATTTGTTGCTTCTTTTGGGCATTTAACACCCAGCCAGGTACCTTGGTTGGCGTTAAATGCCAGAAAGCCTTTATCACTGGGCGTTTTTCTAAATACCCAAGATGCTGTAATTCTGGCGTTAAACGCCCAGAATGGTACCCATTCTGGCGTTTAACGCCCAGAAAGGTATCTTTACTGGCGTTAAATGCCCAGAATGGTGCCCATTCTGGCGTTTAACGCCCAAAATACCCCTTACTGGCATTTTTGTGCCAGTGAGCTCTTTTTCTCTGCTTTATGCTCTGAATCCTTCTGTAACTCTGTGAACTCCTGCAATTGATAATTAACTTTGAAGATAATTTATATCAAGCTCCTATAATTATTATTTGAATAACAAATAAAATTTGCTAATGGCTGGGTTGCCTCCCAGCAAGCACTTCTTTATTGTCTTTAGTTGGACCTTACTGAGCTTTAATCTAGTCTCAGCTTTGAACATTCTTGCTCAATATTGCCTTCAAGATAATGCTTGACTTTCTGTCCATTAACAATGAACCTCTTATTAGAATCAATATCTTGAAGCTCCACATAACCATATGGTGACACACTTGTAATCACGTATGGTCCCTTCCATCGGAATTTTAGTTTCCCGGGGAACAATCAGAGCCTAGAGTTGAACAGCAGAACCTTCTGTCCTGGCTCAAAGACTCTGGATGACAGTTTCTTGTCATGCCACATTTTTGCTTTTTCCTTGTAAATTTTTGCATTTTCAAAAGCATTGAGTCTGAATTCCTCTAGCTCATTCAACTGGAGCAATCTTTTCTCTCTAGCTAACTTAGCATCAAGATTTAGGAATCTAGTTGCCCAGTAGGCCTTGTGTTCCAGTTTCACTGGCAAATGGCACGCTTTCCCATACACAAGTTGGTATGGAGAGGTCCCTATGGGAGTCTTGAATGCTATTCTGTATGCCCACAGAGCATCATCCAGACTTCTTGCCCAATCCCTTCTGCGGTTACTCACAGTCCATTCCAGGATTCTTTTAAGTTCTCTATTTGAGACTTCAGCCTGCCCATTTGTTTGGGGATGATACGGAGTCGCCACTTTGTGGTTAATTCCATATCGGACCAGAGCGGAGTCAAGCTGTTTATTACAGAAATGAGTGCCCCCATCACTGATCAGTATCCTAGGGACACTGAACCTGCTGAAGATATGCTTTTGGAGGAACTTCATCACTGTCTTAGTATCATTGGTGGGTGTTGCAATTGCCTCCACCCACTTAGATACATAATCTACTGCCACCAGGACATAAGTGTTTGAGTATGATGGTGGGAAAGGCCCCATGAAGTCAATACCCCATACATCAAACAACTCAATCTCTAAGATCCCTTGTTGAGGCATGGCATAATCGTGAGGAAGATTGCCAGCTCTTTGGCAACTGTCACAGTTACGTACAAACTCTCGGGAATCTTTGTAAATGGTAGGCCAGTAGAAGCCACATTGGAGGACTTTTGTGGACGTTCGCTCACTTCCAAAATGGCCTCCATATTGTGATCCATGGCAATGTCATAAGATCTTTTGTGCCTCTTCCTTGGGCACACATCTACAGATTATTCCGTCTGCACATCTCTTAAAGAGATATGGTTCATCCCATAAGTAGTACTTTACATCAGAAATCAATTTCTTTATTTGCTGCCTGCTGTACTCTTTGGGTATGAATCTTACAGCCTTATAGTTTGTAATGTTTGTAAACCATGGTGTTTCCTGAATGGCAAATAGTTGCTCATCCGAAAAGGTTTCAGAGATCTCAGTAGAGGGGGAGGACGCCCTTTCTACTGGTTCTATCCGGGACAGATGATCAGCCACTTGGTTCTCTATCCCTTTTCTGTCTCTTATTTCTATATCAAACTCTTGCAGAAGCAACACCCATCTTATGAGCCTGGATTTTGAATCCTGCTTTGTAAGTAGATATTTAAGAGTAGAATGGTTAGTGTACACAATCACTTTTGATCCTACTAAGTATGATCTAAACTTGTCAATGGGATAAACCACTGTAAGCAGCTCTTTTTCTGTGGTTGTGTAATTTTTCTGTGCATCATTTAAAACACGGCTAGAATAATAAATGACATGCAGAAGCTTGTTATGCCTCTGTCCCAATACTGCACCAATGGCATGGTCACTAGCATCACACATTAGTTCGAATGGTAATGTCCAGTCTGGTGCAGAAATAACTAGTGCTGTGACCAGCTTAGCTTTCAGAGTTTCAAACGCCTGTAGACACTCTGTGTCAAACACAAATGGCGTGTCAGCAGCTAGCAGATTGCTCAGAGGTTTTACAATTTTTGAAAAATCCTTTATAAACCTCCTATATAATCCTGCATGCCCCAGAAAGCTTCTGATTGCCTTAACATTGGCAGGTGGTGGTAATTTTTCAATTACCTCTACTTTAGCTTGATCCACCTCTATTCCCTTGATTGAAATTTTATGCCCAAGGACAATTCCTTTAGTCACCATAAAGTGGCATTTTTTCCAGTTTAAAACTAGGTTGGTCTCTTGGCACCTTTTTGGAACAAGTGCTAAATGGTCAAGGCAGGAGCTGAATGAGTCTCCAAATACTGAGAAGTCATCCATGAAGACTTCCAGAAATTTCTCTACCATATCAGAGAAGATAGAGAGCATGCACCTCTAAAAGTTTGCAGGTGCATTGCACAGACCAAAAGGCATCCTTCTGTAGGCAAATACTCCAGAAGGACATGTGAATGCTATTTTCTCTTGGTCCTGAGTCCACTGGCTTACCATCGTCCTCCAATAGGATCTTGTGCATGCATCTTGCTGGGCTGATGCCCTTAAGATCACTTATGGACCACCCAAGAGCTGTCTTGTGTGTCCTTAGCACTTGAAGTAGTGCTTTCTCTTCCTATGGATTTAAAGCAGAGCTTATGATCACCGGAAAAGTGTCACCTTCTCCCAGAAATGCATATTTTAGGGATGGTGGTAGTGGTTTGAGCTCGGATTTAGGAGGTTTCTCCTCTTCCTGAGGAATTTTCAGAAGTTCTTTTATTTCCTCTGATTCCTCCAGATCAGGCTGAACATCTTTAAAGATTTCTTCTAGCTCTGATTCGAGACTCTCAGCCATGTTGATCTCCTCTACCAGGGAGTCAATAATATCAACACTCATGCAGTCTTTTGATGTGTCTGGATGCTTCATTGCCTCAACAGCATTCAGCCTAAACTCATCCTCATTGACTCTCAAGGTCACTTCCCTTTTTTGGACATCAATGAGGGTTCGTCCAGTTGCTAGGAAAGGTCTTCCTAGAATGAGAGTTGCACTCTTGTGCTCCTCCATTTCCAGCACTACAAAGTCAGTGGGAGGCGAATGGCCCAACTGTGACAATCATATCCTCAATTATGCCTGATGGGTATTTAATGGAGCCATCAGCAAGTTGAAGACAGATCTGGGTTGGTTTGACCTCTTCAATCAAGCCAAGCTTTCTAATAGTGGATGCAGGGATTAGGTTGATACTTTCCCCAAGATCACATAGAGCTGTCTTGGTACAAGTACCCTATAATGTGCATGGTATCATAAAGCTCCCAGGATCCTTAAGCTTTTCTGGTAAGCTCTTTAAAATGACTGCATTGCACTCTTCAGTGAGGAAGACTTTTTCAGTTTCCCTCCAATCCTTCTTATGACTTAAGATCTCTTTCATGAACTTAGCATAAGAGGGTATTTTCTCAAGTGCCTCTGCAAACGGAATCTTGATTTCAAGAGTCATGAGATAGTCTGCAAAACGGGCAAATTGTTTATCCTGTTTCGCTTGGCGGAGTTTCTGAGGATAAGGCATCTTGGCTTTGTATTCTTCAACCTTAGTTGCTGCAGGTTTATTCCCTACAGAGGTGGTTGGAGAAGCCTTCTTAGAGGGGTTACCATCAGCACTTGCCGGTGTCTGATCCCTCATTGGCGTTTGATCGCCAGGCTTGGGGGCTGGATGGGCGTTTAACGCCAGATTCCCTCCCCTTTCTGGCATTTGAACGCTAGAACTAGACATGGAATGGGCGTTTAACGCCAATTTTTTACCCTTTTTTGTTACTCCTCTCTGGGCTCTTACTGTCCTAAGAGGGATTTTGGGTAGTAGGTTGCTCATCCTCTGTCAGCTGTTCTTTTCTTGGCTTTCTGCTGCTTTGAGTTTAGGTATTTAATGTTTTTCCACTTCTTATTTGAACTGCTTGGCACTCTTCTGTTATCTGTTTTGATAACTGCTATTTTATCTGATTCAATTGTGATTCCATATCCTTGTTAGCATTTTTGGTTTCTTGTAGCATCTCCTTAAATTCTGCTAACTGCCTTGTTATAGAATATAGTTGCTGATTGAGTTCAGCAACTTGTTCTTGAGGACTAAAGTCAGTTGATACTGCCTTAGCTTCTTCTTTCATGGAGGACTCACTACTTATGTACAGATGTTGATTTCTAGCAACTGTATCGATAAGCTCTTGAGCCTCTTCAATAGTCTTTCTCATGTGTATAGATCCACCAGCTGAGTGGTCTAGAGATATCTGAGCTTTTTCTGTAAGCCCGTAGTAGAAGATGTCTAACTGCACCCACTCTGAAAATATTTCAGAGGGGCATTTCCTTAGCATCCCTCTGTACCTTTCCCAGGCATTATAAAGGGATTCATCATCCTCGTGTTTAAAGCCTTGGATGTCCAGCCTTAGCTGTGTCATCCTTTTTGGAGGGAAATATTGATTCAAGAATTTGTCTGATAACTGTTTCCATGTTCTTATGCTTGCTGTGGGTTGGTTATTTAACCACCTCTTAGCTTGATCTTTTACAGCAAATGGAAACAGTAATAATATGTATACATCTTGATCTACCTCCTTGTCACGCACTGTGTCAGCAATTGGCAAGAACTGCGCCAGAAACTCAGTAGGTTCTTCCTGTGGAAGACCGGACTACTGGCAATTTTGCTGCACCATGACAATGAGCTGAGGATTTAGCTCAAAACTGCTTGCTTTGATGGGAGGTATACAGATACTACTCCCGTATGCAGCAGTAATGGGGTTAGCATATGACCCCAGAGTCCTTTTGGACTGTTCATTTTCACTTATGTCCATGACGGAGAAAAGGGAATTAATATGGATTGAGAATAAATTATATTTTTATTTATTTTATTTTATTTAATTAAAAGCAACCGAATAAAATAAAATAAAATAAAATAAATGGAGAATAAAATAAAAGTTTCGAAAACTAGAATAATTGATTAATTAAGAAAATTTGAAAAACCTTGGATATGATTTTTGAAAAAGATTTGAATTTTGAAATTCCAAAACTAAGATAAGATAAAATAAGAAGTTTTAAAATAAAAATCTGAATTTCTAAAGGAAGAATTCGAAAATCAATTAAATTAAAGAGAAAATATATTTTTGAATTTAATGAAGAAGGAGAAAAGCAGTAAAAACGACACCAAACTTAAAATTTTTAGATCAAAACAAGGAAAACAAACAAGGAAGCTTTGAATATCAAAATGAACACTAAGAGCAACTTTTGAAAAATTTTTAAGAAAACAGAAACACAAAGGACACCAAACTTAAAAATTTTTATATTTTGAGCACTGATAATTCGAAAAAAAATGAAAGAAAAATAAAATTATGCAAATGACACCAAATTAAAATATGAAACTAGACTCAAACAGAAGACTAAATTATGAAGTTATTGGTTTTGAAAATTTTCGAAAATAATTTAGAAAAATAAAATAAGGATTTTAAAATTTTAACCAAAAACAATATTAGAATATTCTAAACAAAAAAGAAAAAGTTTTCCTAATCTAAGCAACAAAATAAACCGTCAGTTGTCCAAACTCGAACAATCCCCGGCAACAGCGCCAAAAACTTGGTGCACGAAATCACAATCATACTTTTGCAATTCCGCACAACTAACCAGCAAGTGCACTGGGTCGTCCAAGTAAGACCTTACGTGAGTAAGGGTCGATCCCACGGAGATTGTCGGCTTGAAGCAAGCTATGGTTATCTTGTAACTCTTAGTCAGGATATCAATAATAATTCTCAGTTTTAATTGGAATAAGTAAAAGAACATGGATTAAATAATACTTGTTATGCAGTAATGGAGTACAGGTTGAGGTTTTGGAGATGCTCTGTCTTTTGAATCTCTGCTTTCCTACTATCTTCTTCTTCACGCACGCAAGGCTCCTTCCATGGCAAGCTGTATATTGGTGGATCACCGTTGTCAATGGCTACCAGCCGTCCTCTCAGTGAAAAGGGTCCATGTACATGGCTAATCATCTATCGGTTCTCACTAATGTTGGAATAGGATCCATTAATCCTTTTGCACACTGTCATTGCGCGCATCATTCGTGAGTTTGAAGTTCGTCACAGTCATCCCTTCCCAGATCCTACTCAGAATACCATAGACAAGGTTTAGACTTTCTGGATCTCAAGAATGGCCGCCAATAATTCTAGCCTATACCACGAAGGTTCTAATCTTAGATTAGAAACCCAAGAGATATGCACTCAAGCTATTGTAGATAGAACGGAGGTGGTTGTCAGGCACGCGTTCATAGGTGAGAATGATGATGAGTGTCACGGATCATCACATTCATCAGGTTGAAGTGCGATTGAATATCTTAGAATAGAAACAAGCGTATTGAATGAAAAACAGTAGTAATTGCATTAATCCATCGAAACACAGCAGAGCTCCTCACCCCCAACCATGGGGTTTAGAGACTCATGCCGTAGAAAATACAAGTTCTGATGTAAAATGTCATGAGGTACATAGTAAGTCTCTAAAAGTAGTTTTTATACTAAACTAGTGACCTAGGTTTACAGAAAATGAGTAAACTAAGATAGATAGTGTAAAAAACCACTTTCGGGGCCCACTTGGTGTGTGTTTGGGCTGAGCATTGAAGCATTCACGTGCATAGGCTGCTCCTAGCATTTATCTCCAGCTTTTGTGCCAGTTTGGGTGCTTAACTCCAACTTTTATGCCAGTTCTGGCGTTTAACGCCAGAATAGGGTAGAGACTTGGCATTAAATGCCAGTTTACATAAAAACTAATAAAAATATACTAAAAAGTAGCTAGATCCTACTAAAAACTATATGAAAATACCCCCAAAAAGTGTATAAAATATCCGCTCATCACATAGCAATAGGGTTTTGTTATTGGAGTATTTTAAAAGCGTGGCCGTTTCTTATTTTTGTTTTGGCACGCTTCAAAAGCGTGGCCAAAAAGTTCCAGAAAAAGAAAATTACAAACTCGTCCCTTGCTTCAAAATTCTAAGTTACAATTTGTACATTACTCTTCCAGACTTGGTCTTTCTCCTTACAATTGCCCTAGCTCGGTTCAGAAAGCCCTCCATGAAGATGGACACCCAGACGATTAACAAAAATCATTGTTCCTCACCGTACCCTAACCCTTACCCTGTCTTCATTGTGCCTCACCGTACCCTAACCCTCTCTTCATTGTGCCTCACGAAGATCCCCTAACCACGACAAAGAACCCCATATCGAAGAACGCCTAACCACGACAAAGAACCCCTAACAGCACTCTGCGAAGAACATTGGCGGTCGCCGGCGCTCGCAGTGCCTCCGTCGAAGAACCTCTAAGCACGACGAAGAACCCCTAACCCTCCTTTGAGTTTCTTCTCTCTCCTTTCGCCACTCTCACCCTCAAGCTCATTGAGTCTCACCTCTCTCACGGCTAGTCTAACCGTCGACCTCTCTCTATCTCTCCAGTATATCACTTCTCTCGCGGGCGTTTCAGACTCAAGGTCATCGCGCTCTATCACCGTCGCTGCTCTGTCGCAAGCTCTGCTTCGGCCATCAACGCTTCCTTCACCGTGAGTTGGTCCCTGGGCAGGTGGTGGTAGTAATTTCAAGGTCCTTATGTAAGTGTCTTTTGCGTATTTATGCTTACAATTTATTTGTAAGAAAATAATTTGAATCTCTTACAGGAAATTCTGATTAGGAGGTGCTATACTGTTAAAAGCGTGGCAATAGATAAAAGCGTGGCTACAAAAAAAGCGTGGCCATTGGTCACTAATTGCGGTGGCGAGGTGGTAAATGAAGCAGCGAGGAGATGAGAGGTGATGGCTAACCTTCAGTTGAAAGTCAGAACAAGATCGTAGAAGCTCATTGAAGGTAGCAGCATGGTGAGGAGATGAATGATGGCGTTGAATTAAGTGGCGGAAAAAAAATCTTCAGATTGAAGCCGAATCAAGAACCAAATCGTAGAAACTAGCTAAAGGCAACAACAACAACGTTTCTTGCATTGACGAGGAGATAAACAGCGACGAGGGGATGAACGGCAATGAGGAGATGAATGACAGCTGCATGAGATGAATGACAATTGTAACACCCTAGCTATTAGAATGTCACACTTCTGGCTGCACCACTCTGATAGATCGGCTATTACGACGACTTTTAACATATTTAATATTAAATATGAGATTGTTTACAACTTTAAACCGTATAATCTTTCAAAAAGATTTTTTAGCTTAAAAACATAAATACGTACATACAAACCAGATACAATACTTACAAATCATATACATATATACATATTATTAATTTACAAGCCTTGCATATCAAAATTCTTATCCTTCTTACAAAAATTGTAAAGATGAAGGTGAGGAAAAAAAATAACTAATGCAACACAAAACATCATATAAACAGAAACAAAATAAACTCTTCCAAACCTCGTCGTCCATATCCTGAAAAGGAAAAAACCTGTAGGGGAGTGAGAACATCATCCTCGCTGGTTTTCACTAACGGGTTAGAGAATTGCTATAATAAGATACGTAGAATGATAAACCCCAATTTTGTTGTTTATCTTGTGCTTAATTTAGGGGATTTTATCACCTTTTCTCACATTTATTCAATGAAATAGCATGGTTTTGTAATTCTCCCTTAATTTGTGCTTAAGTATAAAAACATGCTTTTTAGGCCCTTAAATTGGTGATTTTAATTCACTTTAATTCCATTTGATGCCTTGATGTGTTTGTTGAGTGATTTCATGTTCATAAGGCAAGTATTGGATGGAAGAAGTGAAGAGAAAAGCATGCAAAGTGGAGAATTCATGGAAAAACAAGGATTGGGAATGCATACATCGACGCGCACGCGTGACAGACGCGCATGCGTGGAAATGAAGTTACATGGCGACGCGTACGCGTGACATGATGCGTACGCGTGGGAAGTGAATTGCCAAGCGACGCGTACGCGTGACCCATGCGTACGCGTCACAGCTCGCACGTGACCTCATTAAAGTGAAAACGTTGGAGGCAATTTTTGAGCTGCCCAGGCCCAAATCAAACTCATTCCTAAGGCTATTTCGTGCAAAATTCAAGCTTAGGCAAAGGGGGGAGCACTTCGTTGTAGGATAGCATCATGTAGTTAGTTTCTAGAGAGAGAAGCTCCCTCTTCTCTCTAGAATTAGGTTAGGATTAGGTTAAATTCTCTTAGATCTAAGCTTAATTTCCTGTTTTCATCTTGTTTCCATTTAAATTTCTTGTTGTTACATCTATGCTCTCTTAGTTTTCTTGTCAATTTACCCTTTGATGTATCTTTTATGTTGATGTATTATTGTTGGATTTGGATTTTATTTTAATGCAATTCATGTTTTACATTCCCTTGTTGTTTAATTGAGTTGTTAATACCTTGCAATTGGGTAGCTGTAGATTTAATATTCTTGTTGTCAATTTACCATGCTTTCCTTTTATGCCTTCCAATTGTTTGACAAAATGCCTGGAAGGATGTTAGAGTAGATCCTTGAGCATTCTTGGCTTGAAAAGAGAAATTGGGTAATCTTGAGTCATGAATACCCAACTCAAGTTGGTGATCTAGAGTTGTTAGCTAATATTATTTCTATTAACGCTAATCTTTTGCTAATTCAATTAGTAAGTTGATTAGGACTTTTGGAGTGAGATTAGCTAGTCTTATTTGACTTTCTCTCATGTGAAGACAACATTGTACTTGCTTCCATTGTTAGAGATGACAAAATAGGATAAATTCTTATTAATCATTATTATGATTAGTGACTAGGATAGAAAGCCTATATTCTCAATCCTTCCCATGAATGTCTCTCTTTATTATTTGCTTTCTTTAATTGTTTTCTTTATTTTCTTGCCAATTACTTTCTTGCCCCTTTTTCCAAATCAAACCCCCGTATTCCTTCATAGCCAATAATCATTCACTTCATTGCGATTCCTTGTGAGACGACCCGAGGTTTAAATACTTCGGTTAATTCTTATTGGGGTTTGTACTTGTGACAACCAAATTTTGATTGAGGATTATTTGTTGGTTTAGAACTATACTTGCAACGAGATTTCATTGAGAAATTCTATGCCGACAAATAAATTCCTTTCATCGTAGAATAAAATTGTTTTCAATATACAGTGATCGTTGTTCGTCTTATGTATATTTTCAAAAACTAAAGATTTAAATTCAAAAATCCGAAATTCTTTCTAAAAGAGAAATCCGTTAATTCATTAAAAATCCAAAACCTTTTTCTTTTTGTATAAAAAATTAAAAGTTTCCCTAGACAATATGAATGACCAAGCTATTCCGAGCATAGGTTTATTAAGTCTACAGTGAACTAGTTTGATTTTTCATACTTTACTAAACCAAAAACATAAACTAGTCATGACCCTAGACCCAAACAACTCACTCAACATCCAATTGACCACAATCTACTCAATTTTAGTCATAAACACAAGTAAGAGGGTTCAAACACAATCAAAGCAGCTACATCAAGTAGAGCAATCAGCAGTTATACATAATTATCCGCATAGGCAAACCAATTACAATATGCACACCCAAACAATGTCACATAGATGCATATGATGAATGCTTACCCTATGGCTGATGAGTCTCATTTGTCGGTTATTAAGCCAACCCG
Organism: Arachis ipaensis; assembly: GCF_000816755.2. NCBI lineage: Eukaryota > Viridiplantae > Streptophyta > Magnoliopsida > Fabales > Fabaceae > Arachis > Arachis ipaensis. The sequence goes on along the minus strand of NC_029791.2, from coordinate 66,827,158 downwards.
ACATGTCCGGCAGCTAAACCTTGGATAGTCCCTCGTACGCGGATCCCCAAGAGATCTATGCATAGCTTTTTCTCATTCATAAATAAATTTTGCTCATTGGGGGGAATTTTCTCGGGGATTTATAAGTGCCCGGTCACCATTACGACGTAGGGTCAACGGAGTATCAAGTCTCAACCTGGAGCACGTGGTGGCAAGCTACTGCTCTTACCTAGGAGAACTCGTATCTCAGATAATTAGAAGTGCATAAGCCATATTATCATTCATAACCATTCATAATCATTTATTCATCATCATTTCCGCACTTCCTTCATAATCCATATCAAGTCAATTCATCATTCATGACATATATTACTTTTTCCTCAAATCACTTTTCTTTGAAACCAAAAATTGAACTCATCTTTGCCTCAATTTCAAAATCCTCATTTCTCAAGTTATTTCAAGCTCATAAGCCACTTTTTCCTTAAAAATAAATTCCCCTTTCAAAACAGAGTCACTTTTCGCAACATCTTTCCAAAACTTCCAAACAACTTTAAAACCATGCCAAATTCAAAATCTCTTCTGACAGGCTCAAAATCATTCATCCTAAATCGGAATTTTGTAATAAAATTCTTCAGCAGAGTCTCAAGACTTTAGGGGAGAATAACCTAACTCATTTCCTTAAATTCATTGAAAATCTCTAAAACCTTAGCTTCTTGATTTGAATAAATAAAAATAATTTAAACCAAACTAAGTCATGTAATCAATTACTCCAAATCAATTTTTAAAGCCTTTTTTACTTAAAGCAAAACCAATTTCAATTTCATTCTTAAATCTGAAGAGTTTTCAAAGACTCGGAAGTTGTTTCGTGTGCTAAATCAAAACTTAAAGAATACTTTAAACTTTTCTGAAAATGTCACAAAATGAAATTATTCAATCAAAAATTCAATTACTATGAGGTTCACAAAAACTCCTTCAAATATGCTTATTTAATCAAATTTCACGACATAAGTATTTTCCTATTAAATTTGACCTTAAAATATAATTCTTTTCTTACATATTTACTTTCAAAATATAATAATTTTCCTAACGAAATAAGTTCAAACATAAATCTTTTCTCAATAATTCATTCCAAAACTTAAGTCACTAGTTTCTTAACTAATTCAAAATAAAACAATATAATTCTTAAATTCATAATTTCTTGAATAACGCTTCAAACAAATTGTCGCATTTTATAGAATTTCGGCAGCATCTCCCCTAAAACTTGGACTTTGCCACCCTTTTCAGGTCCTAACCAAACCAATCTTCAACCCTTTCCAATGGGTTCAAGACCAATCAGTTTCCAATAAAATAAAATTCAGACTTTCAAACTATCAAAATCATTTCAAATCATACCAATTAAAAAATCTCTAATTTTAACAAAATCAGCGAATAATTGAATCAAACAGACGACCATATTCATCGAAGACCAAACCAGACAACTCATAAGACTTACATGATCACCAAAAATGCATTTCGCACATCAATATCAATTTATCACAATTCCAATTACAAAAGTAAGTTTTCAGAAAAAGTTCCTACCTCCATAAGCAAACCCATACAACAAACGCATCATAGAAAGTCGTTTCTCTCGGCCCGCAGTCAGCCACAACTACAACCTCTGCTCTAAACCACTTTTGCAGCAACCGAACAACTTAAAGTGACATGCAACAAGAAGAACTTGACCCTACGTTACCAAATCTCAGAGTCTTTAACCAAACACAGCATAATACTAACACAGTGGTTTTCAAAACATAAATACTTACTGTAATAAGAAAACGAAACAGCGGCTGTCTCTGAACCGATTTGGCGGCAGCCCCGGTAGCCACCTCAAGCGACAGCGACGACTAGAACTTCGGCGACGGTGACTGTAACAACATGTAGTGACGACAATGTTACCAAAATTCAGAACGGAAACTAGAACCAAAAACACCCTTATTGACAGTGGATCTCAGCGACAACAGCTTTGTTCACCAGCAACAGAGGTATACCCAGCGGCCAGAAGCTCCAGCAGTGGCGGATTTGGTGGCAACGGTAGAGCGCGATGGAAGAACATGATAGCTCCTCTTCTCTCTTGCATTCGGACTCCCGACGGTGATGCACTCCACAGCGGTAGAGGCAAGCATGAACGATGACGACATCTTCCTCTCTTACTGGCTCGTGTTCGGTGGCGATGGAACTGGAAGCTCCTGCGACGCAACGGCTGCTGCAGCGGTGGCAAGCCCAGTCACAGCACCATCCCTTCTTCTTCTTCTCCCCGTCTCTCTCCTTCTCCTCCTCTTATGCGCGATGACGACACGACTGTGATGACAACGGTGAGGTCCACAGCCGCCGGCGCGATCTCCCCCTCCCCCTCCTTCTTCTTTCCTGTTTCTCTTTTTCTTCCCTTTGCTCTGTTTCTCTTTCTTCCTATTTCTTTCTTTTCTTTCTTCTTCTCAAGACCGTGTATGTGTGTGTTGGTGAGTAGGAGGGTGAGTGAGAGTGTGTGCAGTTGAGAGTGAGAGGTGAGTGAGTGAGTATAAGTGTGTTAGGGTTTGGGATAGTGTTGGTTAGTTTAGGTATTTTTATTAAAAATAGGGGTAGTAGTGTAATTTTATAAAATAATTTAAAAAGATAGAATAATAAATAAAAACCAAATTAAATATAAAATTTGAGATAAGTAAATTAATTCTCTTTTATTTATAAAATAAGGTTAAAAATCTAAATATTAAAATTAAGGCATATAAAAATACTCATTATTTTTAAATTATAAAAACTTTAAATTATAAATAAAAATTCGCCCGATTTATATACAAAATCTCAAAAATATAATTTCAAGTAAATATAAACAATCATAAATAATTTATTAATAACTTTTCAAAATTTGGAGTCTTACAACAACAATGTGAGATGAACAGTGGCAAAAGATTAAGGTTCGTCATTCACATACATTACGCATACTTTCTCATATGCAGCAACACGAATCACCTGAATTAAAAGAGAAACAAAAAATAGTAATGGCGGTTTAAACTTTCAGAATCAACTCAAACCGCCACAAAAGCCATGAAAATTCTAGTAAAGACTAAAACCGACAAAATCAGCAAAATGAAAAATGACAGTTCTATACAATCGCCGTAAAATTAGTGCCATTTATTCCACTTTTTTTGAAGTGATTTGTCGCAGAGTATATTATTAAACATCTACATAATCTCTAATGTGTAAATTGCTTGTTTTATTTATTGGTATACTATTATTATTATTATTATACGGGTATTATTAATTTTTATTATCATTATTAGTATTACATTATTACTGTTATGCTTGTACTTATTAGTAGTAACTTTGACTGTTATTGCATTATTAATATGTTTTTAATATGTTCTTATTATTATTATTATGTTAATATAATTACTAATTATTATTATAAGTATTTTTTTATGACAGATTACTAAGATATTATTGTTCAGAAAATTTGAATGATGCGTGAGTATCTTTCCTATCTTTTCCTAATAAATTTACATTTGAATTGTTAAGTTTAATCAAGATTTAAATACTTTTTAGCTACTATGAATGCTACTTTGAGTTGTGTGCAATTTTGTTTATTTCAGGTAGCATTCGGATGGATTTGACGGAGTTTTATAGAAGAAGAGAAGAAAGTGAATGATGCTGTGACCTTGACCTCCTTGCAGTCCAACGAAAATAACTTGAGCTACAGAGGTCCAATTAATGTGATTCGAATGGCATTGGAAAGCTAACTTTCAGAGCTTTCCAACAATATATAATAGTATACAACTTGTATGGCCATATTTGTGCCTAACTTGGCTTTTCCCAAGTTAGGCGTCGGAAGAAGAACCAGTGCTCCAAAAGCTTGCTGCCAGGGCAACGCCTGACTTCAAAATTCTGAAGTTTGGCACCATGATCAAAGGATCTTCAATATGCACATTGCCAAGGCTAAGCGTAACTTCAATTTCTTGAAGTTAGGCGCCAATCCAAGGACAAGGAGTGGTCCCTGCATCCATTAATTATTATGCTCGAAGATTTTAATTAATTTCGATTAAACTTTATTTTATTTATAAATAGAAAAAGATATTATTTAGTTTTAGAAAATATATTTTACATTAATTAGGGCTAGAATAAAAGGAGAAGAGATCTTGACCTAGGGGAACTCCTAATTTTCATTCGATACTTTCATACTTTTCTCTACTAGGGTTTATTTTCTCCATGAGGAACTAAACTTCCATTGTTAAAGTTAGGAGCTCTATTTACTTTGATGGATTAATAATTATTTGTTCTTCTACTTCTGATTAATGTTTTGATTATTGTTTAAGAATTTATTTCATTCTTCATTCTAAGAATTAGTTAATATTGAAAAATAACTCTAATTCAACTTGAATTCTATTTGAATCTTGGAAAAGTTATATCATTAGAATTAAATCTTGAAATCAATTTCTCACAACTCTCTATTTATCTAGATTTAACGTGATACGCAACATATAATCGTCTCATTTTTGGATATCTAGGGTTTGTGTGGCTCATAAACTAGTTTTGAACTTAACCCTCTAATCGGAATCAAGTGACCAAGGAATTGGCGGTTGATGAAGGTTAGAAGAGACTAAAAAGGTCTAAGGAATTAGGGTTTAGTCACATATAGTTTGCCATGAACATAATCTTTGCAAGATAAAAGTAGTTAACATTGATTATTAATCCGAAAATTTAAATATCTCTAACACCTTAACTATTTTTATCATATTATTTTTTTAACCAATTTTTGTTTGCTCTTATTTAATTTTCTATTTTTATGTTATTTGCTATTAAAACCGTAAATTTTGATTGTCTGACTAGAATAATCAATTGACTATTGTTGCTTGATCTATTAATCCTCGTGGGATCGACCCTCACTCACCTGAGGTATTACTTGGTACGACCCGGTGCACTTGCTGGTTAGTTTGTGGACTTTAAATTCCGCACCAAGAAATAGAACACAAAATCCATGGAAAAGAGAAGGTCAACAAAAAGCAATCTAACCACTATCCCAATAAGGTGAATCAAGCTAATAACAATAAAAGAAAGTTTGTTTGGAGGAATTTATATCAGGGGGAACTAATTTTCTCCTCTTCTCCCTTGGAGTCATTTCTTTTAACTAACTGGAAGAAGAGGAAGAAAATTCAAGAACAACCGTCAAGTTAGCGACGTTAAAAAGCGCTTGTTGGGAGGCAACCCAATGTTTGGTATTTTCTTTTAATTCTCCTTTTTGTTTTGCTTAAGATTGTGTATGTGTTCATGGATTAAGTTTGGTGTGCTACACCAAATTTGCATCCCACTGGGTACTTGGCCTAGTTTTACATAGATTGTATCACACTAAGTTTGGTGTCCTAACACCAAGTTTGGTGTTGCCACAATCACCATGCAACACATTAGCAATCTAGCTATTTTATTCTATTTTAGTTTTCCTTGAGTTTTGTTTTAATTTGATTAATTTATTTTGAATAAGGCCTCTGCATTGCTTGATTTCCTTTCACTTGTTAGTCCTATTTACTCTTATTTCCATCACCATTATTTTTCTTTCTTTGTTGCCTGAGGACAAGCAACCATTCTAAGTTTGGTATTGGAGGCTATGCTCTACATAGCTTAAAAGGGGATAAAGAAAAAGATGATGAAGAGAAAGGCAGAGAGAACTAAGGTTGTTTCCTTCCTTTTTGATTATATGCATGTGTGTCCTTCCTTCTAGATAAGCATAGTCTAGTTTTGAATTGTAACATATTGCCTTTACATCATAACTATCATCTTAAAATTTGTGAGTCAAAGCAATTAAGCATCATGATCATCAACAAACAGGGTAATTAAAAAAGAAATTAGTATGAGCATATGAGTATTGGAAGGCTAGCATGACTATTTTTGCTCAAAGACATTTGAATTTTGTTTGATTGAAATTTTTATCTAGAACACTTTATAAAATCTTTGAAATTTCAAAAACCTTGAAGAAGCTTGTCAATTAATGATCAAGTAAAGAAGAAAAAAAAAGAAGAGAAAGGGGAAAATGAGAAAGTTGAAGGCTCTAAGTACCAATGACAACTCATTAGTCAAGTACTTGTGGTGTTTATGTATCAAGCAAAAAGCTTGAAATAAAACACTTAGAGTCAAGGCTAGGCTCAAGTGCAAAGCACCCCCTCAAAGCTCAAGGCTTTGAGCATCAATGATTAGAGAGTAAAGAAAAGAAACAAAAGTTAAGCTTAAAAAGTTCTCTAGTTATATGCTTGTGGTGCTTATGTATAGGGTGGTAATACTTGAAAACAAAGTATTTAGAGTTGAAGCTATAAAAACAAATGGTGGAAAGCACCCAAGAAGCTAGGAAAAGAAACAATTGAAAAGCTTTTTTCAAGGAAGGAATATAAGAAAAGATTTCATAAAGTGATCAAGATAAAATAATCAATCATTTGAAATTCTTTTATGAGTGTGGCATGCATAGTAAACTAGCTAACCATGAACATTAAAATTGCTATTCCTTTCACCTTGGATTGTCAATTTATATTGCATGATTCTTAATTTGTTTTCTTGAGGACAAGCAAAGTTTAAGTTTGGTGTTGGTGATACATGAGCATTTTTCCTATCTTTTCCTAGTGAATTTGCATTTAAATTGTTAAGTTTAATCAAGATTTAAATAATTTTTAGCCACTATGAATTCTACTTTGAGTTGTGTGCAATTTGTTTTTTATTTCAGGTAGTATTTGGATGGATTTGACGGAGTTTTATAGAAGAGAAGAAAGTGAACGATGTTGTCAATCCTGACCTCTTTGCACTCCAATAGGAATAATTTGAGCTATAGAGGTCCAATTTATGTGATTTTAGTGGCATTAGAAATCTAACTTCTAGAGCTTTCCAACGATGTAAATAGTATACACTTCTTCTCCAACCTGTATGGCCATATTGGCACCTAACTCGGCTTTTCCCAAGTTAGGCGCCAGAAGAAGAACCAGCGCTCCAAAAGCTTGCTGCTAGGGCAGCGCCTAACTTCAAAATCCTGAAGTTAGGCGCCATGATCAAAGGATCTTCAATATGCACGCTGCTAAGGCCAAGGACAAGGAGTGGTCCCTGCATCCATCAATTATTATGCTCGAAGATTTTAATTAATTTCGATTAAACTTTATTTTATTTATAAATAGAAAAAGATATTATTTAGTTTTAGAAAATATATTTTACATTAATTAGGATTAGATATAAAAAGAGAAGATATCTTGACCTAGGGGAACTCCTAATTTTCATTCGACACTTTCATACCTTTTTCTACTAGGGTTTATTTTCTCCATGAGGAACTAAGCCTCCATTGTTAAGGTTAGGAGCTTTATTTACTTTGATGGATTAATAATTATTTGTTCTTGTACTTCTGATTAATGTTTTGATTATTGTTTAAGAATGGATTTTGTTCTTCATCCTAAGAATTAGTTAATATTGGAAAATAACTCTAATTCAACTTGAATTCTATTTGAATCTTGGAAAAGTTATATCATTAGAATTACATCTTGAAATCAATTTCTCACAACTCTCTATTTATCTAGATTTAACGCGATACATAACATATAATCATCTTATTTTTGTGTATCTAGGGTTTGTGTGGCTCATAAACTAGTTTTGATCTTAACCCTCTAATCGGAATCAAGTGACCAAGGAATTGGCGGTTGATAAAGGTTAGAAGAGACTAAAAAGGTCTAAGGAATTAGGGTTTAGTCATATGTAGTTGCCATGAACATAATCTTTGCATGATCAAGGTAGTTAACATTGAATATTAATCCAGAAATTTAAATATCTCTGACACCTTAACTATTTTTATCATATTATTTTCGTAACCAATTTTAGTTTGCTCTTATTTAATTTTCTGTTTTATGTTATTTGATATTGAAATCCTAAATTTTGATTGTATGACTAGAATAATCAATTGACTATTATTGCTTGTTCTATTAATCCTTGTGGGATCAACCCTCACTCACCTGAGGTATCAGTTGGTACGAGCTAGTGCACTTGCCGGTTAGTTTGTGGACTTTAAATTCCACACCATTGACCCACCGGGAGACCTACAACGAGATTACTGTAGCCATCCTAGCATCAATCAAGTTTATTCACATTTCACGATTAGGCAAAGTGAAAGGATATTCTGCACTGTTGAGTGCTCTAGTGGAACAATTGAGGCTCGAAACTCACACATTTCACCTTTCAGCTGGCAAAGTGACTGTCACCTTAAAGGACATGCTACATATTCTTGGTCTACTGATAGCAGTTACGCATTTGATGGGTAGATCAGATAGCAGTTACTCGTTTTTGGTGGAGAACTACATAGAAAGTTTTGGCAAGCAGCCCGGTCTAGACAATCACACGTTGGGGAAGGTAAGCCTAGCATGGGTTCGACAATGCAGAGACACTGAACTATTAGATACCCAAGAATCTATTGAGTAATATGTCCTAACTCACATATTTTGATTGTTTGGAACTGTTGTGCTTTCAGACAAATCAATCAATTCTGCTAACTTGTAGCAGATTCATAATTATAATTGGGGGTAGCTCGTCTGACACATCTATTCAGGTCATTGTGCCATGCATCATAATACAACTATAAAGAGATGGATGACCCCCTTATACTTCTATTTATTTATGCATGGGAGCATATGCTGTAGCACCAGTTTCTTGTGATCAACTTCTAGTTGTTGGTGTACTAGTTGGGCAATGGTAATAGTTATATTTTCATGTGTGATTTCATCCTTTTTATATTTTGAATATTGATTATAACCATGGTAAACTAATTTAGATTGAGTCATTGCACCGATTAAGAGTTTATGTGAAAAAGGTCTACAGTGCAATTTAGGCAACAGTCAGATAATATGGGTTTGAACGACATGTGTGCTAATGATTTCTTTTAAGAAATATTTTATGTTTAATAATTTAACTAATTATTGTTGTATTTATTGTTGTGTAGTTTATATATATAGTGGTCATATGTGGGACTAATGCTCCTAAAGAACTACAGGTGCAGTAGTGGATGTGCTCTACAAAGTGCCCCTTGGTGTGTTCGAGTGTACCAAATGGCACTCAACAGACTAAATAAGATCCCAATTTGGACTTGTACAACCTCCACCAGAGGATGTATTCCAGATTGGAGAAGCTCACTACAGTCGTTTGATCGGAGTGCAGTGCCATGACTGGACACAGTGGATTGACATGTGGACTGGTGCGCAAAAATTGTGATTACACTTCGATTATGTAGAATTCATCGCTCTTTCTTTCCCTGGTAATGGCGCCAAAAACATGATGCCAATACCATGGTTCACAACTTCGCGCAGCTAACCAGCAAGTGCACTGGGTCGTCCAAGTAATACCTTACGTGAGTAAGGGTCGAATCCCACGGAGATTGTTGGTATGAAGCAAGCTATGGTCACCTTGTAAATCTCAGTCAGGCGGATATAAAATAGTAATGGAGTTTTCCAATAATAATTAATAAAATAGAGATAGAAATACTTATGTAAATCATTGGTGAGAATTTTAGATGAGCGAGTAGAGATGCTTTCATTCCTCTGAACCTCTGCTTTCCTGCTATCTTCATCCAATCAGTCTTACTCCTTTCCATGGCTGGCTTTATGTGAATTGGATAGAAAACAGTAGTACTTTGCATTAATCTTTGAGGAACAGCAGAGCTCTACACCTTAATCTATGGAGTGTAGAAACTCTACCGTTAAAATTACATAAGTGAAAGGTCCAGGCATGGCCGAGATGGCCAGCCCCCAAAACATGATCACAGGATCAAAATACAATCTAGGATGTCTAATACAATAGTAAAAGGTCCTATTTATAATAAACTAGCTACTAGGGTTTACAGAAGTAAGTAATTGATGCATAAATCCACTTCCGGGGCCCACTTGGTGTGTGCTTGGGCTGAGCTTGAGTGTTACACGTGTAGAGGTCATTCCTGGAGTTGAACGCCAGTTTTGGTGCCAGTTTGGGCATTGAACTCCACTTTGCAACTTGTTTCTGGCGCTGGACGCCAGAATTGGGCAGAGAACTGGCATTGAACGCCAGTTTGCGTCGTCTACACTTGGGCAAAGTATAGACTATTTTACATTGCTGGAAAGCCCTAAATATCTAATTTTCAACGCAATTGGAAGCGTGCAATTTCGAGTTCTGTAGCTCCAGAAAATCCACTTTGAGTGCAGGGAGGTCAGAATCCAACAGCATCAGCAGTCCTTCTTCAACCTCTGAATCTGATTTTTGCTCAAGTCCCTCAATTTCAGCCAGAAAAGACCTGAAATCATAGAAAAACACACAACCTTATAGTAAAGTCCAGAAATGTGAATTTAACATAAAATCTAATGAAACCATCCCTAAAAGTAACTAGATCCTACTAAAAACATACTAAAAACAATGCCAAAAAGCGTATAAATTATCCGCTCATCACAACACCAAACTTAAATTGTTGCTTGTCCCCAAGCAACTGAAAATCAAATAGGATAAAAAGAAGAGAATATACTATAAATTCCAAACTATCAATGAAACATAGCTCCAATCAAATGAGCGGGATTTATAGCTTTTTGCCTCTTGAATAGTTTTGGCATCTCACTTTATCCATTGAGGTTCAGAATGATTGGCATCTATAGGAACTCAGAGTTCAGATAGTGTTATTGATTCTCCTAGTTCAGTATGATGATTCTTGAACACAGCTATTTTATGAGTCTTGACCGTGGCCCTAAGCACTTTGTTTTCCAGTATTACCACCGTATACATAAATGCCACAGACACATAATTGGGTGAACCTTTTCAGATTGTGACTCAGCTTTGCTAAAGTCCCCAATTAGAGGTGTCCAGGTTTCTTAAGCACACTCTTTTTTTTTTTTGCTTTGGACCTTGACTTTAACCGCTCAGTCTCAAGTTTTTCACTTGACACCTACACGCCACAAGCACATGGTTAGGGACAGCTTGGTTTAGCCGCTTAGACCAGGATTTTATTCCTTTAGGCCCTCCTATCCACTGATGCTCAAAGCCTTGGGATCCTTTTTATTTGCCCTTGCCTTTTGGTTTTAAGGGTTACTGGCTTTTTTCTGCTTGCTTTTGCTCTTCTTTTTTTTCGCCTATTTTTTTTCTGCAAGCTTTGTTCTTTGCTGCTTTTTCTTGCTTCAAGAATCATTTTTATGATTTTTCAGATTATCAAATAACATGTCTCCTTGTCATCATTCTTTCAAGAGCCAACATATTTAACGTTCTTAAACAACAACTTCAAAAGACATATGCACTGTTTAAGCATACATTCAGAAAACAAGAAGTATTGTCACCACATCAATATAATTAAACTAAGTTCAAGGATAAATTCAAAACTCATGTACTTCTTGTTCTTTTGAATTAAAACATTTTTCATTTAAGAGAGTTGATGGATTCATAGGACATTCATAACTTTAAGACATAGTTACTAACTACTAATGGTCATGTAATGAAGACACAAACATGGATAAGCACTTAACATAGAAAACGAAAAACAGAGAAAGTAAGAACAAGGAATGAGTCCACCTTAGTGATGGGTGCGTTTCTTTCTTGAGGAACCAATGATGTCCTTGAGCTCTTCTATGTCTCTTCCTTGTCTTTGTTGCTCCTCCCTCATTGCTTTTTGATCTTCTCTAATTTCATGAAGGATGATGGAGTGTTCTTGATGTTCCACCCTTAATTGTCCCATGTTGGAACTTAATTCTCCTAGGGAGGTGTTGATTTGCTCCCAATATTTATGTGGAGGGAAGTGCATCCCCTGAGGCATCTCAGGGATCTCTTGATTTGCAGCCACATGTTCTACCACTAGCTATAGACCCTTGAGATGAATCTTTCCATCTCCCATGACTCGGAGGTGGAAGCAATTGTCTTCCCTTTCCTCTTTCTTGAGGTTTCTCTGGCCTTAGGTGCCATTAATGGTTATGGAAAAACAAAAAAATCTATGCTTTTACCACACCAAACTTAGAATGTTGCTCGCCCTCGAGCAAAAGAAGAAAGAATAGAAGAAGAAGAAGAAGATATGGAGGAGATGGAGGGATGTGTGTATTTGGCCATATGGGTGGGAAGGAGATGTTGAATTTTGAAGGTAGGTGGGTGTATGGATGTGAGTGGTAAATGGAAAACAGAAGGGATGGTCATGAATGGAAAGAGAGATGATGAGGTAAGTGGAGATCCTGTGGGGTCCACAGATCCTGAGATGATTCTGTGGGGTCCACAAATCTTGAGGTGTCAAGGCATTTACATCCCTGCACCAATTTAGGCATGCAAAATGCCCTTGCACACAACTCTGGGCGTTCAGCGCCAGGTTGGTGCCCATTTTGGGCGTTCAATGCCCATTTGTTGCCCATTTCTGGCATTGAACGCCAGAACCATGCTTGTTCTGGGCATTCAGCGCCAGCTCATCTCCAGGGTGTAATTCTGGCGTTCAGCGCCCAGATGATGCCCATTTTGGGCGTTCAGCGCCCAGATACTGCCCATTTTAGGCGTTCAGCGCCAGAACCATGCTCTGTTCTGGCGTTGAACGCCAGGCCTGCTTCCTCTCCATGGATGCAGAAAGAGATCCTTGAGTTGTAAACACAAGGTTGTCCTCATTCAATTGAAGGATTAATTCTCCTCTGTCCACATCAATCAAAGCTCTTGCTATGGCTAGGAAAGGTCTTCCTAGGATGATGGATTCATCCTCTTCCTTTCCAGTATCCAGGACTATGAAATCAGCAGGGATGTAAAGGCCTTCAACCTTTACTTACGTCCTCCTCTCCCTCTTTGGGTTTGGCCATTTTGGTTATGTCAATGGCCTTGCACTCTCCTTTTGGATTCTCTTCTGTATTGCTTGGGAGAGTACTAGGAGGGATTTCAGTGATCCTTTTACTCAGCTGGCCCACTTGTGCTTCCAAATTTCTAATGGAAGACCTTGTTTCATTCATGAAACTCACAGTGGCCTTAGATAGATCAGAGACTAAATTTGCTAAGCTAGATGGATTTCGCTCAGAATTCTCTGTCGGTTACTGAGTGGATGACGGAAAAGGCTTGCTATTGCTAAACCTGTTTCTTCCACCATTATTAAAGCCTTGTTGAGGCCTTTGATCCTTCCATGAGAGATTTGGATGATTTCTCCATGATGGATTATAGGTGTTTCCATAAGGTTCACCCATGTAATTTACCTCTGCTATTGTAGGGTTTTCAGGATCATAAGCTTCTTCTTCAGGAGAAGCCTCTTGAGTACTGTTGGATGCAGCTTGCATTCCATTCAGACTCTGAGAAATCATATTGACTTGCTGAGTCAATATTTTATTCTGAGCTAATATGGCATTTAGAGTATCAACTTCAAGAACTCCCTTCTTCATAGGCGTCCCATTACTCACAGGATTCCTCTCAGAAGTGTACATAAACTGGTTATTAGCAACCATGTCAATGATGAAGAACACTATGAATGCATGAGAATTTTTGAAAAATGTAAGATGCACATGAAATTGACACCAAACTTATAACATGACTCAAGACTCAAACAAGAAACACAAAATATTTTTGATTTTTATGATTTTATAATTTTTTTGTATTTATTTTTTTTTTGTCGAAAATTATATTGAAAAAGAAAAAAATAAGGATTCCAAAATTTTTAATATGAATTCCAGGAATCTTATGCTCTTTAGTCTAAAGCTCCAATCAAAGGGTCAGGCATGGCTTAATAGCCAGCCAAGCTTTAGTAAAAATATGAGTGTAATTCAAACATGACACGCCTGACATACCTTACAGTCGTGGCTTTACAGCCAGCCAGGCTTCAACATGCTTTATGAAACACTAGAATTCATTCTTAAAAATTCTGAAGAAAAATATATTTTTGAAAACATTTTTATTTTATTTTATTTTTTATTTTTCGAAAACAGATGAGAAATTTTTTGAAAGATTTTTGAAAAATATTTTTGAAAATAAAAAAAAAGAAAATTACCTAATCTGAGCAACAAGATGAACCGTCAGTTGTCCAAACTCGAACAATCCCCGGCAACGGCGCCAAAAACTTGGTGCGCAGAAATTGTGATTACACTTCGATTATGTAGAATTCATCGCTCTTTCTTTCCCTGGTAATGGCGCCAAAAACATGATGCCAATACCATGGTTCACAACTTCACACAGCTAACCAGCAAGTGCACTGGGTCGTCCAAGTAATACCTTACGTGAGTAAGGGTCGAATCCCACGGAGATTGTTGGTATGAAGCAAGCTATGGTCAACTTGTAAATCTCAGTCAGGCGGATATAAAATAGTAATGGAGTTTTCGAATAATAATTAATAAAATAGAGATAGAAATACTTATGTAAATCATTAGTGAGAATTTCAGATGAGCGAGTAGAGATGCTTTCGTTCCTCTGAACGTCTGCTTTCCTGCTATCTTCATCCAATCAGTCTTACTCCTTTCCATGGCTGGCTTTATGTGATACATCACCACTGTCAATGGCTACTTTCGGTCTTCTCTCGGGAAAATGATCCAAATGCCCTGTCACGGCACGGCTAATCGTCTGGAGGCATCACCCTTGTCAATGGTTTCATCTTATCCTCTCAGTGAAAATGGTCAACGCACCCTGTCACGGCACGGCTATTCATCTGTCGGTTCTCGATCATGTTGGAATAGGATTTACTATCCTTTTGCGTCTGTCACTACGCCCAGCAATCGCAAGTTTGAAGCTCGTCACAGTCATTCAATCATTGAATCCTACTCGGAATACCACAGACAAGGTTTAGACTTTTCGGATTCTCTTGAATGCCGCCATCATTCTAACTTACGCCACGAAGATTCTGGTTAGGAGATCTAAGAGATGTGCCAGTTTGGGCGTTCAACTCTGGTTTTGGATCCTTTTCTGGCGCTGGACGCCAGAATTGGGTAGAGAACTGGCGTTGAACGCCAGTTTGCATCTTCTAAACTTGGGCAAAGTATGGACTATTATATATTGCGGGAAAGCCCTGGATGTCTACTTTCCAACGCAATTGGAAGCGCACCATTTCGAGTTTTGTAGCTCCAGAAAATCCACTTTGAGTGCAGGGAGGTCAGAATCCAACAGCATCAGCAGTCCTTCTTCAACCTCTGAATCTGATTTTTGCTCAAGTCCCTCAATTTCAGCCAGAAAATACCTGAAATTATAGAAAAACACACAAACTCATAGTAAAGTCCAGAAATGTGAATTTAATATAAAAACTAATGAAAACATCCCTAAAAGTAACTAGATCCTACTAAAAACATACTAAAAATAATGCCAAAAAGCGTATAAACTATCCGCTCATCATGGACCAATTAGCATTACAATCAAGTGCAAGGAGATGAAACTGACGACTTTGTTAGGGAGAGTTTCGCATGCAGACCCTGAGAAAAATCAGCCACAGCTTCCCCTGCCACCACTTGGACAGAATAAGTCCTCTCTTATGAGCAACATCATCAGTTTTCCCCTTATGAGCAATAGCATCAGTTTCTCCTTGGTGCATGAAATTACAATCACACTTTTACAACTCCGCACAACTAACCAGCAAGTGCACTGGGTCTTCCAAGTAATACCTTACGTGAGTAAGGGTCGATCCCACGGAGATTGTCGGCTTGAAGCAAGCTATGGTTATCTTGTAACTCTTAGTCAGGATATCAATAATTCTCAGATTTAATTGTAAAAAGTAAAAGAACATGAAATAAATACTTGTTATGCAATAATGAAGAACAGGTTGAGGCTTTAGAGATGCTTTGTCTTCTGAATCTCTTCTTTCCTACTATCTTCTTCTTCATGCACGCAAGGCTCCTTCCATGGCAAGCTTTATGTTGGGCATCACCGTTGTCTATGGCTACTTCCCGTCCTCTCAGTGAAAACGTTCCAAATGCGCTATCACCGCACGGCTAATCATCTGTCGGTTCTCGATCATGCTGGAATAGGATCCATTGATCCTTTTGCGTCTGTCACACGCCCAACAATTGCGAGTTTGAAGCTCGTCACAACCATCCCTTCCCAGATCCTACTCAAAATACCACAGACAAGGTTTAGACGTTCCGGATCTCAGTAATGGCCGCCAATAATTCTAGTTTATACCACGAAGACTCTGATCTGAATCATGAGGCTAAGAGATATGCATTCAATCTAAGGTAGAACGGAGGTGGTTGTCAGGCACGCGTTCATAGGTGAGAATGATGATGAGTGTCATGGATCATCATATTCATCAGGTTGAGGTGCGAATGAATATTTTAGAATAGAAGCAAGCGTGATAGAATGGAAAACAGTAGTAATTGCATTAATTCATGAAGAACAGCAGAGCTCCTCACCCCCAACAATAGGGTTTAGAGACTCATGCCGTAGAAGATACAATATGAAACGTGTAAAGTGTCATGAGGTACAAGATGAATCACTAAAAGTTGTTTTTACAGTAAACTGGTGACCTAGGGTTACAGAAAATGAGTAAGCTAGGGTGTTTAGTGTAAAAATCTACCTCCGGGGCCCACTTGGTGTGTGCTTGGGCTGAGCATTGAAGCTTTCATGTGTAGAGACTTTTCTTGGAGTTAAACGCCAGCTTTTGTGCCAGTTTGGGCGTTTAACCCCAATTTTTATGCCAGTTCCGGCGTTAAACGCCAGAATTCTTGAGCTGACTTGGAACGCCTATTTGGGCCATCAAATCTCGGGCAAAGTATGGATTATTATAGATTGCTGGGAAGCCCAAGATGTCTACTTTCCAACGCAATTGAGAGCGCGCCAATTGGGCTTCTGTAGCTCCAGAAAGTCCACTTCGAGTGCAGGGAGGTCAGAATCCAACAGCATCTGCAGTTCTTTTTCAGCCTCTGAATAAGATTTTTGCTCAGGTCTCTCAATTTCAGCCAGAAAATACCTGAAATCACAGAAAAACACACAAACTCATAGTAAAGTCCAGAAAAGTGAATTTTAAATAAAAACTAATAAAAATATAATAAAAACTAATTAAAATATACTAAAAACATACTAAAAACAATACCAAAAAGCGTATAAATTATCCGCTCATCACAACACCAAACTTAAATTGTTGCTTGTCCCCAAGCAAATGAAAATCAAATAGGATAAAAAGAAGAGAATATACAATGAATTCTAAAAACATCTATGAAGATCAGTATTAATTAGATGAGCGGGGCTTTTAGCTTTTTGCCTCTGAACAGTTTTGGCATCTCACTTTATCCTTTGAAGTTCAGAATGATTGGCTTCTATAGGAACTCAGAATCCAGATAGTGTTATTGATTCTCCTAGTTAAGTATGTTGATTATTGAACACAGCTACTTTATGAGTCTTGGCCGTGACCCTAAGCATTTTGTTTTCTAGTATTACCACCGGATACATAAATGCCACAGACACATAACTGGGTGAACCTTTTCAGATTGTGACTCAACTTTGCTAGAGTCCCCAATTAGAGGTGTCCATAGCTCTTAAGCACACTCTTTTTGCTTTGGACAACGACTTTTAACCGCTCAGTCTCAAGTTTTCACTTGACAACTTCACGCCACAAGCACATGGTTAGGGACAGCTTGGTTTAGCCGCTTAGGCCAGGATTTTATTCCTGTGGGCCCTCCTATCCACTGATGCTCAAAGCCTTGGATGCTTTTTATTACTCTTGCCTTTTGGTTTAAAGGGCTATTGGCTTTTTCTGTTTGCTTTTTTTTTTCTTTTTCTTTCTTTTTTTCTTTTTTTTCTCTCTCTTTTTTTTTGCAAGCTTTCTATTCCCTGCTTTTTCTTGCTTCAAGAATCAATTTTATGATTTTTCAGATTACCACATAACATTTCTCCTTTTTCTATCATTCTTTCAAGAGCCAACAATTTTAACATTCATAAACAACCAAATTCAAAAATATGCACTGTTCAAGCATTTATTCAGAAAACAAGAGTATTGCCACCACATCAAAAGAATTAAACTGTTTTAAAATTTGAAATTCATGTACTTCTTGTTCTTTTGTGATTAAAACATTTTTCATTTAAGAAAGGTGATGGATTCATAGGACATTCATAGCTTTAAGGCATAGACACTAAGACACTAATGATCATGTAATAAAGACACAAACATAGATAGAACATAAAGCATATAATTCGAAAAACAGAAAAATAAGAGCAAGGAGATTAAAGAACGGGTCCACCTTAGTGATGGCGGCTTGTTCTTCCTCTTGAAGATCTTATGGAGTGCTTGAGCTCCTCAATGTCTCTTCCTTGCCTTTGTTGCTCCTCCCTCAGGGTTCTTTAGTTTTCTCTAATTTCATGGAGGAAGATGGAATGCTCATGGTGCTCCGCCCTTAGTTGTCCCATATTGGAACTTAATTCTCTTAGGGAGGGGTTAATTTTCTCCCATTAGTTTTATGGAGGAAAATGCATCCCTTGAGGCATCTCAGGGATTTCATGATGAGGAATTTACTCATGCTCTTGGTGAGGTCCATGAGTGGGCTCTCTTGTTTGCTCCATCCTTTTCTTAGTGATGGGCTTGTCCTCTTCAATGAGGAGTCTTGGCCACAACTTCATAGAAATGGTCTTGATGGACCTTTGAGATGAATCTCTCCATCTCCCATGACTCAAAGGTGGAAGCTTTTGCCTTCCCTTTCCTCTTTCTAGAGGTTTCTCCGGCCTTTGGTGCCATAAATGGTTATGGAAAAATAAAAAGCAACGCTTTTACCACACCAAACTTAGAAGGTTTGCTCGTCCTCGAGCAAAAGAAGAAAGAAAAGAGGAGAAGAAGAAGAAATGGAGGAGATGGAGGGTAGTGAAGGTTTCGGCTAATGTGGGTGGAGTAGTGTGTAGGATGTGTGAAAATGAAGGAGTGAAGATGAGTTTATATAGGGGTGGAGAGAGGGTTGGGTTTTGGCCATGTATGGGTGGGTTTGGGAGGGAAAGTGGTTTGGTGAAGGGAGAGAGTGAGTTGAGGTTGGTGGGGATCCTGTGGGGTCCACAGATCCTGAGGTGTCAAGGATTTCTCATCCCTGCACCTGTTAGGCGTGCAAAACGCCCATTGCTGCTAATCCTGGCGTTAAGCGCCAGGTTGCTGCCCATTTCTGGCGTTAAACGCCCAGAATGGTGCCAGACTAGGCGTTTAACGCCCATTCTGCTGCCTTTACTGGCATTTAAACGCCAGTAAGTTTCTCCTCCAGGGTGTGCTATTTTTTTTGCTGTTTTTCATTCTGTTTTTACTTTTTCAGTTGTTTTTATGACTCTACATGATCATCAACCTACAGAAAACATAAAATAACAATAGAAAATAAATAGATATAATAAAATTGGGTTACCTCCCAACAAGGGCTTCTTTATTGTCTTTAGCTGGACCTTGACTGAGTTTTATTCTAGTCTCAGTTTTGAGCATTCTTGCTCAAAATTGCTTTCAAGATAATGTTTGATTCTCTGTCCATTAACAATGAACTTTTTGTCAGAATCAATATCCTAAAGCTCAACATATCCATATGGTGACACACCTGTAATCACATATGGTCCCCTCCACCAGGATTTTAATTTCCCAGGGAATAATCTGAGTCTAGAGTTGAACAGCAGAACTTTTTGTCCTGGCTCAAAGACTCTAGATGACAATTTCTTGTCATGTCACTTTTTTGCTTTTTCCTTATAAACTTTTGCATTTTCAAAAGCATTGAGTCTGGATTCCTCTAGCTCATTTAGTTGGAGCAATCTTTTCTCTCCAGCTAACTTAGTATCCAGGTTTAGGAATCTGGTTGCCCAGTAGGCTTTATGTTCCAGTTCCACGGGCAGATGACAGGCCTTGCCATACACATGCCTATAGGAGTCTTGAATGATGTTCTGTATGCCCACAGAGCATCATCCAAGCTCTTTGCCCAATCCTTTTTACGTGCAATTACAGTCCGTTCTAGGATTCTCTTTAGTTCTTTGTTAGAGACTAGAGCCTGCCCATTTGTCTGTGGATGATACGGAGTTGCTACTTTGTGGCTAATTTCATATCGAACCATAGCAGAGTAAAGCTGTTTATTGCAGAAATGGGTGCCCCCATCATTGATTAGTACTCTGGGAACACCAAATCTGCTGAAAATATGTTTCTAGAGGAACTTCAGCACAGTCCTGGTATCATTAGTGGGTGCGGCAATTGCCTCCACCCATTTAGATACGTCGTCTACTGCACCAAAATGTAAGTGTTTGAGTATGATGGTGGGAAAGGACCCATGAAGTCAATACCCCATACATCAAACAACTCAATCTCTAAGATCCCTTGTTGAGGCATGGCATAACCATGAGGCAAGTTACCAGCTCTTTGGCAACTGTCACAGTTACGCACAAACTCTCGGGCATCTCTATAGAGAGTAGGCCAATAGAAGCCACATTGGAGGACTTTAGTGGCTGTTCGCTCACTTCCGAAATATCCTCCATACTGTGATCCATGGTAATGCCACATGATCTTTTGTGCCTCCTCTCTAGGGACGCATCTGTGGATCATTCCGTCTGCACATCTCTCAAAGAGATATGGTTCATCCCATAAGTAGTACTTTGCATCAGAAATTAGCTTTTTCTTTTGTACCCTGCTGTACTCCTGGGGTATGAACCTCACATCTTTATAATTTGCAATGTCTGCAAACCATGGTTCTTCCGGAATGGCAAAAAGTTGCTCATCCGGAAGGGTCTCAGAGATCTCAGTAGGAGGGAGGGACGCCCCTGCTACTGGTTCTATCCAAGACAGGTGATCAGCTACCTGGTTCTCTGTCTCTTTTCTATCTCTTATTTCTATATCAAACTCTTGCAGAAGCAACACCCATCTTATGAGCCTGGGTTTTGAATCCTGCTTTGTGAGTAGATATTTAAGAGCAGCATGGTCAGTATACACAATCACTTTTGAACCTACTAAATAGGATATAAACTTGTCAATGGCATAAACCACTGCAAGTAATTCCTTTTCTGTGGTTGTGTAATTCTTCTGTGCATCATTTAGAACATGACTGGCATAGTAAATAACATGCAGAAGCTTGTTATGCCTTTGTCCCAACACTGCACCAATGGCATGGTCACTGGCATCACACATTAATTCGAATGGTGATGTCCAGTCAGGTGCAGAGATAACTGGTGCTGTGACCAGCTTGGCTTTCAGGGTCTCAAACACCTGCAGACACTCTGTGTCAAACACAAATGGCATGTCAGCAGCTAGCAGGTTGCTTAAAGGTTTTGCAATACCTGCTAGTCTCTCTAGCATCTGGTCTATGAATGGTAAAGGAAAATTATCCTTTCTGGTTGCTGTATTGAGCCTTCTGTAGTCAATACACATACGCCACACTGTAACTGTTCTTGTGGGAACCAGTTCATTCTTTTCATTATGAACCACTATCATGCCTCCCTTCTTGGGGACAACTTGGACAGGGCTCACCTAGGGGCTATCAGAAATAGGATAAATAATCCCAGCCTCCAGTAACTTAGTGACCTCTTTCTGCACTTTAGTGGAAGAGATCAATATGACTGAGAGTCTTAAATCAGAGCTAGAGGACATCTTTAAAGATGTTCAGCCTGATTTGGAGGAACCAGAGGAAATAAAAGAACCTCTAAAAATCCCCCAGAAAGAGGAGAAACCTCCTAAACCAGAGCTCAAACCACTACCACCATCCCTGAAATATGCATTTCTGGGAGAGGATGACACTTTTCCAGTGATCATAAGCTCTGCTTTAAATCCACAGGAAGAGAAAGCACTAATTCAAGTGCTAAGGACACACAAGACAGCTCTTGGGTGGTCCATAAGTGACCTTAAGGGCATTAGCCCAGCAAGATGCATGCACAAAATCCTATTGGAGGATGATGCCAAGCCAGTGGTTCAACCACAGAGGCGGCTAAATCCAGCCATGAAGGAAGTGGTGTTCTAACTAAAAGTCTATACTCTAATAAAGGCTGGATAACTGAATGTTGCTAGCTACTTGTGATGTATTTATGTATGATTGCTTATAACTGTTTTATCTGTTATCAGCTGTGAGTTGATTATGAATGATTCCGTCTATTAATCCAAATATTTTCAAAAAAAGAAAGTACCTCGCTAACTAACTACGCTTTTAACAACGAATCACGCTCATATAATAAATAATAGATAATATATAGGATGACAAATTGGCAGCACTCAGTTTCTGGTATGTCCTAGGCGTACTGAAAATTGGGTCGTTACAATTTGGTATCAGAGCAGTTCGTTCCCAGTAGAGCCTGGGGAGTGTACTGACTATGCTTCATTGCATACTCTGCTTGAGTGTCTCACGCCATTAGGGTATCTTTAAGATACATTTGGCATGAATGTCTATGAGTGCTCATTTTGGGAATGTTCGTGCCTTACTTGAAATATTAAGACTGATCACCTTAATGTTGATTGTTTGGTGCGGATACGACCTTAATGACTGCGAATAGACATAGTTTAATCGAGTTCCGAATGACGAATCGATGCGAGGCACAGCTATCCTCATAGCTGTTATGATCTCCATGGTTTATATTTGGATGCTGTAAGGAACGAACGCTTATTTTACTTGTGAGGAATCTGGACACACAGCTAGGATGTACCCAAGAAAGTTTTTTCGGAATCTAGTGCGAACCCAGCAACAAGGTCGAGTGTTTGCCATGACTGCTGATGATGCTATGCAATCAGACGCCCTGATCCAAGGTCAGTGTATTGTCAAAGATCGATTTCTAACTGTACTGTATGACTCGGGTGCATCACATTCCTTTGTTTCTTTAACTGTTGCTCGTGAGTTGGGACTAGATTTTTCTGAGTTGAACTTTGATCTGATTGTCCATACACCTGCATTCCAAAATGCTTTGACTAGTTTAGTGTGCCTGCAAGTACTATTCACTATTAGGAACAGAACTTTTATACATGATCTAATCTATTTGCCTCTATGTGGTTTAGAAGTTATTCTAGGGTTAGATTGGTTATCTAAGTATCATGTTTTCCTTGATTGCTATGAAAGAACTGCTGTTATTCCGTCTGATAGTTTAGATATTAAACCATTTTTGTCTCATACTTTATATCGAAATTCTGTAAGAGTTGCATTAGACGGGAGTGATTGTGAGGGGTACGTTCTGTTAGCAGCTAGCTCGAATGATAGTGAACTAAGCTTAGAATGAATCCAAGTGGTGAAGGAATTTCCTAATATTTTCCTGGACGACATACCTGAGTTTCCTCCTCAGCGAGAGATAGAATTCAGTATTGAACTTGTACTTGGAACCGGACCGATTTCCATAGCACTGTACCGGATGTCACCACTGGAACTTGCAGAGTTGAAGAAGCAGTTGGATGAGCTACTTGGAAAAAAATTTATTCGTCCCAACGCATCACCTTGGGGAGCTCCAGTGTTGCTAGTAAAGAAGAAGGATGGTGGAATGTGACTTTGTGTAGATTACCAACAGTTAAATAAAGTCACTATCAAGAACAAGTACCCACTTCCACGAATAGATGATTTGATGGATCAGTTAAAAGGTGCAACTGTGTTTTCAAAGATTGATTTGTGATCGGGCTATCACTAGATTCGAGTGAAAGAGTCAGATATACCGAAGACTGCATTTAGAACTCGATATGGTCACTATGAGTATACGGTTATGTCGTTTGGACTAACTAATGCTCCTACGATTTTCATGGATTACATGAATCGTATTTTCCGTCCGTACCTTGATCAGTTCATAGTAGTCTTCATAGACGATATTCTCATCTATTCGAAGACAAAAAGAGAGCATGAAGAGCATCTAAGGACTGTATTGCAGATAGTAAGGACTCAGAAGTTATATGCTAAACTATCAAAGTGTGAGTTTTGGACAGAGAAGGTGGCATTTTTGGGACATGTTATAGCACAGGGAGGAATTGCAGTGGATCCTTCAAAAATTGAAGCAGTAGTACAATGGGAACCACCTACGACCGTTACAGAAGTTCGGAGTTTTCTCGGACTTGCTGGATATTACCGGAGGTTTATTAAAGGGTTTTCATAGATAGCCTTACCTCTGACTTACCTTACACGAAAGGAAGTTTCGTTCGTTTGAACGGCTGAGTGTGATAAAAGTTTCAAGATGCTTAAGGAGAAGTTAACAACTGCACCTGTATTAGTACTACCCGACCCGTAGAAACCTTTTGAAGTATACTGTGACGCCTCTCATAAAGGACTTGGAAGTGGTGGCTTATGCTTCCCGGCAGCTAAGACCTCATGAACGAAATTATCCGACGCATGACTTGGAGTTGGCTGCAGTAGTGTTTGCTCTGAAGATCTGGAGACACTATTTGTATGGTGCTCAACTAGAAGTTTTCTCTAACCACAAAAGTTTAAAGTATATCTTTGACCAGAAGGATCTTAATATGCGACAGCGAAGGTGGATGGAGTTCCTGAAGGACTATGATTTTAAGTTAAGTTATCACCCAGGAAAAGCAAACGTGGTGGCAGACGCTTTGAGCAGGAAGAATTTGAATATCTCTTGAATGATGATAAAGGAAGAAAAGTTACTCGCGGAATTTGAGGACCTTAAGTTGGCTATGACTGAGACATCAAGTGGAGTCCATTTGGCCCAATTGCATATAACACCAGATTTTAAGATTAGGATTCAGCAAGCACAAGCACAGGATTCAGAAATGATGACGATGCTGAGACGGATAAAAGTAGAGGAACCAGAAGCTGTAAGACTAGATCATAGCAGCCTCTGGAGATATAAGAACAAAATTTGTGTACCTAGCTCTGGAGATTTGCGGCAAAGGATTCTTGCAGAAGCTCATCAAAGTATATTTTCTATGCATCCTGGAGTAACAAATATGTATCAAGGATTTGAAACAAATGTTCTGGTAGCCGGGCTTGAAGAAAGAGGTAGCTAATTATGTCTCAAAATGTTTAACCTGCCAGAAGGTGAAGGTGGAACACCAGAAACTGTCAGGAACCCTGCAACCCTTGGAAATACCATAATGAAAATAGGAGCAGATCACTATGGATTTTGTCACGGGATTGCCAAGGACCTCAGCAGGACACGATGCTATTTGGGTGATTGTGGACAGGTTAACATAATCAACACATTTTCTCCCGATTCGAGTTGACTATACTTTAGAAAGGCTAGCACGGCTATATATTCAAGAAATCGTACAATTGCACGGGATACCTTCGTCAATTGTTTCAGATCGAGATCCGAGGTTTACTTCCAGATTCTGAGGAGCTTTCCAGAAAGCTTTAGGAACAGAATTGCATATGAGTACAGCATACCATCCTCAGATAGACGGACAATCAGAGCGAACAATCCAAACATTGGAAGACATGTTAAGATCTTGTGTGATGGATAACCAGGGCAGTTGGGATAGGTATTTGCCATTGGTCGAGTTCGTCTACAACAACAGTTACCAACAAAGTATCGGGATGGCACCATATGAAGCTCTCAACGGAAGGAGTTGTCAGACACTATTGTGTTGGAATGATGACGGAGAAGCTAGTGTCTTAGGTCCAGACTTAGTGCAAGAAACTACTGAGAAGATAAAGGGGATTCGCCAGAAGATCCAGACCGCACAGAGCCGTCAAAAGAGCTTTGCCGATAATAGACGTAGACCCTTAGAATTTAGTGAGGGAGATCATGTCTTTCTAGAAGTAACTTCGATTACTGGAGTAGGTAGAGCCCTTAAGACTAAGAAGCTTAACCCACGATACATAGAACCTTTCCAAATACTTAAAAGAGTCGGTCTAGTAGCTTATCAAATAGCCCTTCCTCCTTATTTATCAAACCTTTATGATGTTTTTTTATGGCTCACAACTTAAGAAATATGTTCCCGATGATAGTCACGTTTCACAACCAGAAACAGTACAGTTATAAAATGATTTGACATATCAAGCATCACCAGTTCAGATCGTAGAAAGAAGTGATAAGCAGCTAAGCGGCAAGACTGTTCGCTTAGTCAAAGTAGCATGGGAACCAAGAGGAGAAGAAGAGCACACTTGGGAATTGGAAGATAAGATGAGAGCTGATTACTCGCATCTATTCTCAGGTAACTGAAATTTTGAGGGCAAAATTTTCTTTTAGGAGGGTAGAATGTAACAACCCCGGTTTTCGAGAACGCGAAATCTTTTCTGAAAGTACGGATTTCTCCAGAAGATCAGTAAGGGGAAAACCTTTGATATATCATCAAGTATCTCAATCCTCATTGTCATTATGTCATCTTTAAGTTAGAACCTTTTCCGAGACAAGCTCGATAACGCGGTCACGAAGAACCTGGTTTTTGAACTGTATCGGTTAGAAGTTTTGATTTGGTTTTTTGTAAATAGTCTCAGTTTGACGAACCGGACTCGATTTATGAGAGAAGAGAGATAATAGGATGATATTATCATTATATTAGTTTTATAAGCTTCTTGAATAATATTATAAGGTTACCTGGTCAGTTTTAGTTAAAAATAAAAAATCGGTTTAACCGGGTTTATGGTTTACTGGTGCAGCTTAGCACCAACACTCTCTGATGAATTTAGCAATGCTAAGGCCTCATTATACATGTTTTATTCTCATAATAAATATTTTACTAGTGTCATTTATGCTAGTAGCTCAGAAAATAATTTTTAGAGATGTTTTTACGAGTGTTATAATAAAATATTAAATAATAATATTTAATTAAAAATTTTAATAAAAATAATAAAATAATACAGAAAAGGCAGTTTTTTGTAAAAGTTTTAGAAAGACAACTTTAAGCACAGAATCTCATAATTACTTTCATAAAACACTTAGGGAGTGGTAAAAATATATTAGTGAGGCAAAGATAAAGAAAAGATAAAAAGTTAAAGAAAAGATAAAAACCAAAGAAAAAGTCTGTAAAATTTTAATGACAGAAAAACAGACAGAGACTAGTGAATGAACTAGGACAACTTAGTTAGTACTTGAGTTGCGACTAGGGTTAGGTGTTATATGAAAAGTTAAATTGTTTTAGTATAGACTTAATGAACCTATACCTGGGACAGACTAACTATTCATACCGAAATTTACATAAGCTTTAAATACATACGTTAAATAGAGAAATCAGAGCAGAGTAAAGAAACACAGAGAACAGAGTAACCAGAGCAGAATAAAGGGATACAGAGAAAAGAGTAATCAGAGCAAAGTAAAAAGACAAAGAGAAAAGAGTAATGTGATAAGGAGAAATGGTTTGAATTAAGATGTTGTAAAAGTGAAAGATGTAAAGTTTGTACAGTATGATTGAACAGAGAAAGAAAGAGGAACTGCATAAGAATGTGAAAATGATGATGAATAATGAGAATGATGATGAATGATGATAATGAGAATGATGATGAATGATGATAATGAGAATGATTATGTGATGATTTTTTGCTTGAGGCAACCCAAGAGATGTGTTTATTCATTTGTTGCGTTAAGGCAACTCCAGATATACTTGTATGATCATCTGCTGCAGTGAGGCAGTCAGATAGATAATGGTGTGATCACTGAGAACGCTTTCCTACGGTACAGATCCATATTTTATTTCTGTAAGGCAGAGGGGTTATTTCCTGCTACAGAAGTACCGTGACCACTTGTTCCATTTCTGTAGTGGCAGAGGGGTTATTTCCTGTATACAGAAGGTGTGTTGGCGTACATCCCTGTAGTGGCAGATGTGTTATTTCCTGCGTGCAGTGGACCCTGTGGTGGCAGAGGGATTATTTCCTGTACACAGGGGTATAGCCAATAGGAAAGCCTTATCCAGACAGAGGTTGCTGGATAACGTCGGGAGCGGGTTAGTAACCGACA
>NC_029791.2:66780366-66799441 GCF_000816755.2 Arachis ipaensis | reverse complement strand
CCCCTTCAGATGGAAGTAAGAGTACCTTACCATAGTTCGCTGATGACCGTTCGCAAGAAGAGGATTCTGCTCTAGATAGTCTTCTGAGTCTAGGGTGAATATCATTCTCTGATTATATGTAAATACTGTGAGACCAGCCAACGTCTTCACCCCTTCGTATGCGCACTTTAACCTAAATCCTGTGTACGAGATTCCTATTTTGTGGATACTTCATGAGGTACCAGAGAGGCGTCCTGTGGAAAAGTCTGACCGTGTAGAGGAGTAGCAGATGATGTTCTATCTTTTGATGACGTTCCACCTGACTTGAGTTGTGAAGACTTAGAACGTACTTTCCCTCGCTTTAGTAGTTTAAAGGGACTAGGTGAGTATAGAGTCTAGGCTAGCCTAGGTGCCAGCTTAGGGACCTCTTGAACAGGTCAGGACTTGGGATGTTGTATGTATATATATGTATAAAGATATTATTTAGCTATATCTAGGGGTGTTCTAACTAAAGGTCTATACTCTAATAAAGGCTGGATAACTGAATGTTGCTAGCTACTTGTGATGTATTTATGTGTGGTTGCTTATAACTGTTTTATCTGTTATCAGCTGTGAGTTGATTATGAATGATTCCGTCTATTAATCCAAATGTTTTCAAAAAAAGAAAGTACCTCGCTAACTAACTACGCTTTTAACAACGAATCAGGCTCATAAAATAAATAATAGATAATATATAGGATGACAAATTGGTAGCACTCAGTTTCTGGAATGTCCTAGGTGTACTGAAAATTGGGTCGTTACACTAGGTGGGGGACAACCCACCATGGTATGATCGTTCTTTTTCAGTCTTAGTTTTATTTTGTTTTGTTTTCTTCTTAACTTTATTTTATTTTGTTTTTCTCAGTATCCATTCATAATCTCTGCATAAATTAGCTGCATACTGCATTCTGCATAAATTAAAAAAAAGGTGGCATCGACGTGCAAGCGTCCATGACGTGCGCACGTCGTCTGCATAAGCGCACCTGAACAAAGAGTTGCGTGAGAGACGCACGGGAGGGGTGTGTGGCGCACAAGCCACACTACGCGTATGCGTACCTCACGCGTAGGCGTCCCCTGCAAAAAGTTCAACCCACGTGTAAGCGTCAGCGACGCGTACGCGTGGGGATGAAAATCAGTGTCAATAGCGTGCTGAACAGAGAGTTGTGCTGCCCCCACGCCGGACTTGTGCTACAGGCATAAATTTACCCACGCGTACGCGTCCATGATGCGTGCGTGTCATTTTCAAAATGTGGCAATCCACGCGTGCACGTGCCAGACGCGTACGCGTCACTTGAAATTTATGCGACCCACGCGTACGCGTGCTGTACGCGTACGCGTCGCATGCGACACACAATTCAATTAGCACACCGCCTGATTTCAAATCTCCCTCCCCCAACCTTAATTCTTTTTCATTCCTACTTCTTTTCTTCTCCCCCCTACTCTTCTCCTCTTTTAAATTATTGCATTTATTTATTATTCTTCTTTTTCAATTTCTCTTTCATGCTTAGCTATTTATGGTTTCTTTCCCATTCTTTTCTTTTTTTTTATGCGTTAATTTTTATATTAGTGTTAGAGCTTTATTTTGGTCTTATATTATTATACTCGTGCTTATGGATATATTAGAGAGTGATTTGACAATTAACATTAATTTTTGGATTGTATGCATGTTAGAGTTCTTACTTTCCTTAACATATTTTACATGCATACCAAGTGTTTGTGAAAAGCCTGTATAGCATTATGAATTCTTAATTATTCTATCCTTCTACTCTAATGCCTGTTTTTCACAAAATCCTTCTAATATTTTATTAATTAAATATAATTGTCAATACAAACGTTATTGTGAGTTTGTTACGGGTGATAATACATTTTTGGCTTTTAATGCTTGACCTATGATAAACCCCAATTTCGTGGTTTATCTCATGCTTAATTTGGGTGGTTTTATCAACTTTTCTCACATTTATTCAATGAAATAGCATGGTTTTGCAACTCTCCCTTGATTTGTGCTTAAATGTGAAAACATGCTTTTTAGGCCTTAAAATAGCTAAATTTAATTCACTTTAATTCCATTCGATGCCTTGATATATTTGTTGAGTGATTTCAGGTCCATAAAGTAAGTATTGGATGGAAGAAGTGAGGAGAAAAGCATGCAAAGTGGGAGAACTCATGAAGAAATGAAGGAACCGTAAAGTTGTCAAGCCTGACCTCTTCGCACTCAATCGACCATAACTTGAGCTACAGAGATTCAAATGAGGTGATTTCAGTTGCGTTGAAAAGCTAACATCCGGGGCTTAAAAATGATATAAAATTTGTCATATGTTGCTTCGCGTATAGGGGCACGCACACGCCATGTACGCATGCGCACCGATGCTGCTCGTGGCCCATTAAAGTGAAATCGCCCCCAGTGATTTCTGAAGCACTTTGGGCCCGACCCAACTCATTTCTAATGCTATTTCATGTAGAATTCAATCTTGGGCAAGGGGGGAGCAATTTTTTGAAGTGTTAGCATCATGTAGTTTAGTTTCTAGAGAGAGAAGCTCCTTCTTCTCTCTAGAATTAGGATTAGAATTTCTTAGATCTAGGTTTAATTCATGCTTTGATTTAATTTTCCTTTACAATTTCTTGTTCCTCTACTCTTCCTCTCTCTAATTTTGTATTTTATTCTTGTAATTGCTTACTTTGTTGTTGATGCACACTTTCTTCTTCTATATCCATTTCAATGCAATTTATGATTCATGTTCTTTTATCATTGATTTGCCTTATTATTGTTTAATTCCTTGCAATTGAGTAGTGTAGATTTACATTCCTTGCAATTTACTATGTTTTCCTTTTATGCCTTCCAAGTGTTTGACAAAATGCTTGGTTGGATGTTAGAGTAGATTTTGAGCATTCTTGGTTTGGAAAGAGTAATTAGGCAATCTTGAGTCATGAAAACCCAACTCATGTTGGTGATCTAGAGTTATTAGCTAATATTGTTTTTATTGACGCTAATCTTTTGCTAATTTCATTAGTTAGTTGATTAGGACTTTTGGATTGAGATTAGCTAGTCTTATTATACTTTCTCTCATGGAAGATAATATGATTCCTTCTTCCAATATTGGAGACGACGTAATGAGATAAATTCTTGTTTATATTTGTGACATGATTAATTAGTCTTGTTTGACATTCTCTCTATGTGAAGATGACATGATACCTTTGATGAACGAATTCTTGACGGTTTAGAATTTAGCTAATGAAGTCTCGTTGTGAAGTATAGTTTCCAAACCAATCAAGAATCCTTTCATACAAAAATTTAGTTGTCACAAGTACAAACCCCAATGAATTTTTAACCGGAGTAATTAGACTCCGGGTCGTCTCACAAGGAATTGCAATGAAGTGGTCAATTATTGGCTATGAAGGGGTAAAGGGGTTTTGATTGATAAGAGGGCAAGAAATTAAATGACAAGAAAAGTAAAGAGAGCAATTAAAGAAAGCAAGTAATAAAGAGAGACATTCATGGCAAGTGTTGAGAACATAGGCTTTCTATCCTAGTCATGCAATGATTAATTCATCTTATTTAGTCAACTCCAACACATAGGGAGAAAGTCAAACAAGATTAATCAATCATACCACAATAATAACAAGAATTTATCTTATTACGTCATCTCCAACATTGGAAGAAGGTATCATATTATCTTCCACGAGAGAAAGTCTAACAAGACTAGCTAATTTCAATCCAAAAGTCCTAATCAACTTACTAATTAAATTAGCAAAAGATTAGCGTCAATGGAAACAATATTAGCTAACAACTCTAGATCACGAACATAAGTTGGGTTTTCATGACTCAAGATTGCCCAATTACTCTTTCCAAGCCAAGAATGCTCAAAAATCTACTCTAAAGTCCAACCAAGCATTTTGTCAAACACTTGGTGGGTAATAAAGGAAAGCATAATAAAAGTGTAAGAATAATAAATCTACCAACTACCAATTGCAAGAAATCAATAATAACAATCAAGATCAACAATAAAGAAACATCAAACATTAAATTGCATTAAAAGTAAATCAAATACAACAAGAGCATCCATGAAGATAAAAGAGAACAAAATAAAGAAAATGACAAGTAAAACTAGAAGAGTAGAGATGTAACAACAAGAAATTAAAAGGAGGAACTAAATTAAAACAAGAATTAAAACTTGGATTTAAAAAAATTAAACCTAAACAACCCTAAATTCTAGAGAGAAGAGAGTGCTTCTCTCTCTAGAATTCTACCCTAAAACATGATGAAAACTAAACTATGACTACTTCTCTCATTCCCCCTCTCAATCCTTGGGTTCAATAGCATCAGAAATGGGTTCGATTGGGCCCAAAATGAGCTGCAAAATCGCTGGGGGCGATTTCATTAAAGTGGACCCACGAGCAGCATCGGCGCGCACGCGTACATGGCACGTGCGCGCCTCTGAGCGCGAAGCAACATATGGAAAATTTTATATCATTTCAAAGCCCCGGATGTTAACTTTCCAACACAAATGGAACTGCCTCATTTAGACCTCTGTAGTTCAAGTTATGGTCGTTTGAGTGCGAAGAGGTCAGGCTTGACATCTTTACGGTTCCTTCATTTCTTCATGAGTTCTCCCACTTTGCATGCTTTTATCCTCACTTCTTCAATCCAATACTTGCCTTATGAACCTGAAATTACCCAACAAACATATCAAGGCATCGAATGGAATTAAAGTGAATTAAAATCACCAATTTTAGGGCCTAAAAAGCATGTTTTCACTTCTGAGCACAAATCAAGGGAGAATTGCAAAACCATGCTATTTCATTGAATAAATGTGGGAAAAGGTGATAAAATCCCCCAAATTAAGCACAAGATAAATCACAAAATCGGGGTTTATCAAATCTCCCCACACTTAAACCAAGCATGTCCTCATGCTAAGAATAAAGAAGGACAAGAAAAGGGTATGAACATTTATTCAATGCAAAGAAACTATATAAACCTATCTACATGCATGCAACTAAATGCAATATGATTCTACCTACTTGGTCAAAAGCAAATCAATCTCCAAGAGCATGTATGAACGAGTAGGGCTAAGATCATATGATGACTCATGAATTTTACCAATTCAAATATCAAAATGAAGTTCAAATAGACTTGCAAGAAGAAAGCTCATGAAAGCCGGGAACAAGGAATTGAGTTGAACCCTCACCAGAAGTGTATCCGCTCTAGTCGCTCAAGTGTATAGGGTTGATCACTCAATTATCTTCTAATCATACTTTTCATGATTTGTTTTTCATCTAACAATCAACAATTATTCAATGCATGCATACATTCATCATGAGGACTTATTCATAGGTTGTAATGGGGCTAGGGTCAAGGTGGGATGCATATGGTCAAGTGAGCTTTAAATTTAAATCTTTGATTAACCTAAGATCTCACCAAACACATATAACAACCTATATAATTCTAACACAATACCTAGCTACCCATGATTTCCACTTTTTCACATACTCATGCATTATCTTTAATTCACATTCTATATGTATTGATTTTTATTGAACTTTACTTTGGGGCATTTTTATCCCCTTTTTATTTCTTTTTCTATTTTTTCTTTTTCTATTTTTTTCTTTTATATATATATATGTGTGTGTGTGTGTGTGTGTGTGTTTTTTTTTCATTTTTTTAAAGTATATACAAACGTATCAATGCATATGGTTTTACATATTTAATGCATAAGCATGTACCCAATCCCATGATTTTCAACAAAAATAAAAAATACACTTTTACTTCAACCAATGTCCCAAGGTTCCCATACCCAAATGATACACACCCTCACTAGCCTAAGCTAATCAAAGATCTAAATTAAGGACATTTATTGTTTTTTGCTTAAGGGTAATGATGTGCTAACATTAAGAACAAAAGGGATTAAATAGGCTCAAATTTGGCTAACAATGGTTGATAAAAGGTAGGCTATTTGGGTAAGTGAGCTAAATGAAATGATGGCCTCAATCATATAAATGCATGTATACATGGAATAATGGACATATAGAATCAAACAAATCAAAGATCACAATCATAGAAAGAGAAAAATGCACACAAGAATGAAAATAAGTGGTCATAAGATGTAACCACACAATTGGGCTCAAAACTCGCATGCTTGTGTTCTTAGCTCAAAAACCATGTTCCAAAATATATTCTTTAAGCAAGTTCAACACAAAATTTTTTTTTTCAAATTGGTAGGGTGCCCTAAAAACAGTTTCTTGGAAAAGAAATCATCACCCTGGTGCACGAAATTGTGATGTCCAGGCTCAAACAATCCCTGGCAACGTGAGCAACTTGGTGCGCTGATCTCAATACATAATTTGCCTCTTGAATAGTTTTGGCATCTCACTTTATCCATTGAGGTTCAGAATGATTGGCATCTATAGGAACTTCAGATTTCGAATAGTGTTATTGACTCTCCTAGTTCGGTATGATGATTCTTGAACACAGCTTCTTTATGAGTCTTGGCCGTGGCCCTAAGCACTTTGTTTTCCAGTATTACCACCGGATACATAAATGCCACAGACACATAATTGGGTGAACCTTTTCAGATTGTGACTCAGCTTTGCTAGAGTCCCCAATTAGAGGTCTCCAGGGTTCTTAAGCACACTCTTTGTTTTTGCTTTGGACCTTGACTTTAACCGCTCAGTCTCAAGTTTTTACTTGACACTTACACGCCACAAGCACATGGTTAGGGACAGCTTGGTTTAGCCGCTTAGACCAGGATTTTATTCCTTTAGGCCCTCCTATCCACTGATGCTCAAATTTCCCTCTTCTAGAGGATTCTCCGGTCTTGGGTTCCATCAATGGTAATGGAAAAACAAAAAAGCTATGCTTTTACCACACCAAACTTAGAATATTGCTCGCCCTCGAGCAATAAACAAAAGAATAGATGAAGAAGAAGAAGAAATGGAGAGGGAGAGGGAGATGTGGTTTCGGCCAAGGAGAGTGTAGAGGGGTGTGTTGTGTGAATTTGATGAAGAATGGAGGGCTTTATATAGGGAAGGGAAGGGGGGAAAGGTTTCGGCCATATGGGTGGGTTTGGGTGGGAAATTGGTTTTGAATTTTGAAGGTAGGTGGAGTTTATGAGGTAGGTTTATTGGGAAGAATGGGTGGATGTGAGTGGTGAAGGTTTAATGGGGAAGAGAGATTGAGGTGATTGGTGAAGGGCTTTTAGGGAAGAGTGTTTATGGGGTTGTGTGAAAGAGAGTGGTGAGAAGAGGTGAGTGGAGGTAGGTGGGGATCCTGTGGGGTCCACAGATCCTGAGTGGATCTTGTGGGGTCCACAGATCCTGAGTGAATCCTGTGGGGTCCACAGATCCTGGGGTGTCAAGGCATTTACATCCCTGCACCAATTTAGGCATGCAAAATGCCCTTGCACACAACGCAAGATGCATATGCAAGTGACACCAAACTTATAATGTGACTCAAAACTCAAACAAGAAACATAAAAATATTTTTGATTTTTATGATTTTCTAATTTTTTTTGGCTTTTTTTTTTCGAAAATTATTTGAAAAAGAAAAGAATAAGGATTCCAAAATTTTTAACATGAATTCCAGGAATCTTGCATTCTTAGTCTAAAGCTTCAGTCCAGGAATTAGACATGGCTCACTAGCCAGCCAAGCTTTCAAAGAAAGCTCCAGTCCAAAACACTAGACATGGCCAATGGCCAGCCAAGCTTCAGCATTTAACATCAGAGTATATTGATCTTGATAACAAATTACTGCTCATCATTTATCGAGTATGTAACTTACCTCTGATGGTTTGGAAGCCTCAGTCCAAAAGAATTTAGACATGGCTTTACAGCCAGCCAGGCTTCACATGCTTCATAAAACACTAGAATTCATTCTTAAAAATTCTAATCTGAGCAACAAGATGAACCGTCAGTTGTCCAAACTCGAACAATCCCCGGCAACGGCGCCAAAAACTTGGTGCACGAAGCTTCCTAAACGAGATCACAGGATCAAAATACAATCCAGGATGCCTAATACAATAGTAAGAGGTCCTATTTATAATAAACTAGTCATTAGGGTTTACATGAGTAAGTAATTGATGCATAAATCCACTTCTGGGGCCCACTTGGTGTGTGTTTAGGCTGAGCTTGAGTGTAGCACGTGCAGATACCATTTGTGGAGTTGAACGCCAAGTTCTGTGCCCGTTTGGGCGTTCAACTCTGGTTTTGGATCCTTTTCTGGCGCTGGACGCCAGATTTGGGCAGAAGGCTGGCGTTGAACGCCAGTTTACGTCGTCAATTCTTGGCCAAAGTATGGACTATTATATATTGCTGGAAAGCCCTGGATGTCTACTTTCCAACGAAATTAAAAGCGCGCCATTTCGAGTTCTGTAGCTCCAGAAAATCCACTTTGAGTGCAAGGAGGTCAGAATCCAACAGCATCAGCAGTCCTTTTTCAACCTCTGAATCTGATTTCTGCTCAAGTCCCTCAATTTCAGCCAGAAAATACCTGAAATCACAGAAAAATACACAAACTCATAGTAAAGTCCAGAAATGTGAATTTAACATAAAAACTAATGAAAACATCCCTAAAAGTGACTAGATCCTACTAAAAACATACTAAAAACAATGTCAAAAAGCGTATAAATTATCCGCTCATCACACCCTAACCAAGTAGTCCTAACATAAAAGTGGTAAAATATGTACAATTTCTAACTAGCATGCAACCTATCATGCAATGCAACAACTAACTAACAAGGACAAAAATTAAGAATTTGGTGTTGAAAAAGGAAGTTGTTACCCATGGAGGTCGGTCGGACGACCTCCCCACACTTAGAAATTTGCACCATCCTCGGTGCATGCAAAGGAGAGCAAGGTGGACGGGTTGCTACAATTGATGAGCTTCTTCAAAAGGTTGTGCGGGTGAACTTGTTTGTTGCTCCATTTAAAATCTTTTCCATTCCTTTCCTTCTTGGTGGCCAACCTAAAAGGAAAGAGAAAGAAGGGTAATTAAGCCTATATCAAAGATATCAAAGCAAGTAGAACATAGGCGGGGGCTAATGCCAAATAAGAGTAAGGTTCTTACTACATGTTAGCTACGCATGTAAGTGAGAGAGCAATATAGGCAAAGGGCATAACTAATACTTGATGCAAGAGTAAAGTCAAAGCATGAAGAGCATGTTGAGCATCAAGTCAAATGGAAATTGACACAAACAAGATTAGGAATAATCATGAGAGCGTTTGGTCCCATCCTAACTCAATGATGATGAGGTACAAAAACAAGGGATCATGAGTCAGGAAGAACTAAAGAACTAATCTTGTGTGTAGAGCAAGTATTACGATTAATGCCAAACAAGTCAGAAAGCACCAAGATTAACCAAGAAATTCTCAACAATTGAATATAAGAATCCAACACCATTATTAAAACAAGAAACTTAGAAAAGAAAACAAGAACAAGTTATAAAAACAAAATTAAAACGCAATGGTTGATAATATGCAAATGCAACATATAGAAGAAAATGAAAATAAGAAAAATAAAAAGTGGAATTTTGCAAAGAAAAGAAAAAGGGAAAGAAAGTAAGAAAGGAAGAAAGAAGAAGAAAGAAGAAGGAAGAAAGAAAGAGGAAGAAAACAGAGCAGAAAACAGGGGAAGCAGGGCGTGGAACCGACGCGTACGCGCACAGCACGCGTGCGCGTGGGTGGGCAGGCGGGACAAGCGACGTGTACGCGCATAGCACGCACACGCACGGATGTGAAGATGGCGACCGATGCGTACGCATCATGCACGCTTGCGCGTGGGTCGCGGACACAAAGTGGGCACAACTTGGGCACAACTCTCTGGTTTTTGTACCAAGAGTGCGATATGCACCACCGGCGCGCGCGCGCATAGCACGCTTGCGCGCGGATGCCCGTTTTTCCTTTTTTTTTTCAAAAACAGGGCACTCTCCTAATCTACAAGCATTCTAAAACAATCAAAATCAAATTTAAAAAAAAAAATCTTTTTGGTTTTTGAAAAATTTTCAAATACACTAAAAATAAAACTTATACTACAAGCAAAATGCAATTCAAAAATAACTATTCTAGTCAAAGCATGAATCTAATAAGCAATCAATCAAAGCAAGACATGCAAAAGTATGAAAAGAAGAAAACTACCTAACAAGGGCAACTCAATGCATTCATTGATTATATATACAAGAGAATGGAAAGAGTTTACCATGGTGGGGTGTCTCCCACCTAGCACTTTTGTTTATTGTCCTTAAGTTGGACTTATGGGGAGCTCCTCTTAAGGTAGCTTGTGCTTGAAGCTATCCTTGAACATCCACCAATGCTTGAGTCTCCAATAAGCTCCATTCTTCAATTTTAATATCTTCAAGTTTTGATGGAGTTCTTCACAAACCATGAGCTCCCAAATTTGATTCTCCTTGTGTGATCCGGGATCCCACACTTTGTTTTGACACCCATCTTCAAATTGATCATCATGATTCCAATTGGGTGGCATGACCTTAGAATTCTCAATTAGGCACCCAAACATTTTTCTAGACCCATGCAATTTGGTTCTACACCAACCATTGCTTTTCAACTTTGAGCATGAAACCATCATGAACTTAGAGTGATGTGTCCAAACACTACACAACTCTCTCCTACTCTTGACTCCACAAAGAGCTCTAAGTTGCCCATCCGTCTCAAGCAAACCATATTCAAGTGAGAAATTGAAGCTTAAGGATAAGAATTTTACCTACTTGAATGTTTTATTGGATGGTGACTTAGGAAGGGGTGGTCCTAATGATCTTGCAAGTTCCACTCCCTCGTGCTCTTCTTTGACTACCTCCACCTCTTCACAAGCTTCTTCAAATTTAACCTCTTCCTCTTGGTAGCTCTCTTCCAATTCAATCTCTTCTTCATTGCTTACCAAGGGCATGGGAGGTTGTGCATCTTCTTCTTTGATCTCCATGTCAAACCCAATTGGAGAGGATTCAATTGTACATAAGAATTCTTCAATGATTGA
The DNA here is from genome assembly GCF_000816755.2 of Arachis ipaensis. NCBI lineage: Eukaryota > Viridiplantae > Streptophyta > Magnoliopsida > Fabales > Fabaceae > Arachis > Arachis ipaensis. The sequence goes on along the minus strand of NC_029791.2, from coordinate 66,788,448 downwards.
ATCTATCTCTTGGTCAAACCTCTTCAAAGGCTTCAACCACTTCTTCTGGCTCAATTATCTTAACTTCCTCCTCTTGTTGCACTCCTTGCTTCAACTCTTCTTCTTCACCTTGAAGCTCTAAACTCACTTCCTCACTAGGCTCCTTAATTGCTTCTCCACATTCGTCAATGGGAGTTCCTTGGTTGCTTAGGCTTAGTCGGGAGGAGGCCATATTGCTAACGGCTTCTACTAGGATAACCATCTTGGCTCCTAGCTCTTTAAACTTCTTTTCATCCTCTTCTTGTCACCTTAGGATATGAGATTCAAGATCTCTCAATTCATGCATGGAGGCTTCATCGGGAGGTGATGGTGGAAGAGAAGGTTCATCGTTTGGGAGGAAGGTTTCATGATTGAAAGGTGGTTCATTTTGGTAAGGGATGGAGATGGTGTATATTGAGGTAGATCTTGAGGGTATTGGTGGTGGAATTGGGGTGGTTCTTCATATGGTTCATATGGTTCACAAGGTGGTTGGTATGATGGATAAGGGTTAGGGTCATATGGAGGTGTTTGGTGAAAAGGGGCTTGTGAGTAAGGTGGTGCAAAATTATGTTGAGGAGGTGGTTCATAGGCATATGGTGGTGGTTGTTGACAATCACAATAAGGGTCACCACATCCATTAGATTGATATGCATTAGGATTAGAATTATACCCATAAGAAACCGGAGGGGGTTGTTGCCAAGAAGGGTGATCAATCCTTTGAGGCTCCTCCCATCTTTGATTGTTCCATCCTTGATACACATCCTCATTGTAGCTTCCATTCCCTACAACATAATTTGAGCCAAACTCATAGCCAAAGTAATGAGAATTCATAATAGCAAATAAAAACAAAAGCGAACAAAAATAAGAAACAAAGTCCTAAAGCTAACAAAAACTAACAAATAAGCAAAAGGAAAACATATTCATAATATGCACAATAGCCAATAATATAACACCATTGCAATTTCCCCGGCAACGGCGCCATTCTGATGAACGAATTCTTGACGGTTTAGAATTTAGCTAATGAAGTCTCGTTGTGAAGTATAGTTTCCAAACCAATCAAGAATCCTTTCATACAAAAATTTGGTTGTCACAAGTACAAACCCCAATGAATTTTTAACCGGAGTAATTAGACTCCGGGTCATCTCACAAGGAATTGCAATGAAGTGGTCAATTATTGGCTATGAAGGGGTAAAGGGGGTTTTGATTGATAAGAGGGCAAGAAATTAAATGACAAGAAAAGTAAAGAGAGCAATTAAAGAAAGCAAGTAATAAAGAGAGACATTCATGGCAAGTGTTGAGAACATAGGCTTTCTATCCTAGTCATGCAATGATTAATTCATCTTATTTAGTCAACTCCAACACATAGGGAGAAAGTCAAACAAGATTAATCAATCATACCACAATAATAACAAGTATTTATCTTATTACGTCATCTCCAACATTGAAAGAAGGTATCATATTATCTTCCATGAGAGAAAGTCTAACAAGACTAGCTAATCTCAATCCAAAAGTCCTAATCAACTTACTAATTAAATTAGCAAAAGATTAGCGTCAATGGAAACAATATTAGCTAACAACTCTAGATCACCAACATAAGTTGGGTTTTCATGACTCAAGATTGTCCAATTACTCTTCCCAAGCCAAGAATGCTAAAAAATCTACTCTAAAGGCCAACCAAGTATTTTGTCAAACACTTGGTGGGTAATAAAGGAAAGTATAATAAAAGTGCAAGAATAATAAATCTACTAACTACCAATTGCAAAAAATCAATAATAACAATCAAGATCAACAATAAAGAAACATCAAACATTAAATTGCATTAAAAGTAAATCAAATACAACAAGAGCATCCATGAACATAAAAGAGAACAAAATAAAGGAAATGACAAGTAAAACTAGAAGAGTAGAGATGTAACAACAAGAAATTAAAAGGTGGAACTAAATTAAAACAAGAATTAAAACTTGGATTTAAAAAAAATAAACCTAAACTACCCTAAATTCTAGAGAGAAGAGAGAGCTTCTCTCTCTAGAATTCTACCCTAAAACATGATGAAAACTAAACTATGACTACTTATCTCACTCCCCCTCTCAATCCTTGGGTTCAATAGCATCAGAAATGGGTTGGATTGGGCCCAAAATGAGCTGCAAAATCGCTGGGGGCGATTTCATTAAAGTGGACCCACGAGCAGCATCGGCGCGCACGCGTACATGGCACGTGCGCGCCTCTGAGCGTGAAGCAACATATGACAAATTTTATATCATTTCGAAGCTCCTGATGTTAACTTTCCAACACAACTAGAACCGCCTCATTTGGACCTCTGTAGCTCAAGTTATGGTCGTTTGAGTGCAAAGAGGTCAGGCTTGACAGCTTTACGGTTCCTTCATTTCTTCATGAGTTCTCCCACTTTGCATGCTTTTCTCCTCACTTTTTCCATCCAATACTTGCCTTATGAACCTGAAATTACTCAACAAACTTATCAAGGCATCGAATGGAATTAAAGTGAATTAAAATCACCAATTTTAGGGCCTAAAAAGCATGTTTTCACTTTTAAGCACAAATCAAGGGAGAATTGCAAAACCATGCTATTTCATTGAATAAATGTGGGAAAAGGTGATAAAATCCCCCAAATTAAGCACAAGATAAACCACAAAATCGGGGTTTATCAACCTTCTTCCGTTTGTTGGAGTTGACTAAATAAGATGAATTAATCAATGCATGACTAGGATAGAAAGCATGATCTCAACCCTTGCCATGAATGTCTCTCTCTTTATTATTTGCTTTCTCTTATTTACTTTTCCTCTTTAAATACTTTCTTGATTTACTTTTCTTGTCATTTATTTTAGTGCCCTTCTTATAAACCCAAAACCCCCTTTTACCCCTTCATAGCCAACAATTAATCACTTCATTGCAATTCCTTGTGAGACATTAATTGTAATATTCACTCTACACACAAGATTAGTGCTTTAGTCCGTCCTGACTCATGATCCCTTGTTTTTGTACCTCATCATCATTGAGTTAGGATGGGACCAAATGCTCTCATGCTTATCACTAATCTTGTTTGTGTCAATTGTTGATTAAGCTTGATGCAATATGCTCTTCATGTCATGTACCCATGCTTTAACTTGTTCTTGCATCAAGTATTAGTTAATATGCCTTTGCTTGAATTGCTTTCTTACTCACATGTTGTAGCTACCATGTATTTGAGAACCTTACTCTTATTTGGCATTAGCCCTCTCCTATGTTTTATTTGCTTCAATATCTTTGTTATGGGCTTAATTTCCTTTCTTTTTCTTTCCTTTTAGGTTGGCCACCAAGAAGGAAAGGAGTGGAAAGGCTTCTAAATGGGGCAACAAACAAGTTCACCCGCACAACCTTTTGAAGGAGCTCATCAATTGTAGCAACCCGTCCACCTTGTTCTTCTTTGCATGCACCGAGGACGGTGCAAATTTCTAAGTGTGGGGAGGTCATCCGACCGATCTCCATGGGTAACAATTTCTTTCTTTCAACACCATTTTCTTGATTTTCTTTGTTAGTTAGTGGTTGCATTGCATGATAGGTTGCATGTTAGTTAGAATTTGTACATATTTCACCATTTCTTTTTATGTTAGGACTACTTGGTTAGGGTCATGATTTTTTTTCCAAGAAAAATTGTTTTAGGGCACCCTACCAATTTAAAAAAAAAAATTTTTGTGACAAAGTTGCTTGAAGAATTTATTTTGGAACATGGTTTTTGAGCTAAGAACACAAGCATGTGAGTTTTGAGCCTAATTGTGTGGTTACATCATATAACCAATTATTTTCCATTCTTGTGTGCATTGTTCTCTTTCTATGATTGTAATCTTTGATTTGTTTGATTCTTTATGTCCATTATTCCATGTATATATGCATTTATATGACTGAGGCCATCATTTCATTTAGCTCACTTACCCAAATAGCCTACCCTTCATCAACCATTGTTAGCCAACTTTGAGCCTATTTAATCCCTTTTGTTCTTAATGTTAGCACATCACTACCCCTAAGTGAAAAATAATAAATGTCCTTAATTTGGATCTTTGATTAGCTTAGGTTAGTGAGAGTGTTTATCATTTGGGTATGGAAAACTTGGGACATTGGTTGAGAGGAAAGTGTGTTTTTGTATTTTTGTTGAAGATTTTTGGGAATCGGGTACATATTCATGCACCATATGTAAAACCATATGCAGTGATATGTTTGTATATACTTTTGAAAAAAAATGATAAAGAAAAAGAAAAAGAACATATATATATATATATATATATATATATATATAAAAGAAAAAAACACATAGAAAAAGAAAAAAAAAGAGAAAAAGAAATAAAAAGGGGACAAAAATGCCCCAAAGTAAAGTTCAATAAAGATCAATGCATATGGAATGTGAATTAAAGAGAATGCATGAGTATGTGAAAAAGTGGGAATCATGGGTAGCTAGGTTATGTATTAGAATTGTATAGGTTGTTATATGTGTTTGGTGAGGGCTTAGGCTAATCAAAGATACAAATTTCAAGCTCACTTGACCATATGCATCCTTACCTTTACCCTAGCCCCATTACAAACTATGAATAAGTCCTCATGATAAATGTATGCATGCATTGAATAATTGTTGATTGTTAGATGAAAAACAAATCTTGGAAAGCATGAGTAGAAGAGAATTGAGTGATCAACCCTATACACTAGAGCGACTAGAGCGGATACACTTCCGGTGAGGGTTCGATGCTCAATTCCTTGTTCCCGGCTTTCATGAGCTTTCTTCTTGCAAGTCTACTTGTACTTTAGTTTGATATTCAAATTGGTAGGATTCATGAATCATCATATGATCTTAGCCCAACTTGTTCATACATGTTCTTGGAGATTGACTTGCTTTTGACTAAGTAGGTAGAATCATCTTGCATTTAGTTGCATTCATATTGATAGGTGCATATAGTTTATTTGCATTAAATAAATATTCATACCCTTTTCTTGTCCTTCTTTATTCTTAGCATGAGGACATGCTTGGTTTAAGTGTGGGAAGATTTGATAAACCCCGATTTTGTGGTTTATCTTGTGCTTATTTTGGGAGATTTTATCACTTTTTCTCACATTTATTCAATGAAATAGCATGGTTTTGTAATTCTCCCTTGATTTGTGCTTAAATGTGAAAACATGCTTTTTAGGCCCTAAAATTGGTGATTTTAATTCACTTTAATTCCATTCGATGCCTTGATATGTTTGTTGAGTGATTTCAGGTTCATAAGGCAAGTATTGGATGGAAGAAGTGAAGAGAAAAGCATGCAAGTGGGAGAACTCATGAAGAAATGAAGGAACCGTAAAGCTGTCAACCCTGACCTCCTGGCACTCAAGCTACAGAGGTCCAAATGAGGTGGTTTCAGTTGTGTTGGAAAGCTAACATCCGGGGCTTCGAAATGATATAAAATTTGCTATATGTTGCTTCGCGTTCAGGGGCGTGCACGCGCCATGTATGCGTGCGCGCCGATGCTGCTCGTGGCCCACTAAAGTGAAATCACCCCCAGCGATTTCTGAAGCACTTTAGGCCCAACCCAACTCATTTCTGATGCTATTTCATGCAGAATTCAAGCTTGGGCAAAAGGGGGAGCATTTGTTTGGTAGTATAGCATCATGTAGGTTAGTTTCTAGAGAGAGAAGCTCCCTCTTCTCTCTAGAATTAGGTTAGGTTAATCCATCTTAGATCTAGGCATGATTTCTTGATTTCTTCTTATTTCTTTTCCAATTTCTTGTTTCTACTACTCTATTCTTCTTAGTTTTCATGTTAATTTTAGTTTTATGTATCTTTATGTTTATGAATACTCATGTTGGATCTTGTTTACATTTAATGAAATTTAATGTTGATGTTCTTTTAATTGATGATTTAAATTGTTGATTTACTTTCATTGCAATTTGTAGTTGGTAGATTTATATTTCTTGCACTTTATTATGCTTTCTTTTTATGCCTTCCAAGTGTTTGACAAAATGCTTGGTTGGATGTTAGAGTAAATTTTGTGCTCTTGGCTTGGGAAGGTAACTTAGGAACTCTTGAGTCACTAATGTCTAAGTGATTGACGATTGGGAGCCATTAATGCTAGATCTCACCAATTGATTAGGTGTAGAACTAGGACTTATGGACTTGGATTGACATAGCTCATTTGATTTTCCTTTATTAGTTATAGGATGACTTAATGTGGTTGATCCTTGCCAATTCTCATGTTGTGGTTAGTGATAAGGATAGAGATCCTTGACCTCCAACCTTTGCCAAGACCTTTTTTTTAGTTGTTAGTTTATTTTCATTGCTATTTACGTTTCATGTCTCTTATCCCAAAAACCCCAAAATATCTTCATAGCCAATAATTGATCACTTCATTGTAATTCCTTGTGAGACGACCCGGAGTCTAAGTACTTCGGTTAAAAATTCATTGGGGTTTGTTACTTATGACAACTCAAATTTTTTATGTGAGAGTTGTTTGTTGGTTTGGAGCTATGCTTACAACGAAGTAATTTTTTTCTATAAGAAGAAAATCTAGACCGACAACAAATCTCATCTATCAACCTACGCTACTCATGCCTTTGCCAGCATGCCAATAAACATCTTGCATTTAATTGCCTCAATATATCATGCTATATTTCCATTGATGTCCTAATTACATGGAGTCGCGACCATGTGTTAACGACATTCTTCTTTACTTTGGCATGATTATCACTCGTACTGCCCTCTTCCTTGCTCTATCCCTTTGAATTCATGTCCCTTTCTCTTCTCCCTTTTCAGGATGGCCACCAGGAAGGGTGCAGAGAGAGCCTCTAACAAGTCACCGGCAAGGAGGAGAACGAAAAGCACAAACATCTTCAACAAATCAGCTGCTCCTTCGGATACTTCAAAGGTTAGACCGGCTTGACCGGCAGGCAAAGCAAATGGAGCACCGTAACAAGCGCCGATTTACATACCTCAAGGAGCTGATTGTTGGCAAACACCTACCTGAGGAAGACCAAAGGACACTCCAGACTCCACCTTACCTACCAGCACTGGGAGTCATGACGGCCCCGATTATGGAGACACTGCTACCAGCCCCCATTTGTTCCTGATTGATGGCACCGAGGATGGTGCCAAGCTTTAAGTGTGGGGAGGTCGGTCAGTACCTGACTTCCGAAGGTAACTTTTCTCTTTTAACACCAACATTTTTAGTTTTTCTTTTGTTAGTTAGGATAGATTACATGTTAATAATTGCTTGCATGTATGTTTTGCTTGGTTAAAGTAATGAGTTTCTTTTCAAGACCCTTTTTTTTATAGTATTTCACTAATTTAAATTTAAAATTTTTTGTTAAACTTGTTGCAAGTTGTATTTGGAACATGGGTTATAGCTAAGAACACACAACCTGTGAGAATTTGAGCTTAATTACATGGTTACATTATTTAGCCATAAATTTTTATTCTTGTGTTTTTTCTTCCCTATGATTGCAATCTTTGCTTTGTTCCATTCTATATGTCTAATGTTTAGTGTATTTATATGTATGCATATGATTTAGGCCATCATTTGTTATTAGCTCACTTATCCAAAATAGCCTACCCTTTTAATCACCTTTGTTAGCCACCTTGAGCCTTTTTATCCCCATTTGTTCTATATGTTACCACATCACTAGCCTTAAGCAGAAAAATAAATAATTACTCCAAGTGAATTTTTGGTTAGCTTAAGTTAGAGATTGTGTATCAATTAAGTGTGGTGAACTATGAGAACTTGGGTTGATGAAAGTGTGTTGTGTTTAGTGACAAAAGTATTGGAAATTTGGGTGCATACTCATATGAGACCATAAAAAAATTAAAAAATTCATGTGCATTGATATGTTATGTTTACTTTTATATTTTCAAAAAAAAAAGAAAAGAGAAAAAGAAAAAGAAAAAGAAATAAAGTGGGACAAAATTACCCCAGTACTAAGTTTAATAAAAGATCAATGCACATGTGGTGAAACTAAAGAAAAGTTGATACATGAGTATGTGAAATATACAAAAGTGGAAATTTTGGGTAGCTAGGCATAATTTGAAAGAGTGTATGTATAGGTGAAGAG
>NC_029791.2:66682778-66780312 GCF_000816755.2 Arachis ipaensis | reverse complement strand
TAGCCATACAATCCTCACCTTTACCTTAGCCCCATTACAACCTTGAAAAGACCTCATGATGTTTGCATTAGTACATTAAATATTTGTTGATTGGTTAGATGAAGAACAAAGTTTAGAAAGCATGATTAGAGAAGAGTAGAGTGATTCACCTTAGACACTTGAGAGATTAGAGTACACATACACTACCAGTGAGGGTTCAATGCTTGATTCTATGTTCCCTGCTTTCATGAGCTATCTTCTTACAAGTTTACTTGTCTTTTATTGTATAATTTGAATTAGTGAAATCTGATTTATGTTTGTCTTGAAGAGATTATTTACTTTTAACCAAGTAGGTAGAAACATCTTAGCATGTAGTTGCATCCATAGAGATAGGTTGCATTTCATACACTCTACCATTCCTCTTCACTCCTTTATAGCCTCTCTTGAGCTTAGCATGAGGACATGCTAGTGTTTAAGTGTGGGAAGTTTGATAAACCACTATTTTATGGTTTATCTTGTGCTCAATTGAGTGGTTTCATCAAGTCTTTGCACACTTATTCATACTAATTGCATGGTTTTACATTTTCCTTCCTAATTTTGTTCTATAATTGGAAACTTGCTTCCCAAGCCTTTAAATTACCAAAAATTAATTCTCCTTTATACCATTCGATGCCATGATATATGTGTTCAGTATTTTTAGGCTTTATAAGGCAGGAATGGCTTAGAGGATAGAAAGGAAGCATGCAAAAGTGGAAGGAATACAAGAAACTGAAGGAACTGCTAAAGCTGTCCAGCCTAACCTCTTGGTATTAAATTGACCATAACTTGAGCTATAGAGGTCCAAATGAGGAAGTTCCAGTTGCGTTGGAAAGCTAACATCTGGGGCTTCACAACGATATATAATTTGCCATAGCTGCCCCAAAAATAGGTGACGCGCACACGTGACCTGGAGAAAATTCAATCCACGCATACGCGTGATTTTGCCACATGCTAAACGTATCAGAAATCACTGGGGGAGATTTCTGGGCTTTTTCTGACCTAGTTTTCGGTTTAGAAAACACAGATTAGAGGCTATAAAGTGGGAGAATCCATTCATTCAAAAACAACATTCATTATTCACAATTTTAGGTTTTAGATGTAGTTTTCTAGAGAGAGAGGCTCTCTCCTCTCTCTAGGATTTGGGATTTCTCTTAGTTTTAGGTTTATTTCTTCTCAATTCTAGGTTCAATATTCATTTAATTTAGTTTTTCTTCTACTTTTATTTATTCAAGTTTTATGGTTTATCTATTTCTCTTGTTAATTACTTATGTTCCCAAATTGGTTCATGAACTCTTCATGTTAGATTTGAATTTCTATTTAATATAATTTGAGGTATTTCAGATTTAAGATTGCTTTCTTTTATTTATGTTATTGATACTTTCAATTTAATTTAGATTTCTTCTCCCTTTGCTTTGGTTGAGTAATTGGTGACACTTGAATTATCAAACTCAGTTGTTGATTGAAATTTGGAATTTGCTGATTGATTTGGATCCTTCTAAAGCTAGTCTTTCCATAGGAGTTGACTAGGACTTGAGGAATCCCATTGATTAGTCCACTTGACTTTATTTTATTTAGTAAGGGTTAACTAAGTGGGAGCAATAAACAATTCTCATCACAATTGATAAGGATAACTAGGATGGGACTTCCAGTTCTTATACCTTGCAAGGGTTTTCATGATAATTAATTTACTTTCTTGCCAATTTATTTTCTTGTTCCTTATTTCAAAAATCCCAAAAAGATAATCTTCTATAACCAATAATAAATACACCTCCCTGCAATTCCTTGAGAGACAACCCGATGTTTAAATACTTCGGTTATCAATTTTATTAGGGTTTGTTACTTGTGACAACCAAAACTTTTGTACGAAAGGATTTTCTGTTGGTTTAGAAACTATACTTTCAACGAGAATTTATTTGTGAAATTCTTTACCGATAGAAAAATCCGGCTCGTCAAAATCAAAAATTGATGCGTGGCGTAAGTTTGACTAATTAAGAGATCAATATAGGAAATACGTTGCGAGTATAGCTCTTAACCAGCAAAAATCCGCCTCATCAATTTAGAAAGGTTGTCACAAAAATTTTAAATAAAAATACTGGGATTATGAGTCCCAGGTCGTCTCCTAACGAGTTGCTAAAAAGGGTGCTAAGTTATTAATCAGGAGTTTCTGGGTAATTTTGAGTTTGGGCAATGGGCAAATAAATAATTGTAAATTAAAGCAATGAAAATTAAAAGAGATTTATAATATTCAAAATAAAAAGCCTTGACTGGGAGAATGATCAATTGGAAGTTCTATCCTTGTTGGGATTCTCTCAAGTGTAGTATAAAGATGTTGTTATTTTCACTTAGTTAACCCTTACTAAATAAAGGAAAGTTAAGTGATTGAGCTAACTCTTATTCGCAAATCATAGTCCTCTCCCTTGGGAAGGTCTAGGATTAGTAAATACAGAATTAGCCAACAACTTCTAATTTAACTAATCACATGAGCATTCCAACTCAAGTGTCTCCTTTTAATCAACCCCCATGTCAAGTTGGGAATCTACTCCATTGACATGAGAATTACTTGCATAGAATTAAATAAGGAATAAAAGGAAGACATGACAAACAATAACTACAATTCAATTAAAAGTAAAGGTAATCCTTTGCATTAATAAATTCTAAAAATAATCCAATTGTAACTCTAAACAAGAATTAAGAATATGGAATAATAAAAGAGTAAGAAAACAAACTAGAATAGTATCTTCAACGGAGGTGATGACTCTTCAATATCCAAAGCAAAAGCAATTAACTATGAAACTATGAATGTAAAGAAAACCCTAGAGGAAGAGTAATTTTCTCTCTAGATTCAAATCTAAAAACTAAAACTATGCTAATGAAATTTTGTGTGTTGAGTCTCTGCACGTTCCCTGGCTCTAGTTTGTCTTTTTGGGCCAGAAACTGGTCAAAACTTGGCCCAAAATTGCCCCTAGCATTTTCTGTTATTTCTGCAGATTGCGCACGTCACGCATACGCGTCAGTCACGCGTGCACGTCGCTGGTCGTTTTGGCATGTCACGCGTACGCGTCAGTCACGCGCACGCATCTTTGTGCAAAATCCAATCCACGCGTACGTGTCAGGCACGCGCACGCGTCGCTACAAATTTCTCCATATCGCGCGTTCGCGTGAGCCATGCGTGCGCGTCGATGCTCGCTGGTTATCTCCTTAGTTTCTTGTGTTCCTTCCATTTTTGCAAGCTTCCTCTCCATTCTCTAAGCCATTCCTACTCTATAAAGCCTGAAACACTTAACACACGGATCATGGCATCGAATGGTATAAAGGAGAATTAAAATACACAAATTAAAGATATCTAGGAAGCAAGTTTTCAACCGTAGAACAAAACTAGGAAGGAATTGTAAAATCATGCAAATCATATGAATAAGTGGGTAAGGACTTGATGAAACCACTCAATTGAACACAAGATAAACCATAAAATAGTGGTTTATCAACCTCCCCACACTTAAACATTAGCATGTCCTCATGCTTAGCTAAAGGAGAAAAATAAATGAGTAGGGAAAAGTAAGACTCATGTAATGCAGTGCAACCTATGTATGAATACAACTATATGCTATGATGATTCTGTCTACTTGGTTAAAAGCAAATAGGTTATTCAAGACAAACATAAATCAAATTCCACTAATTCAAATTATACAATAAAAGACAAGTAAACTTGTAAGAAGACAGCTCATGAAAGCAGGGAACATAGAATCAAGCATTCAACCCTCACTGGTAGTGTATATGTACTCTAATCACTCAAGTGTATAGGGTAATCCACTCTAGTCTTCTCTAGTCATGCTTTCTAAACCTTGTTCTTTACCTAACCAATCAACAAATATTTAATACCATTTTATAGTTAGGAAATAAATATAGGAAACAAATAAAATATGGTTGGATTAATGCCAAATAATGATAGTCTCAGTTACATGGTAGCTACAACATGCAAGTGAGAAAACAGTAGAAGAACATGGCATATCAATAGTGCAAAAATTGCAACAATGGGGGAGAGAGTGTGGGTAATGTAAGATAGTATAAGTGCATATCAATACAAATGGAATGCAAGTATCATAAAAGAATAGCATTGACTTATGAATAATAATACCCAATCAGAATAAAACAAGTCATGAAGCACCAGAATAATTCAAGAAAAGATGTAACAGTTGAATAATAAAATTTAACACCAATGGAAAAATAGAAACATGCACACAATTGAAATGCAATAAATGAAGGTATGCAAATAGATTAAGTAAAATAGAATGTAAAAGAATAGGGATGAGAAGTTGAAGAAATGAAGAAGAAGAAAGCAAGAAGGGAAGAAGAAGGAAGGATAAAGAATAGAAGAAAGAAGTAAGAATTTAAAAGGGAAAACTGAGTTGCCCGATCGACGCATAAGCGTCGCCCACGCGTACGCGTGGGTAGTCTGGAAGCGAAATGACGCGCGCGCGTCAGGGACGCATGCGCGTTGGGTGATTTTGTGCTACTAGCACAATTCCAGCACGAGGGCAACACAACTCTCGGGTTAGCACCAATTGACGCCGATTGTCCTATCCACGCGTGCGCGTGGGTGTCACGTACGCGTGGATTTCCAAGGTTGCAGGTGACGCACGCATCGTAGACGTGTACGCGTGGCTCAATTCATGCACAGAGCACACCAGTCGCACGATTCCATCACAACTTTCTGTTCGTTGGATGGGGGAGCGAAATTGCTATCGACGCCTACGCGTGGTTCCTCCTTCTTCTTTGTTTTATGCAGTATGCAGAATGCAGAATGCAAATGCTGATGCAGGCATTATGAATGAACACTAAGAAAAATAGAATAAAATAAAACTAAGAATAAAACAAAACAAAATAAAACTAAGACTGAAAAAGAACGATCATACCATGGTGGGTTATCTCCCACCTAGCACTTTTAGTTATTGTCCTTAAGTTGGACATTTGGTAAGCTCCTTGTCATGGTGGCTTGTGCTTGAACTCGTATTGAAACTTCCACCAATGCTTGGACTTCTAATAAGCTCTATCAATACCAAGTAAACTCCTCAAGCTTTGATGGAGTTCTTCACAAGCTTTGAGCTCCCAAAATTGATCCTCATATATTCCCGGATCCCAAATCTTGATTCTACACCCGTCTTCAAGTTGATCATGATGATTCCATCTGGGTGTTAAGCAATCTGAATTCTCACTAAGGCATCTAAATAGCTTCCTAGACCCATACAATTTAGTATTCTTCCAACCATGATAATTCAGTCGTGAGCTTCCTACCACAATGAATCTAGGATTGTGTTGCCAACCACTAACCATCTCCCTCTTACTCTTAAAGTCACAAAGAGCTCTAAGCTGACCATCTGTCTCAAGTAAACCATATTCAAGTGGGAAAGCAAAGGTCAAGGATAAGAATTTTACCCACTTGAATGTTGTATTGGATGGTAATGGCTTTGGGGGAGAGGTCTCCAACAGCTTTGGCAAGGTGATTTTAAGCTCCATTCCCTTGTGCTCTCCCTTGGTAACTTCCACCTCTTTACGAGCTTCTGTAATATTAACCTCTTCCTCTAGTTCAATGGGAGATAGTTCAATTATAGGTAGAAACTCATTAATTGTTGAACCTGTCTCATGATCAACCGCTTCCAAGTCTTCAACCATGATATGCCTTGGAGGTTGTACACCCTCTTCAACATCAAATTCAACCGTCTTGGAAGGAGGCTCTATGACTTGAGGTTCAAATGGAGGTTCTGCATCTCCTAAATCTTCAACCACTTCCTCTTTTTTAGTAATTTTGGCTTTCTCCACTTGCTCTAGTACAAAATTAAACTCGTCCTTGATGTTTTCCTTTCTATGACAACTCCCTTCAACTATTCTTTCATCTTCAAGGGTCTCTCCCGCCGCTACCTTTAGGGCCTCCTCTAGCTTCTTATGAAGTATGGATTTGCGAAGATGATTCCTTCTCTCTTGTTCCATGTCAATAGTATAACTGGGATCATCTTTCTCTTAGATTGATGGATATGGGCATTCTTGCACGGAGGGTGGTGGTATGCTAAAGCTTGAGGGTTGAATATTGGAGGTAGAAGGTTGGTTCATGCGGGATATAAGATTTTGGAGTGTAGAGGTGAGACCAATGATATTAGAGATGAGTGTGTTGTTATCCAATGGAGGTTGGGGTGGATAGGAGGGTTCATTTGTTGGGAGAAAGGGCTCATAATACGGAGGTGGTTCTTCTTGATAAGGATATGGAGATGGTGAATATTGAGGTGGTGGTTCTGAGTGTGGCTGATATAGAGGTGAATGGTGGAAAGGGGCTTCTGAGTGTGGTGGTTCAAAGGTATGTTGGGGAGGTGGTTCATAAGCATATGGTGGGGCTTGTTGGTAACTACAAGGAGGTCTACCATATTCATTATCTTGGTACGCTCTCTGGAATGGCTCTTGACCATAGTAGTTTGGTGGAGGTTGGTTGTCACGAAAGGGTCCACCATAACTATTGTCTTGGTATGCATCATATAATGGTTGTTGGTTATAGCGCATTGGAGGAGGTTGTTGCCAAGAGGGTTGATCAAATCCTTGTGGCTCCTCCCATCTTTGATTCTTCCAACCTTGATGCCTGTTCTCATTATAGCTTCCATTCCTTACAACAACATTGGAACCATACTTGAAACCAGAGGGATGAGAATTCGTAGTAGCTAATAAAAATTAAAAACAAAAACAAATAAACAAGCAAAAGAAAATATTTACAATAACCAATAATAAGGCACACGTTTGCAATTCCCTGACAACGGCACCATTTTGACGAACCGGATTTTTCTGTCAGTAAAGAAATTCACAAATAAATTCTCGTTGTAAGTATAGCTTCTAGACCGACAAGAAATCCTTTCGTGCAAAAGTTTTGGTTGTCACAAGTAACAAACCCCTAATAAAATTTATAACGGAAGCATTTAAACCTCGGGTCGTCTCTCAAGGAATTGCAGGGAGGTGTTCTTTTTATTGGTTATGAGTTGTGTAAATCGGGGTTTTGGATTAAGAGATAAGAAAACTGAATTGCGAAGGAAAGTAACTAATAATTATAAAAGGCTCTTGGCAAGGAATGAAAATTGGAAGTTCTATCCTTATTATCGCCCTCAATAGTGATGAGAATTGTTGGTTGCAACCACTTAGTTAACCCTCTAATTACGAAGGAAAGTCAAGTGTATGAATCAGTTTGATTCCTCAAGTCCTAGTCAACACCTAAAGAAAGACTAGCTTTAGTGGAATCCAAACCAATTAGCAACCTTCAATTGTCAATCAACTAAGGAGTTTGATAACTCAAGTGTCACTAATTACTCAACCAAAGCCAAGAGGAGAAAATCTATTCGAACAAAAATGCCTTGACCAGGAGAAGATTAATTGGAAGTTCCATCCTTGTTAGAATCTCTCAAGAGTAATGGTAAAAGATTGTTGTTATTACTTAGTTAACCCTTACCGAATAAGGGAAAGTCAAGTACATGAACCAACGTCTGTCACAAGTCCTAGTCCTCTCCTTTGGGAAGGTCTAGCGTTAGTGATCAGAAGGCCAGTCTACAACTTTCAATTACCACCAGGCTCTTGAGTATTCCAACTCAAGGGTCTCCTATTAATCAACTCCCAAGTCAAGTTAGGAGTCTACTCTACTAACATGAATGTCATTACACCATATAAAGGGAGTAAAAAGGGAACATGGTAATTAAAATTCAATTGGAAACAATTAAACAAATAATAGATTTAAATGGAAAAGGACTCTTTGCATTAAACTCTTTGCATTAACAATCCATGAAAATAATCCAATTGTAACTCTGAACAAAGTAAATAGGGATTAAAAGAGTAAGGAAATAGAAAACAAACTAGAATGATAAAGTCTTCAATGGAGGTAGTAACTCTGTAATATCCAACTCAAAAGCATAAAACTAGGAATCCTAGATCCTAGAGAGAGGAGGGAGCCTCTCCCTCTAAAATCTACATCTAAAACCTAAAATTGTGTATATGAAAGTTCTCCCCCTGAATGAATGGATTTTCCCACTTTATAGCCTCTAATCTGTGTTTTCTAGGCCGAAAACTGGTTCAGAAATAGCCCAGAAATTCCTGGGGGCGAATTCAAATACGTACAGGTTGCTGGAATTTCTGCAGAACGACGCGTGCGCGTCATCTATCCTCAGAGCAACTATGGCAAATTATATATCATTTTAAAGCCCCGGATTGTAGCTTTCCAACGCAACTAGAACTGCCTCATTTGGACCTCTGTAGCTCAAGTTATGATTGATTTAGTACCAAGAGGTCAGGCTGAACAACTTTAGCAGTTCCTTCAGTTTCTTGTATTCCTTCCACTTTTGCATGCTTCCTTTCTATCCTCTAAGCCATTCCTGCCCTATAAATCCTGAAATCACTTAACACACATATCAAGGTATTGAATGGTAATAAGAGGGGATTAAAATTAGTAAATTTAAGACTAAAGAAGCATATTTTCAATCAAAGTACAAAAGTAGGAAGGAAAATGTAAAACCATGCAATTAGTATGAATAAGTGAGTAAAGAATTGATAAAAAACCACTCAATTGAGCACAAGATAAACCATAAAATAGTGGTTTATCATATTCTCCCTAGGAATTACAATCGAGTGCTTAATTATTGGTTATGAGTTTAAAGGGGTTGGGTTAATAAAACAATAAATTAAAATGGCAAGAATATAAAGCAAATAGCTAAAGATAACAAATGCTAAAAAAAGAGGCATTCATGGCAAGGGTTGAGAATCAAGGATTTCTATCATAGTCATTTATCATGATACAATAATTAGCAAGAGCTAATCCTATTTCGTCATCTCCAACATAGGAAGAAGGTATAATGTTATCTTCATATTGAGAGAAAGTCAAATAGGACTAGTTAATCCCAATCCATAAGTAATGTTAATGGAAACAAGACTAACTAATCACTCTAGATCACCAACCTAAATTGGGTATTAATGACTCAAGATTGTCCAATTTCTCTTTCCAAGCTAAGAATGCTCAAGAACTACTCTAAACCTAAGCCAAGCATTTTATCAAACACTTGGAAGGCATAAAAGGAAAGTATGGAAAAAGACAAGAATTAATAAATTTTACAACTACCCTATACAAGAAAATGACAATAACTACTCAATTAAACATCAATGACATGAAAACATAAAATTGCATTAAAGAAAATCCAACTCCAACAATAGTCTTCATAAACTAAAAAGAGGCATAAAAGGGGAAATTAACAAAAAGGACTAAGAAGATTGAAGCAAATCAACAAGGAAAAGTAAAGGAAACTAAATCAAAACAAGTAATTAAACCTAAATCTAAGAGAAGACTAAACTAAGAACCCTAATTTCTAGAGAGAAGAGGGAGCTTCTCTCTCTAGAACTAACCTAAGGCATGATTCCTAAGCTATCTAATTGCTCCCCTCTTGTCCAATCTTGAATTCTGCATCAAATAGCCTCAGAAATGAGTTGAATTTGGGCCTGGAAAGTTCAGAAATTGCCCCCAGCGTCTTCACTTTAATGAGGTCACGTGACTAATGTCACGCGTGCGCGTGGTCGACGCGTGCGCATCGCTAGCAAATTTTCTCCTCACGCGTATGCGTGGGTGACGCATGCGCGTGGCCATGAATGTCCTTCTCACGCGTACGTGTGGCTGACGTGTGCGCGTGGCTGACGTGTGCGCGTGGTCTTGAGTTCTCTAAATGCTCATTTCTTCATGAATTCTCCACTTTTCATGCTTTTCTCTTCACTTCTTCCATCCAATACTTGCCTTATAAATCTGAAATCACTCAACAAACATATCAAGGCATCAAACGGAATTAAAATGAATTAGATTTAGATGTTTTAAGACCTAAAAAGCATGTTTTCATTCATTAAGCACAAATTAGGGAGAATTATAAAAGCATGCTTGATAAACCACTATTTTATGGTTTATCTTGTGCTCAATTGAGTGTTTTTTATCAATTCTTTGCACACTTATTCATACTATTTACATGATTTTACAATTCCTTCCCAATTTTGTGCTATGATGGAAAACATACTTCTTTGGCCTTAAAGTACTAATATTAGTCCTCTCTTATTACCATTCGATGCCATGATCTGTGTGTTAAGTGTTTTCAGGCTTTATAGGGCAGGAATGGCTTAGAGGATGAAAAGGAAGCTTGCAAAAATGGAAGGAACACAATAAACTAAGGAGCTGACCAGCGAGGATCGATGCGCACGCGTACCTAATGCGTACGCGTGCCTAGCGCAAAAGACAAGTGACGCGTACGCGTGACAAGGAATTTTGCCAAACGACGCGCACGCGTGTCCTACGCGTACGCGTGATATGTGCCACGTGCAGAAAGTTGCAGAAAGCGCTGGGGGCAATTTCTGGGCTCCTTTTTGGCCCAATTCCAAGCCCGAGAACACAGAATAGAAGCTGCAAAGTGGGGGAATCAATCAATCATTTGGACACTTCTCATTCATTCACAATTTTAGGTTTTAGATGTAGTTTTCTAGAGAGAAAGGCTCTCTCCTCTCTCTGGGTTTTAGGATTTTTCTTTGTTTTAGGTTTATTTCTTCCCAAATTTCAGGTTCAATGTTCCTTTAAATTAGTTTCTCTTCTACTCTTATTTAGTCTAGCACTTTAGTTTACTTTTTCTCTTGTTGATTTGTTTATTTTAGCAATTTAGTTTATGAACTCCATGTTAGATTTGATTTCTTTATTTAATGCAATTTGAGGTATTTCATATTAATGATTTTGATTTAGCTTTTTACATTCTTAGCTTTGGTTGAGTAATTAGAGATGCTTGAGTTATCAAACTCCTTTGTTGACTGATTGATGGTGAAGAGGGGCAACCAACTCACATGTGGGTTAGGAACTCGGTTATCCAAAGAAACGAATTTAACGTTGTAAGTATAGTCCAAACCCGACAAGTTGGGCCCTTAAATTAAATTGTAAATTCACAAGATATGTCACAAGCAAAACCAAATAAAAACCGAGAGTATTAGACTCCCGAGTCGTGTCCCTAGGAGCACTTTAGAACAATGAGTGTGCAATTCCGATTGTAGTGATCAACGGGTTGTGAATGAAGAAATTAACATATAAATCAATAAAAGAACATGCAAAATTGTAATGATTGAAGTAATTAAGAAGTTAAAGAACCGACTATGGAATATAAACAAGTAAACTATAAAAGAAATCAACATATAAAGGTATAAAAGATTGAAAGCATCAAAAAGAGTCTTGGCTTGGAGTGAGCTAAGGGTTCTTTCCTTATTGGAACCACAACTATGACAGTTATGATGGATTAGTCTCACTTGATCAACCCTCACATCGGAAAGTAAGTTAAATGAGCTTAAGTGTCCTTAACCCACAAATCCTAACTTGCTTGCTAATTACTTTAGCAACAAATTAGCGTTAGTGGGAACAAGAACAATTAACAATCCAAGAATTGAAACTAAATGTTGGACATTCCAACTCTAAGAACCCAATTGCTCACTTTACCCAAGCCAAGAACCAAATATTTAGCCTAAAACCATTTTGACATTTTGTCAAACACTTGGTGGACAAAAAGCTTAAACATGAGGAAAATGAGTAAAGGCTTGAAACTAAAAGAAACATTTGATCTCAATCAACAAGAATAACACAAGAAAGCATGTAACAAGCATCAAACATCAAATTCATCAACAAGAAATTGAAATTGCAAGAGAGAAGCAAAATTGAACTATAACTTGAATTAGAAGAAAGAGTAATGACAATGTAACTATAAAGAGTAATAACAAGAAAATACTTACAACGAAAGCTTGCAAAATCCAAGATCAAAAATGAAAATGGCACTTGAATGTAAAACCCTAATATAAACCCTAATGGAGAAGATGAAAAACTTAGAGAAAAACTAAACTAAAAACTCCTACTACTACTCCTAAACTATCCTAAATGATATGCTATCTTATGTCTTCATTCCCCCCCTCAATATGAGTTAGAAGACTTCAGAAATGGGCCTCTAAAGCTCCCAAATCGCGAGGCATGTGCTATTTTAATAAAGTCATGTGCGGACACCTGTGCGGATGCACAAATGCGTGCGTCCGCACACTTCGGCAAAAATCCCGACCTGTGCGTACGCACAAGCAACTGTGCGCACACACACTAGGCGATGCTGGGACAGACACGCGACGCGCTCGAAGCACTCCACATGCTCTACTGGGGTAGCTGTGTGCATGCACACGTCTTTGAGCTCCTCTCCTTTGATTCTTCATGTTTCCTCACTTTGCATGCTCTTCTTCCATTTTCTCCAACCCATTCCTACCTTATACACCTGAAATCACTCACAAACAACATCAAGGCATCGAATGGAAGGCAAATGGAATAAAATAGGTTCAATTAAGTATAAAAGAGCATATTTTCATGATCAAGCACAATTTGGAAGCAAAGTTCAAAAGCATGCTATTCAAGAGAATAAGTGTGAGTTTATGTGATGAAAATCCATTCAATTCTAACCAAAAATCATCATCAAATATGGACTCATCAATTCCCTCACACTTAAACACTAGTATGTCCTCATGCTAATCACACACAAAGGAGATAGATGAAAGGGAAAATGACTTATGCTATATACTACTTAAATGCATGCAACTATCTTAAGACTAATCACTAATATGTACTACAATGAGAGTGGGTAGAAGCAAACCATGAAATTCCAATCCATCACAAGAAAGCTTTAGGGCCAATGCAAAGAGTTCATGCATTAAGATCAATGTCCAAAGAATTAAATTGAAGTTGTCAAAATTATCCAATCAAACAACTTGCAAGAAGATGCAATATGAGGTGTAAAAACATGGAATTGAGCGATCGAACCCCTCAACAGATGTGTATCCACTCAATTCGCTCAGTGTTTAGGGTTTAACCACTCAATTCTCCTTCTTTCATGCTTTCAAAGAATTGCAAGTCATTTAACAATCAACTAATATTTAATGCATGAATAACAAGTATCATGAGGTCTTTAGAGGGATGTAATGGGGCTAGGGTTTAGGTAGGATGATTTATGGTCAAGTGGACTTAAAGAATTAGTTCTTTGATTAGCTTAAGCGTCCACCTAATCCTACATCACCTATATACACATAACAATGCAACCTTCCCACCCATTTCCTTTTTATATCTCATCTTACTCATGCGTTTTCTTTTCAAACATGGCATATGCATCCTTTATTTATTCTTTTATTTTTACTTTGTTATGCACAAGTTTTTTTTTTTGAAACTACGAATGCATATGTTTTAATTAATGAAATGCATGAGCATTACCTAATTTCCAAAAATTTTCACGAGTTCATGCCTCTATCACCAATGCTTCCCAGAATTCCCCCACACTTAGAATTTACACACTAATCCACCCAAGCTAATCAAAGAGTAATTAATGGACATCAATAGTTTTCTGCTTAAGGGGAGTAATGTGCTATTATTGGAACAAAAAGGGGATCTATAGGCTCAAAGGAGTTCACAAAGGTGAGTGCAAGGGTTGGCGATATAGGTTAGTGAGTTTATCATCAAAGACGGTCTTAATCATGCTAAATGCATCCAAACACAAATACAGGACATAAAGAATCATGCAAATCAATGATCACAATAAAAAAAGGAGTACAATCACACACAAGAACAACATTATGGTTGAAAAATGCAACCATCTATTAACGCTCAAATCTCACAAGGCATGTTGTTCGAGCTCTTTTTGCATGCTCTACAAACGAAATACTCCAAGCAAGTTGGTAAAACAATTTTTTCTCAATTCAATCAATGGTATGCCCTTAGAAAAGGATTTCATGAAAATTCCTTGGTGTTTCACCACTTATTCATCATATCATGCAAAATGCAAATATTAACTACTAAATATCCATAAACGATAAAGAAATATTCACAACAAACCAAACAAAATGCAATAGGACTAAAGCTACTTAAAATAAAGAAAAAGTACTACAAGAAACATTGCAAAGTATCTTTAAAAGAGAAACTTTTATCCCCTTGAAGTCATCAATCCTCCCCGACACTTAGATTGTGCACGGTCCTCCGTGCATGCTCATGATCCAGGAGGATGAAAAGGGGGCCATCTTCAGCTGGTGGGCTCAGAAATGGGATGGTCAACTGCATCATGCTCTGCCCAGCTAGCTCGGATGAAGCTGTAGGAATCGGGTCGGGGTCTCTTCCTTCTAACTTTGTCGCTATCCACTCAAAACGTTTGTGCTCCAAATGCTCCATGTGGTTGATATCGTGCAAGATGTCGCGGAATAGATCCGGAAGAGGATGGAGAAAAGGTAAAGCAGTTGATGGAGTTGGTAGACTTGATGGTGGTGCTGTGGGTGTCTTCCTTTTGGAGGGGGTTGTTTTTGTTGATCTATCCAAATCTCCCCTCGGAATGAACTTGTTGCCTCTAGGAAACTCAAGCATTATATCCATTGGTCGCCTCTCTACCCCCGCTGCATTTGCTAAGCGCATCACCATCGATGGAAATGGAATGCTAACATTCTTTGTCTCAATTAATTTCCAAATCGATTTGCACAATAAGGGCAAGATGGCTATATGCTTCCCTTGCATAATAGCCCAAAGTAGCAAAGCAGTTCTAAATCTCACATGGGTAGTGTGGGTGCTTGGGATGATGTATTTCGCCACAATTTGATGCCATATATGACCTTTAGCATTCAAATCAGAGTATGCAATACTAGTGGGAACATAATTCTTTCCTTTGCTATACTCCCAAGATGCACTAGGACGGCCTATTTTCTCAAGAATGAGAGTAAGAGAAATTTTTCCTTCGAAGACATCCTCCTTTATCTTGGAGTATCCATCTTTCTCAAATGGAATATGGGGGATGTTCAGGATAACTTCTAGAGAATGATTGGATGTATCCAACATCTTACCCCGGAGGAAGACTGACTTTGTTTCCCAAGCTTGGTAGTTTGCATAGAATTCCCACACCGTAGTCTCATTGACTTCAATGGGTTCTCGCTCGAGAAACTCCCAATGAAGCGAGGTGATCTTTTGGTGAATAATCGCCTTGTATTGGCTTAGAACCTTTAACGGCCGCTCCCAATGAATTATACGTGTCTCAATATCCTCGTATTGAGAGTCGGATCTTCGGTTAACAAAGGTATCCGGTTTATCCCCTTGGGGATCTCCCCAAACTTCAGGAAAGTGAGCGGTAGTTCGCTCAACTGGTGGAGGAACCAGTGTCTTACCCTTCTTCCTCATCCTGAAAATACAAATAAAAGAGCTTCGAGATCATAGGGCAACAATAGAGTAAAATCATTTAGGAAGTACTAAGAATGTGAAAAGAGCTTATAGAATTAGTGTGATTTACAAGAAACATGGTGGGTATATTCCAATGATGCGTGCGGTTAGAACACACACCCCGGTGATGAGCGGATACTTTATACCCTTTTTGGCATTATTTTTACATTGTTTTTAGTATGTTTTAATTATTTTTTATTATAATTTTATTAGTTTTTATTTAAAAATCACATTTCTGGACTTTACTATGAGTTTGTGTATTTTTCTGTGATTTTAGGTATTTTCTGGCTGAAATTGAGGGACCTGAGCAAAAATCTGATTCAGAGGCTGAAAAAGGACTGCAGATGCTGTTGGATTCTGACGCTCCTGCACTCGAAATGGATTTTCTGGAGCTACAAAAGCCCAATTGGCGTGTTCTCAATTGCGTTGGAAAGTAGATATCCTGGGCTTTCCAGAAATATATAATAATCCATACTTTGCTCAATATTTGATGGCCCAAACTGGAGTTCAAAGACAGCCTAAAACATCTTGGCATAAAACGCCCAAACTGGCACCGGAATTGGAGTTAAACGCCCAACCTGACACCAAAGCTGGCATTTAACTCCAGGAACAGCCTATGCACGTGAAAGCTTCAATGCTCAGCCCAAGCACACACCAAGTGGACCCTGGAAGTGGATTTCTGCACTACCTGCACTTAGTTTCTCATTTTCTGTAAACCTAGGTTACTAGTTTAGTATAAAAACTACTTTTAGAGATTTATTTTATATCTTTTATCATATTTTTTGTTTCTCTGGACGTTTTAGTCCTTAGACCTTTGGCATGGAGGCTGGCCTCACGGCCATGCCTAGACCTTTTTCACTTATGTATTTTCTACGGTGGAGTTTCTACACCCCATAGATTAAGGTATGGAGCTCTGCTGTTCTTCATGAATTAACGCAAGTACTACTGCTTTCTATTCAATTCATGCCTACTTCTTATCCAAGATATACTCTCGTACTTAATTCAGTTAAGTCAGAATGAAGGAGTGACCCGTGACAATCACCCAATCTTCGTTACTCACTTAGCCAAGATCGCGTGCCTGACAACCACAAAGTGGTCTACATGATGTTCAACGTAGTCATTGGACGACAGCCGGAGTATACTCTCTTGGATATCTAATACATTGGACCAATTCTTTGATTTGTTTCATGCTCCTTCCATTCATGCATGCTTCCTCCATTCCCCTTGGCCATTTTTGCCCAATAACTTCTGAAATCACTTAAAAAATGGATCAAGGCATCTAATGGTAATAGAGGAGGATTACAATATCTCAATTTTGATGCAAAAGAAGCATATTCTCATCTATGAGGTAAAATGGGAAAGAGACATGAAATCATGCAGTTTTATATGAATAAGTGTGGAAGATCATTGATAAAACCCTTAGATTCTTTTTCAGTAGTAGTGTAGTTGGATTGGGCTCCATCTAATGTTTTTGATGCATAGGCTATGACATATGGATTCTTACCCTCGCGTTGTGCTAACGCGGCTCCCACGGCAAAATTTGAAGCATTACACATTATTTCAAATGACCTACTCCAATCTGGGACAACTCAGAAGAAAGGAGTTCTTGAGATTGATACTCTGAATGCCATATTGGCTCAAAATAAAATATTGACTCAGCAAGTCAATATGATTTCTCAAAGTCTAACTGGAATGCAAGCTGCATTTGTCAGTACTAAGGAAGCTTCCTCTGAAGAAGATGCTTATGACCCTGAGAATCCTACAATGGAAGAGGTGAATTACATGGGAGAATCCTATGGAAACACCTATAATCGTTCATGGAAGAATCATCCTAATCTCTCATAGAAGGATCAGCAGAAGCCTAATCAAGGCTTCAATAAGAATAATGGTGGAAGAAATAGGTTTGGCAATAACAAGCCTTTTCCATCATCTTCTGAGCAACAGACAGAGAATTTTAAGCAGAGCCTCTCTGACTTAGCAACCATAATCTCTGATCTAAGTAAGACCACTCACAGTTTTATGACTGAAACAAGGTCCTCCATTAGAAATTTGGAAGCACAAGTGGGTCAATTGAGTAAAAGAGTTTCTGAAACTCCTCCTAGTACTCTCCCAAGCAATACAGAAGAGAATCCAAAAAGAGAGTGCAAGGCCATAAATATAACCAACATGGCCGAACCTAGGGAAGAGGAAAAGGCAGTGATTTCCACTAAGGAAGACCTCAATGGACGTCCACTGGCCACCAAGGATTTCCCCATTGAGGAACCAAAGGAATCCGAGGCTCATACAGAGACCATAGAGATTCCACTGAACTTACTGTTGCCATTCATGAGCTCTGAGGAGTATTCTTCCTCTGAAGAGGATGAAGATATTATTGAAGAGCAAGTTGCTCAATATCTCGGAGCAATCATGAAGCTAAATGCCAAGTTATTTGGTAATGAGACTTGGGAGGATGAACTTTCATTGCTCATCAATGAACTAAATGACTCGGTTCAATAGAAATTACCTCATAAGAAATCGGATCCCGAAAAGTTCTTAATACCTTGCATCATAGGCATCATGACCTTTAAGAAGGCTCTGTGTGACCTTGGGTCAAGTATAAACTTCATGCCACTCTCTATAATAGAGAAACTGGGGATCTTTGAGGTACAAGCTGTAAGAATCTCACTAGAGATGGCAGACAATTCAAGGAAATAGGCTTATGGACTTGTAGAGGATGTCTTGGTGAAGGTTGAAGGCTTTTACATCCCTGCTGATTTCATAATCCTAGACACTGGGAAGGATGAACATGAATCCATCATCCTTGGAAGACCCTTCCTAGCCACAGCAAGAGCTGTGATTGATGTGGACAAAGGAGAGTTAGTCCTTCAATTGAATAAGGACTACTTGTGTTTAAGGCTCAAGGATCTTCTTCTGTAACCATGGAGAGGAAGCATGAAAAGCTTCTCTCAATACAGAGTCAAACAGAGCCCCCACACTCAACTTCTAAGTTTGGTGTTGGGAGGCCAACATCAAGCTTTGAGTCTTTGTAAAGCTCTCTAAGAGCTCACTGTCAAGCTATTGACATTAAAGAAGTTCTTATTGGGAGGCAACCCAATGTTATTTAATTATATTTATTTATTTTCCATTGTTATTTTATGTTTTCTTTAGGTTGATGATCATGTGAAGTCATAAAAACAACTGCAAAATTAAAGCAAAATGAAAAATAACATGAAAAATAGCACACCCTGGAGGACATACTTACTAGCATTTAAACGCCAGTAAGGATAGCAGAATGGGCATTTAACACCCAGCCTGGCAGAATTCTAGGCGTTAAACGCCAGAATGGGCAGCACTCTGGGCGTTTAACACCAGAAAGGGCTGTCTGGCGTCTGGCTGGCGTTAAACGCCAGAAATGGGTAGCAGACTGGCGTTTAACGCCAGCAAGGGTAGCAGAGCTGGTGTTTAACGCCAGGAAAGGTAGCAGAGCTAGCGTTAAATGCTCGAATTGGCACACAATGGGCGTTTGAACGCCAGAATGGTGCAGGGAGCAGAATTCCTTGCACCTCAGGATCTATGGACCCCACAGAATCCTCACCTACCCCACCTCTTCTTCTCTCCTCTTCACACCTTTCCATAACACTCTTCCCCAAATACCCTTGACCAATCCCATCAATAACTTTTTCCCAAATACCCTTCACCTATCAAATCCTACCCTCTTCTCCATAATCTCTTCACCCCTCACATCCATCATTCATAAAACCCCACCTACCTCACCATTCAAATTCAAACCATTTCCCTCCCAAACCCACCCACCCATGACCGAATTCCCTCTCTCCCTTACCCTATAAATATCCCCTGCTCACTACCTTCATTTTCACACATCACAAACACTTCTTTTCCCCTTGGCCGAACCACTCACCTCCCTCCATCTCCTCTATTTCTTCTTCTTCTACTCTTTTCTTTCTTCTTTTGCTCGAGGACGAGCAACCATTCTAAGTTTGGTGTGGGAAAAGCTAAAGCTTTTTGTTTTTCCATAACTATTAATGGCACCTAAGGCTGGAGAAACCTCTAGAAAGAGGAAAGGGAAGCCAATTGCTTCCACCTCTGAGTCATGGAAAATGGAGAGATTTATATCAAAGGTCTATCAAGACCACTTCTATGAAGTTGTGGCCAAGAAGAAGGTGATCCCCGAGGTCCCCTTCAAGCTCAAAAAGAGTGAATATCCGGAGATTCGACATGAGATTCAAAGAAGAGGTTGGAAAACTCTCACCAACCCAATCGAACAAGTCGGAATCTTAATGGTTCAAGAGTTCTATGCTAACGCATGGATCACTAAGAACTATGATCAAAGTATGAACCCGAACCCAAAGAATTGGCTTACAATGGTTCGGGGGATTTACTTGGATTTTAGTCCGGAAAATTTGAGGTTGGCATTCAACTTACCAATGATGCAAGGAGATTCTCACCCTTTCACTAGAAGGATCAACTTTGATCAAAGGTTGGACCAAGTCCTTAGGGACATTTGTATGGAAGGAGCTCAATGGAAGAGAGACTCAAGAGGCAAGCCGGTTCAACTAAGAAGGCTTGACCTCAAACCCGTGGCTAGGGGATAGTTGGAGTTCATCCAACACTCTATCATTCCTACTAGCAACCGGTCTGAAGTTACAATAGACCGGGCTATCATGATCCATAGCATCATGATTGGAGAGGAAGTAGAAGTTCATGAGATCATACCTCTAGAACTCTACAAGGTGGCGGACAAGCCCTCTCTTTTGGAGGGCAACTAAGGATGGAGCACCAAGAGCATTCCATCCTCCTCCATGAAATTAGAGAAGAACAAAGAGCCATGAGGGAGGAGCAACAAAGGCAAGGAAGAGACATAGAGGAGCTCAAGTACTCCATAAGATCTTCAAGAGGAAGAACTAGCCGCCATCACTAAGGTGGACCCGTTCTCTAATTTCCTTGTTCTTATTTTTCTGTTTTTCGAAAAATTATGCTTTATATTTTGTCTATGTTTGTGTCTTTATTACATGATCATTAGTGTCTAATATCTATGTCTTAAAGCTATGAATGTCCTATGAATCCTTCACCTTTCTTAAATGAAAAATGCTTTAATTGCAAAAGAACAAGAAATGCATGATTTTGAATTCTATCTTGAAAATAGTTTAATTATTTTGATGTGGTGGCAATACCTTTTGTTTTCTGAATGAATGCTTGAACAGTGCATATTTTTGAATTTGTTGTTTATGAATGTTAAAATTGTTAGCTCTTGAAAGAATAATGAAAAAAGAGAAATGTTATTGATAATCTGAAAAATCATAAAATTGATTCTTGAAGCAAGAAAAAGCAGTGAATAGACAAAGCTTGCAAAAAAAATGAAAAAAAATGGCAAAAAAAAAAAAGAAAAAAAGAAAGAAAAAGAAAAAGCAAGCAGAAAAAGCCAATAGCCCTTTAAACCAAGAGGCAAGGGTAAAGAGGATCCAAGGCTTTGAGCATTAATGGATAGGAGGACCCACAGGAATAAAATCCTGGCCTAAGCGGCTAAATCAAGTTGTCCCTAATCATGTGCTTGTGGCGTGAAGGTGTCAAGTGAAAAGCTTGAGACTGAACGGTTAAAGTCGTGGTCCAAAGCAAAAAGAGTATGCTTAAGAGCTCTGGGCACCTCTAACTGGGGACTCTAGCAAAGTTGAGTCACAATCTGAAAAGGTTCACCCAGTTATGTGTCTGTGGTATTTATGTATCCGGTGGTAATACTGGAAAACAAAATGCTTAGGGTCACGGCCAAGACTCATAAAAGTAGCTGTGTTCAAGAATCAACATACTAAACTAAGAGAATTAATAACACTATCTAAATTCTGAGTTCCTATAGATGCCAATCATTCTGAACTTCAAAGGATAAAGTGAGATGCCAAAACTGTTCAGAAGCAAAAATGCTACAAGTCCCGCTCATCTAACGGAAGCTAATCTTCATTGATAAGTTTGGAATTCATTGTATATTCTCTTCTTTTTATCCTATTTTGTTTTCAGTTGCTTGGGGACAAGCAACAATTTAAGTTTGGTGTTGTGATGAGCGGATAATTTATACCCTTTTTGGCATTGTTTTTACATAGTTTTTAGTATGTTTTAATTACTTTTTATTATATTTTTGTTAGTTTTTATTTAAAAATCACATTTCTGGACTTTACTATGAGTTTGTGTATTTTTCTATGATTTCAGGTATTTTCTGGCTGAAATTGAGGGACCTGAGCAAAAATCTTATTCAGAGGCTGAAAAAGGACTACAAATGCTGTTGGATTCTGACCCTCCTGCACTCGAAATGGATCTTGGGCTTTCCAGCAATATATAATAGTCCATACTTTCCCCGAGATTTAATGGCCCAAACTGGCGTTCAAAGACAGCCTAAAACATCTTGGCATAAAATGCTCAAACTGGCACCAGAATTGGAGTTAAATGCCCAAACTGGCACCAAAGCTGGCGTTTAACTCCAGGAACAACCTATGCACGTGAAAGCTTCAATGCTCAGCCCAAGCACACACCAAGTGGGCCCTGGAAGTGGATTTCTGCACTATCTGCACTTAGTTACTCATATTTTGTAAACCTAGGTTACTAGTTTAGTATAAAAACTACTTTTAGAGATTTATTTTATATCTTTTATCAGCTTTTTTGTATCTCTGGATGTTTTAGTCCTTAGACCTTTGGCATGGAGGCTGGCCTCACGGCCATGCCTAGACCTTTTTCACTTATGTATTTTCTACGGTGGAGGTTCTACACCCCATAGATTAAGGTGTGGAGCTCTGCTGTTCTTCACGAATTAATGCAAGTACTACTGTTTTCTATTCAATTCACGCCTACTTTTTCTCCAAGATATACTCTCGTACTTAATTCAGTTAAGTCAGAATGAAGGGGTGACCCGTGACAATCACCCAATCTTCGTTACTCGCTTAGCCAAGATCGCGTGCCTGACAACCACAAAGCGGTCTACATGATGTTCAATGTAGTCATTGGACGATAGCCAGAGTATACTCTCTTGGATATCTAATACACAGATCGAGTCCGTGAAAGTCTAAACCTTGTCTGTGGTATTTCAAGTAGGATCCGGGAAGGAATGATTGTGACGAGCTTCAAACCTGCGAATGTTGGGCGCAAGTGACAGTGTGCAAAAGGATCAATGGATTCTATTCCGATGCTAGCAGGAACTGACAGATGATTAGCCATGCGGTAGCTGTACCTAGTATTTTTCATCCGAGACGAGAAATTCGACAGTTGATTAGCCATGCAGAAACCGTAGAGGACCATTTTCATTGGGAGGATCCTAGAGCTTGCCATGGAAGGAAGTAACGCATGGTTGGAAGAGGGCAATAGGAAAGCAGAGATTCAGAAGCAACAAAGCAACTTCAAACGCTTATCTGAAGTTCCCACCAATGAATTACATAAGTAACTTTATTTTATTTTCTATTTTATTTATATTTTAATTATCAAAACCTCATAACCATTTGAATCCGCCAGACTGAGATTTACAAAATGACCATAGCTTGCTTCAAGCCGACAATCTCCGTGAGATCGACCCTTACTCACGTAAGGTTTATTACTTGGACGACCCAGTGCACTTGCTGGTCAGCTGCATGGAGTTGTGAGAACAGTGTGAGATCCCGATTTCGTGTACCACCCGGCCAGATATCACGGCAATCACACGCTTAAGGCAATTCACAACTCAAAGCTTCACAATTTAGTGCTTAAGTTGCAATTAGAAAACAAGGAAATGAAAGCAACTTCAAGCAAGCACCAAAAAGGAATTGGCAATTGTTCATTCTCAAGAAGTGGTAATTACATATACAATGGTCTTAAATTAAGTGCAAAAGATGTTTGATCAAGGCATCAACTAAAGTTGAACCATTGTATAGTGATTACCGAATCAAAAATTTGGAGATAATCAATGACAAATGAATTCATACAACACAATGCATTTGTATCCAAGAATTGCACATGAACAAACAAGAAAATGCATCGGTGAATTTACCTAACAACCATCAAAAGTCATAATAGAAGTTGCACAATTAATACAATATGCCTAACAAGAGATAAATTGAACACATATGATGGCCAAGTCATATGAATTAAAAAAAGTGTTCATTGAGGCATTTTATCGAACATGTGGTATGCAATATGCAAGTTCATCACAATTAAGTTCAAATATGTTCATAACTAATCACAACAATCAAACAACACTTTACAAATCAAAGAAACAAGAAAGAAAGCAACTAATTAAATCTAAACAACATAAAAGGAATGGAAACAATTGGAAAAATATTAACATAAAGAGAAAGGAAAAACAAGAACCTTAGATATAAAAGTGGAAAGGAACAAGAATGAGGTGGGAAACAATGGCACTTCTTATAGACACTGCAAAATCACGGCGGTTGGGTTCCCCGGAAAAAGAGAGCACCAGAAGAGAGAACTCACCGGTGGTGTATATAGAAAAGAGAAGAAAAGGAAGAAGGAGAAGAGAGAAGAGAAGAGAAGAAAAGAGAAAGATAGAGGGAGTGGTCACCGGCGGTGGGCTGGCGGTGACCAGGACCGGCGGGGCTGGGTAGAGAATAGGGAGAGAGGGCAGCTATAAAGAAGAAAAAGAAAAGAGAAAGCTGCCTCTCAACAGGGCAGGTTACCCTGTTATTGCCTAGAACGCGACCTGTGCAGACATACAGAGACGAAAACTTAGAAGGCTGCAAACGCACACAGCGTGCGATCGCGGCGACCAGAGGGGCTGCGAAAGGATGTGCGGACGCACAAAGACGTGCGACCGCACAGAGAGAGTTTTTTTTTTTAACTTGAGGACGAAATCATGTGTGCATGCGCACACAGGTCCATGCGCACGCACAGAGGCTAGAAGTGGGGAAGGTTGTGCCCACGCACAAGCTGTTCCCTTGCTGTCACCAGAGGGGCTATCAAGTTGCGTGCGGGCGCAGACGTCTGTGCGGCCGCACAGATGGAGTATGTGAAGGGTTGTGTGCGTTCGCACACAGCTGTGCGCACGCACAGGTCAAAGAAAACTTGGTAGCGCGCACACATAGGCTGTGCTGGCGCTGCGACCAGAGGGCACAAAAAAGCGTGTGCGGATGCACAGGTGGGTGCGGCCGCACAGACGGCGAAAAACACAGTTTTGTGCGCGCAGACAGGTGGGTGCGGACGCACAAATGCCTTGTTTCAGAAAATTTTTTTCTCTTCAAAACTAAGGTCCCTAACCTTAGTATATCAACATACCAACCCCAAACCATTCAAATAAGCACAAATTCACTCTCCATAAGCAATACAACTTGAACAACTCAAAATTCATCAAATCAAACCTAAACTAACCATTATATCACAAAAAGGCAAACAAGGCAAAAGACTATAAACAAGAGATAGAGTTGGAATAATGTCACCATGCTGGGGTGTCTCCCACCAAGCATTTTGGTTTAGAGTCCTAAGTTAGACTTGCATGGCTTCATTGATCACTTGGGAACTTCACCAAGGAGGAAGATCTCCAACTCCTTGGCATTTTTGGGTTGAGTATGATCCTTTGAACTTGATTTCTTGGCAACATCCTCTTCTTTTTGCTCCTTGCCATCCTCAATGACTTGCTCTTCAACTATGTCGCACCCAAAAATAGAATACGCTTCAAGAACGGGCTTGTTGGACTCTTCCAAGGTGAACTTGACTAACTTGCCATCCGCCTCAAAAGAATAGACTCCCGAATATGCATCTAGCTTGAAACGGGCTGTCTTTAAGAATAGCCTTCCAAGGAGTATGGATGATGTCTTGTTTGAGTCAATGGGAGGTGTCTCCAAAATATGAAAATCAACTGGAAAGAGCAATCTTTAAATATTGACTAGGACATTTTCGGCAATCCCAATAACGGACACAATACTCTTATTGGCTAGCACAAACCTCGCCCCGGACCTCTTTAGGGGTGACAAATTCAATCTTTCATAAATGAGGAGTGGCATAATGTCACGCACGCCCCCAGATCACACATACAGTCCATGAATTTTATTCCGCCAATCAAGCAAGTGACCAAACATGGGCCGGGGTCATTCCATTTTTCAGGAAGTAAAGAGGAGATAGAATCATCTACCAGCCTTGTGTTGAGGTTGCCAAGCTTTTCTTTGTGAGTGCAAACATCTTTAAGGAACTTGGCATATCTTGGCACTTGTTGAATTACTTGGAATAGGGGGACGGTGACTTCAACCTTCTTGAAAACTTCTACCATAGTGGGGTCAAGCTCTTCTTGTTTCTTAGCTTTCTTGGCTAAAGTTGGGAATGGGATGGGCAAATACTCTTCAAGCAAAGTCTTTCTCTTTGGCTCCTTGACCTTGTGTGGTTCTTCCTTGCTTTTATCAACACCTTCATCTTCATCCCTCATCACCTCTACTTCATCTCCCACATCTTCATTGTTTGTCTCCTCACTCAACTTTGTAGGTATAGCAACATTCTTATCCAATTTAGTGCCGCTCCTAAGGGTAATGGCATTGATGCTACCCTTAGGGTTGGGTTGCGGTTGGAAGGCAAACTACTTGAGGTTGAAGCTTGTTGGGTGTTTTGTGCGGTTTGAGGAGGGAGAGTTAAACGGGAAAGGGCATCGGCTATTGTAGCCATATATACTTCTTGTTTATTGTGGAACTCTCGTTGTTCTTGCATGAAGGTCTGTATTGTGTCATTCATGTGAGGTTGGTTGGAGGGAAGGGCTTGGTTAACTTGAGGAAGGCTAGGCCTACTATGTGGGTGTTGGTACTTCCCTTGAGGTTGAGATTGTGGGGGTTGTTGGTATGGTTGTTGGTATTGTTGTTGATCTTATGGTTGTTGATAGTAGTAGAATTGGCGTTTTGGTTAGGATGAGCTTGAGGAGCTTGGTTCCACCTTTGGTTTGAGTTATCCCTCCACCCTTGGGTTTGATTTCCTCCATATTAGTTGGATCCTTGGTTGTAATTTGGTTTTTGTGGGTAAGAGTTGGCTACCACCAATGTAGTGTCCTCTTGGAGCTGAGGACACTCATCGGTGTAATGAGTGTTACACGCACAAACACCACATACCCTTGGTGGTCCTTCGATCCTTGGAGGTTGAGGTGGAGCACTTATCAAAGCTTGAGGAATTTGTTGCCCTTGGGTGAGTTGTCGCAACAAAATTGTCATTTTTCCAAGGGTCTTGGTTAAAATAACATCTCCGGAGGGAGAAACTTCATTCACAGCTTTCGGTGGTGGACTCCTTGCCCTTGAGTGTTGAGTGGAGTCCGCCAAGTCTGATATAACTTCCCATGCTTCTGCAGCAGTCTTGTTCTTGGTCAATGAACCTCCACTCGTGGCATCTAGGAAAAACTTGTATTGGTGATGCATTCCTTGACAGAAATAACTGATAAGAACTAACTCATCAATCCGATGGTGAGGACAAGCCTCCAGCAACTTCTTAAATCTCTCCCAATACTCATACAAAGTCTCCCCATCCCGTTGCAAAATGCAAGAAATCTCTCTTCGCAACTTGTCTGTTTTCTGGGGAGGGTAGAACTTTTCCAAAAACTCTTTACGCAACAAGTCCCAGTTGGATCTAACTTCACCCGTCTGAGTATAAAACTACTCCTTCGTTTTTTCCTTCAAAGAGAAAGGAAAGGCGAAGACCAACACTGCAGCTTCATCGGTCCCATGTCTTCTTGCAATTGCACAAGAAACTTCGAAATCCTTGAGATACTTCAAGGGATCTTCTCCAGGCAGCCCATTGTACTTGGGGAGCAAGTTTATCGTGCCAGACTTGAGCTCAAAATTTGAGTCTAAGACCGGATACAAGATTTGAAATGGTTGCAAGTTAAGATCAGGAGCTCCGGCCTCCTTCAAGGTGATTCTTCTAGGTGGGTCCCCCATGTCGGTGTCACCTGAGTCACTCAAAGAGGATTCAGTACTCCCCACAGATGAATATAGAGTCTCCTCGATGATTGGAGAATGATGGTCACAGATGGTTGGTGATAGTGAATGGGAGTGCTCCTCAAGGGAACCCGATTCACTATTCACAAAAGCTAGCCGGGGCCGAGCTTGCCTTAAACGAGTTAAAGTTCTTTCAATTTCCGGATCAAAAGTGGCCAAGCTCGGGTCTGGAAGTGACTGTGTCATTCAATTGAGGAGGCAATAAAACCATGCAATTATGAAAGGCAAAACAAAAATAGACAAGTAAACAAGAACCAACTCAACAATCAAAGACTACTAAAGTTAACAAAAGAGGAATGTGGTATCTACAATTAGAGCCAAGTAGCAAACCAAAATCAAGTATTCACAATATTCACATATTTACAACAACTGAAATAGTAGCACTCATTGCACATAAAGTGAACTCCCTGGCAACGGCGCCAAAATTTGATGGTGAAGAGGAGCAACCAACTCACATGTGGGTTAGGAACTCGGTTATCGAAAGAAACGGATTTAACATTGTAAGTATAGTCCTAACTCGACAAGTTGGCCCCTCAAATCAAATTGAAAATTCACAAGATATGTCACAAGCAAAACCAAATTAAAACCGAGAGTATTAGACTCCCGAGTTGTCTCCCTAGGAGCACTTTAGAACAATGAGTGTGCAATTCCGGTTGTAGTGATCAATGGATTGTGAATGAAGAAATGAACATATAAAGCAATAAAATAACATGCAAAATTATAATGATTGAACTAATTAAGGAAATAAAGAACCGACTATGCAATATAAACAAGTAAAGTATAAAAGAAATCAACATATAAAGGTATAAAAACTTGAAAGCATCAAAAAGAGTCTTGGCTTGGAGTGAGCTAAGGGTCCTTTCCTTGTTAGAACCACAACTATGACAATAATAATGGATTAGTCTCACTTGATCAACCCTCACATCGGAAAGTAAGTTAAATGAGCATAAGTGTCCTTAACCCACAAATCCTAACTTGCTTGCTAATTACTTTAGCAACAAATTAGCGTTAGTGGGAACAAGAACAATTAACAACCCAAGAATTGAAACTAAATGTTGGACATTCCAACTCTAGGAACCCAATTGCTCACTTTACTCAAGCCAAGAACCAAAAATTTAGCCTAAAATTATGTTTGACATTTTGTCAAACACTTGGTGGGCAAAAAGCTTAAACATGAGGAAAATGAGTAGAGGCTTGAAACTAAAAGTAACAATTGATCTCAATCAACAAGAATAACACAAGAAAGCATGTAACAAGCATCAAACATCAAATTCATCAACAAGAAATTAAAATTGCAAGAGAGAAGCAAAATTGAACTATAACTTGAATTAGAAGAAAGAGTAATGACAATGTAACTATAAAGAGTAATAACAAGAAAATACTTACAATGAAAGCTTGCAAAATCCAAGATCAAAAATGGAAATGGCACTTGAATGTAAAACCCTAATATAAACCCTAATGGAGAAGATGAAAAACTTAGAGAAAAGCTAAACTAAAAACTCCTACTACTACTCCTAAACTATCCTAAATGATATGCTATCCTATGTCTTTATTTTCCCCCTAATATGAGCTAGAAGACTTCAAAAATGGGCCTCCAAAGCCCCCAAATCGCGAGGCACGTGCTATTTTAATGAAGTCATGTGCGGACACCTGTGCGGACGCACAGATGCGTGCGTCCGCACACTTCGGCGAAAATCCCGACCTGTGTGTACGCACATGCAGTTGTGCGCATGCACATAGGCGATGCTGGGATGGACACGTGACGCGCTCGAAGCACTCCATGTGCTCTCCTGGGGCAGCTGTGCATACACACAGGTAGCTGTGTGCACACACACATCTCTGAGCTCCTCTCCTTTGATTCTTCATGTTTCCTCCACTTTGCATGCTCTTCTTCCATTTTCTCCAACCCATTCCTACCTTATACACCTGAAATTACTCACAAAAAACATCAAGGCATCGAATGGAAGGAAAATGGAACAAAATAGATTCAATTAAGTATAACAGAGCATATTTTCATGATCAAGAACAATTTGGAAGAAGAGTTCAAAAGCATGCTATTCAAGGGAATAAGTGAGAGTTTATGTGATGAAAATCCATTCAATTCTAACAAAAAATCATCATCAAATATGGACTCATCACTAATAACTGGAATTTTCTGGTTGATTTGGATCCCTCTAAAGCTAGTCTTTCCTTAGGAGTTGACTAGGACTTGAAGAATCAAATTGATTAGTCCACTTGACTTTCCTTTATTTAGTAAGGGTTAACTAAGTAGGAGCAACGAACAATTCTCATCACAATTGATAAGGATAACTTGGATAGGACGTCCAGTTCTCATACATTGCCAAGAGTTTTTCTAGTTATTAATTTACTCTCTCGTTATTTACTTTCCTTATTCCTTATTTCAAAAACCTAAAAAGACAAAACCTCATAGCCAATTATAAGTACACTTCCCTGTAATTCCTTGAGAGATGACCCGAGGTTTAAATAATTCGGTTTTATTTTATTGGGTTTGCTTTAGTGACAGACAATCTTTTGTATGAAATGATTATTGTTAGTTTAGAGACTATACTTGCAATAGGAATTTATTGTGAATTCTTTACCAGCAAAAATCCGATAATCAAAATGGAGGCTGTGTCCTCTCTCTAGGTTTTAGGATTTCTCTTAGTTTTAGGTTTATTTCTTCCCAAATTCCAGGTTCAATGTTCCTTTAAATTAGTTTCTCTTCTACTCTTATTTAGTCTAGCACTTTAGTTTACTTATTCTCTTGTTGATTCATTTATTTTCCCAATTTGGTTTATGAACTCCATGTTAGATTTGATTTCTTTATTTAATGCAATTTGAGGTATTTCATATTTGTGATTTTGATTTAGCTCTTTACATTCTTAGCTTTGGTTGAGTAATTAGAGACGCTTGAGTTATCAGACTCCTTTGTTAACTGCTAATTGGAATTTGTTGGTTGATTTGGATCCATCTAAAGCTAATCTTTCCTTAGGAGTTGACTAGGACTTGAGGAATCAAATTGATTAGTCCACTTGACTTTCCTTTATTTAGTAAGGGTTAACTAAGTAAGAGCAACGAACAATTCTCATCACAATTGATAAGGATAACTAGGATAGGACATCTAGTTCTCATGCCTTGCCAAGAGTTTTTCTAGTTATTCATTTACTCTCTTGTTATTTACTTTCCTTATTCCTTATTTCAAAAACCCAAAAAGACAAAACCTCATAACCAATTATAAGTACACTTCCCTGCAATTCCTTAAGAGACGACCTGAGGTTTAAATACTTCGGTTTTATTTTATTGGGTTTGCTTTGGTGACAAACAATCT
The DNA here is from genome assembly GCF_000816755.2 of Arachis ipaensis. Taxonomy (NCBI): domain Eukaryota; kingdom Viridiplantae; phylum Streptophyta; class Magnoliopsida; order Fabales; family Fabaceae; genus Arachis; species Arachis ipaensis. Next base: position 66,749,762 of record NC_029791.2, on the reverse strand, counting down.
TTTGTATGAAAGGATTATTGTTAGTTTAGAGACTATACTTGCAACGGAAATTTATTGTGAATTCTTTACTAGCAAAAATCCGATCATCAAAATGGCGCCGTTGCCGGAGAATTGCAAACATGTGTCCTATTATTGGTTATTGTAAATATTTGCTTTTTGCTTGTTTGCTAGTTTTTGTTAGTTTTAGGACTTTGTTGCTTATTTTTATTAGTTTTTGTTATTACTTTCTCTTACTACTATGAATTCTCATCCCTTTGGCTATGAGTTTGGGTCTAATTATGTTGTAGGGAATGGACGCTACAATGAGAATATGCATCAGAGTTGGGAGAATCAAAGATGGGAGGAGCCACAAGGATTTGATCAACCCTCTTGGCAATAACCTCTACCAACATACTATGACCAAGAGCCATTCCAAGAGGCATACCATGATAATTGCTATGGTGAGCACTCTTTTGATTATCAACAACCACCACCATACGTCTATGACTCCCCCTCAACATAATTTTGAACCACCATACTCACAAGCCCCTTACCACCAAACACCCCCATATGACCCTAATCCTTATCCACCATACCAACCACCATATGAACCACATAAAACCACCCAAATTCCAAAACAATTGCCCCCCTTCATCTTCCTGTGACGAGATGCTTCAATCTCATGCACAAGGACAAAAGACCATGGAAAGCACACTTACCGGTCTGACCTCCGCTATACAAACCCTCGTCTCCCAGATTGGATCATCGAATACCTCCAACAATCAACCCTCAAGTTCTAGTGCACCCTCTTTTTAACCCCATAATGATCTCTCCATCCCATCACCACCCTCCATGGAAGAGCACCCACATCCATCAATCCAAAAGCAATATGATCCCAATGATGCTACTGACCCAGAACAAGAGCGAAGAGATCATCTTAGGGATGTAATGGATCGGTTTCACGCACACATACTTCAAGAGAAGCAAGAGGAGGCCCAAAAGGTGGAGGTAGGAGAGACCCTTGAAGATGAAGTAGTTGACGAATTAGTGAAGGTTGAACAAGAGGAAAGCTCCATCATTAAAGACAACTCTACACTAAGTGACATCAAGGAGGAGTTTGATTGTGTAATAGAGCAAGTGGAGAAAGCCGAAATTATCACTGAAGAGGACGTGGTTGAAGACTTAGGAGATGTAGAACCTCCATGGAAAAGTCAAGTCATAGAGCCTCCTTCCAAGATGTTTGAATTTAATGTTGAGGAGGGTGTACAACCTCCAAGGCATATCATGGTTGAAGACTTTGAAGAGGTTGATTAAGAGATGGAGATTAAAGAAGAAGAAGCACAACCTCCCATGCACTTGGTAAGCAATGAAGAAGAGATTGGATGGGCAAAGAGCTACCAAGAGGAAAAGGTTGAAATTGAAGAAGCTTGCAAAGAGGTGGAAGTTGTCAAAGAAGAGCACAAGGGAGTGGAGCTTGAAATCACCTTGCCAAAGTTGTTGGATACCTCTCTGCCTAAGTCACCATCATCCTTCACAACATTCAAGTGGGTAAAATTCATATCCCTTAGCTTTCTCATTCCATTTGAATATGGTTTACTTGAGATAGATGGTCAACTTAGAGCTCTTTGTGGCGTTAAGAGTAAGAGGAAGATGGTTAGTGGTTGGAGTTGTCATGCAAGGTTCAATATGGTTGTATGCTCCAAGTTGAAATGCAAGGATTGGTATAGAACCAAAGTGAATGGGTCCAGGAGGACGTTTGGATATCTCAGTGAGAATTCTAATTGCTCACCACCCGGTTGGAACAATGGTGATCCACTTCAAGACGGGTGTAGAAACAAGATTTGAGATCCGGACATACAAGAGGATCAATTTTGGGAGCTCAAAGCTTATGAATAACTCCATCAAAGCTTGGCAAATTTACTTTGAGTAGATAGAGCTTTATGGAAGTCCAAGCATTGGTGGAAATTTCAAGATGAGTTCAAGCACAAGCCACCATGACAAGGAGCTCACCAAATGTCCAACTTAAGGACTTTAACTAAAAGTGCTAGGTGGGAGACAACCCACCGTGATAGCCACCAGGAAGGGAACCGGAAGACGTTTACATGGGGCGACAGACAAGTCCATCTGCACAATCTATGGAGAAAAACATCAGTTGGAGCAATCTGTCCACTTGCACATCTCAGCATGCACCGAGGACGGTGCAATCTTTAAGTGTGGGGAGGTCGATACCGACTTCCGTGGGTTAGTTATTTTCTTCTCAACACCAATGTTTAATTTTCTTTGTTAAATTAGTTGTTGCATTTGCATGTTTGACTGCATGTTTGTTTGATTTTGTGCATTTAGCCACTGCTTGGTCGAAGTAATAATTTCTTTTCAAGACCCTTTTCATAGCATTTCACTAATTTAAATTAAAACTTTTTTGTTAAAACTTGTTTGAAGATTGTAATTTGGAACATGAATTATAGCTAAGAACACACAACCCGTGAGATTTGAGCTTAATTACATGGTTACATTGTTTAACCATAATATTTTATTCTTGTGTGTTTTCTTCTCTATGATTGTAATCTATATTTTGCTCCATTCTATATGTCCATTATTTAGTGTATTTACATGCTTGTATATGATTGAGGCCATCATTTGTTATTAGCTCACTTATCCCAAATAGCTTACCCTTTCAATCACCTTTGTTTGCCACCTTGAGCCTTTTAATCCCCTTTGTTCTATATTTTACCACATCACTAGTCTTAAAGCGGAAAAACAATTAATTACACCAAGTGAATCTTTGGTTAGCTTAAGATAGAGATTGTGTATTAATTAAGTGTGGGCAATTGTGGGAATTTGGGTTGATGAAAGTGTACAGTATTCTATTGACAAAATATTGGGAATTTGGGTACCTACTCATGTGAGACTAGAAAAATTAAAAAATCCATGTGCATTGATATGTTATGTTTACTTTTATACTTTTGATAAAAAAAAAGGAAAAAAACCAAAAATATTCAAATAAATAAGTAATTAAATAAGGGGACAAAATTACCCCAATGCTAAGTTTAATAAAAGATCAATGCATATGTGATAAAATTAAGAAAAATTTGGTACATGAGTATGTGATACAAAAGTGGGAATTATGGGTAGCTTGGCATGATTTTAGAGTTACATAGAGTGTGTGTGTTAGGTGAGAGCTTAGGTTAGTCAAAGATTCATATTATAGCTCACTTGGCCATACATATATCCTCACCCTTACCTTATCCCCATTACAACCTTAAAAAGACCTCATGATATTTGCATTAGTATACTAAATTTTTGTTGATTGGTTAGATGAAGAACAAAGTCTAGAAAGCATGACTAGAGAAGAGTAGAGTGATTAACCATAGACACTTGAGAGATTAGAGTGCATATATACTACCAATAAGGGTTCAATGCTTGGTTCTATATTCCCTGCTTTCATGAGCTATCTTCTTACAAGTTTACTTGTCTTTTATCGTATGATTTGAATTAGTGGAATCTGGCTTATTTTTTTCTTGAAGAGCTTATTTACTTTTGACCAAGTAGACAGAATCATATTAGCATATAGTTGCATTCATAGGTTGCATCTCATGAGTCTTACTTTCCCCCATTCATTCTTTTTATCTCCTTAAGCTTTGCATGAGGACATGCTAATGTTTATGTGTGGGGAGATTGATAAATCACTATTTTATGGTTTATCTTGTGCTCAATTGAGTGGTTTTTATCAATTCTTTACACACTTATTCATACTATTTGCATGATTTTAAAATCCCTTCCCAATTTTGTGCTATGATGGAAAACATGCTTCTTTGGACTTAAAGTAATAATATTAGTCCTCTCTTATTACCATTCGATGCCGTGATCTCTGTGTTAAGTGTTTTCAGGCTTTATAGGGTAGGAATGGCTTAGAGGATGAAAAGGAAGCTTGCAAAAATGGAAGGAACACAAGAAACTAAGGAGCTGACCAGCGAGGATCGACGCGCACGCGTACCCGACGCGTACGTGTGCCTAGCGCAAAAGACAAGCGATCCGTACGTGTGACTGACACGCACGCGTGACAAGGAATTTCGCTAAACAATGTGCACGCGTGACCTACGCGTATGCGTGATATGCGCCACGTGCAGAAAGTTGCAGAAAGTGCTGGGGGCGATTTCTGGGCTCCTTTTTAGCCCAATTCCAAGCCCGAGAACACAAAATAGAAGCTGCAAAGTGGGGGAATCAATCAATCATTCAGACACTTCTCATTCATTCATAATTTTAGATTTTAGATGTAGTTTTCTAGAGAGAGAGAGGCTCTCTCCTCTCTCTAGGTTTTAGGCTTTCTCTTAGTTTTAGGTTTATTTCTTCCCAAATTCTAGGTTCAATGTTCCTTTAAATTAGTTTCTCTTCTACTCTTATTTCGTCTAGCACTTTAGTTTACTTATTCTCTTGTTGATTTGTTTATTTTCCCAATTTGGTTTATGAACTCCATGTTAGATTTGATTTCTTTATTTAATGCAATTTGAGGTATTTCATATTTATGATTTTGATTTAGCTTTTTACATTCTTAGCTTTGGTTGAGTAATTGGAGACGCTTGAGTTATCAAACTCCTTTGTTGACTGATAATTGGAATTCGCTGGTTGATTTGGATCCCTCTTAAGCTAGTCTTTCCTTAGGAGTTGACTAGGACTTGAGGAATCAAATTGATTAGTCCACTTGACTTTCCTTTATTTAGTAAGGGTTAACTAAGTGGGAGCAACGAACAATTCTCATCGCAATTGATAAGGATAACTAGGATAGGACGTCCAGTTCTCATACCTTGCCAAGAGTTTTTCTAGCTATTAATTTACACCTCGTTATTTACTTTCCTTATTCCTTATTTCAAAAACCCAAAAAGACAAAACCTCATAACCAATTATAAGTACACTTCCCTGTAATTCCTTGAGAGACGACCCGAAATTTAAATACTTCGGTTTTATTTTATTGGGTTTGCTTTAGTGACAAACAATCTTTTGTATGAAAGGATTATTATTAGTTTAAAGACTATACTTGCAACGGGAATTTATTGTGAATTCTTTACTAGCAAAAATCCGATCATCAATGCTATTTCATTGAATAAATGTGAGATAAGTTGATAAAATCCACTAAATTCAACATAAGATAAACCACAAAATTTGGGTTTATCAAACCTCCCCACACTTAAACTAAGCATGTCCTCATGCTAAACCAAGAAAGAGACAAAGGGTACCAACATTTATTCACTACAAACTATCTAAATGCAATCTATCTACATGCAATCTATCTAAATGCATGCAATTACTTGGTCAAAAAATAAGTCAACTTCCAAGAAAGCATATATGAACATAAGAGCTAAAGGTATTAACAACCAAGTCAAATCCACAATTGAATTGAGTTATTGAAAAGAATTTACAAACTTGCAAGAAAGGAGATGATCATGGGTGAAAACATGTAATTGAGCAATCGAACCCTCACTGGATGTTTATCCGCTCTAGTCACTCAAGTGTATAGGGTTGACTCACTCAATTCTCCCCTAATCATGCTTCCTAAGATTTATTTTTCATCTAACAATCAATCATTATTCAATGCATGCATACAAATATCATGAGGGCTTATCCAAGGGTTGTAATAGGGCTAGGGTCAAGGTAAGATTGTATTTGGTCAAGTGAGCTTGAAATTTGAATCTTTGACTACTTAAGCTCTCACCTAACCTACAAACTATACAATTCAAATGCTAACATAACTACCCATTCTTCACTTTTTCACACACTCATGCCTTCTCTTTTTTATTACAACCCATATGCATATTATTGCTTTACTTTGGGGAATTTTGTCCCCTTTTTATTGCTTCCTTTTTCTTTTTCTTCTTTTTTTACATTTTTTTCTTTTATTTTTCTTTTGATGAATTATATACAAAGGTACCAATGCATATGGTTTAAATATTTAATGCATGAGTATGTACCTAATTCCCAAAATTTTTAACAAAACTACCAAAAATACACTTTTATCCCTACCCAGTGTTCCCAACTCTCCCACAATTAAATGATAAACACTCTCACTAGCCTAAGCTAATCAAAGATCTAAATTAAGGATATTTATTGAGCTTTAAGGCTAGTAATGTGCTAAATTTAAGAACAAAAGGGTTTAGCATAGGCTCAAAGTTGGCTAACAATGGTAGATAAAAGGTAGGCTATTTGGGTAAGTGAGCAATTTGAAATAACGGCCTCAATCATATAAATGCATGTATACATAGAATAATGGTCATAAAGAATCAAACAAATCAAAGATTACAATCATAGAAAAAGAATAAGACACATAAGAAGGAAAATAGTGGTTATATGATGTAACCACACAATTAGGCTCAAAACTCACATGGTTGTGTGTTCTTAGCTCAAAAATATGTTCCATAATATATATAATTTAAGCAAGTTCAATGAAAAAAAAATTTTTCAAATCAATTGGGGTGCCTTATAGATAAAATCCTTGGAAAATTTTATTATTTTGACTAAGCTTATTATATATATATGCAAAATAAGAAAATGCAACAAAAAGTTCTAAAAGTCCTAAGAATAACAAAAAAAATTAAAATGCGAAAGTGTTGGAATTAGAAATTGTCACCCAAAAATCGCCGATCAGTCGGACGACCTCCCTACACTTAAAAGTTTGCACCGTCCTTGGTACATTCAAAGATGAGTAAGGGGTACAGCGAATACACTGGTTGCCACTTTCAACTGGTGGATCAAACAGCTGATGTGTGTTCTTTCTCCCGCTTCCGTTATTTCTTATGATGACTCACCCATGAAAAATAGAAAATAGCACAGTAAGATGAGAGAATGCAAAAGCAAGAAAGCGTAAATTGTTGGAATGAAGTAATGATCACTAGAATGAAGTGAGTGAATTAGTTTGTGACATTAAGGAAAATAGTGTGTGAGTTCTAAGTTGCATGCGGTTTAGAACACATACACACTAGTTTTTAAAAGCTATGTCACATTTGTACAAAAGAGGTGTACCTTCACTCATTCTAGTGTACTTGAGATACTCTAAAGAAAATTTGTAGGTCAAGACAACCATTCAAGCGAGAATTAACAGATTATGAAATGGATGATGAATGGACATTGATTGATGTGCAATAAAGCTTAATGAACAAGGGAACAATGAAAATCACACATCAATCAACGACACACTTTGAATTTTGGCTCACATCACCTAGTGGACATAAAATGGGAAACATGGTCGCTATGCAACATAGTAAAAGAGAACTAGAGGTGAGAATCAATCACATAGCAAGCATGGTCCATACAGCTTGAGAATTACAAAAGGATGTCCCTAGGTGAGCTTACAATCCAATTCATAATTGAAGCATTATGCCAAAATGAACAGTTTCAAATATGTATAGAGCACGTAAGTAAACAATTAATGGTTAACATGTCATTAAGGCATAAGCACAACATATGGATGCATATGATCAAGCAACACAATGCATTAAGGTAAATGCACAACATCCATCAAGAAATTGCCTAGTCAAAGAAAAGAATTCAAATCACATGGTGGCCAAATCATGCAATTCAAGACATCTATAATGCTTGAAGGCAATTCACATGCACTTGGTGTTCACAAATGTTCAACATCAAGAACTCGAAACTAAGTAACAAAGTAGCCTCAATAAAGAGATCCAACAATGAATATAAAAAATAATTATGCTAAAATAGCATCAAGTTAATAATAAACAGCAATAAATAGCAAACAAAATTAATAATCCAACACTTATCATCAAAATAGAAAATTAAACTAGCTAAATAACTAACTAATTAACTAACTAAAGAAGATGATGGTAGATGGTGAATAGTGGTGCTAGATGATGGTTGAAAGAAGGAAAGGAAAGAAGAGAAGAGAGAAGAAGGAAAGAAATGGAAAGAAGAGAAGAAAAGAAGTATGTGAAACTGGACAGAGGGTCACGCGTACGCATCAGGTCACGCGTACACGTGCATGGCAGACATAGGGTGCGACGCGTACGCATCGTCGATGCGCACGCGTGATGGGAGAGAAAAGAAGATGACGCGTACGCGTGGAGCACGCGAATGCATGGGTCAAAATTGTGCTAAATGCACAATTTCAGCACACTACGCGCATAACTCTCTGGTTTTTGTATTGCACCTGGAAATTTTAGGGGTCACGCGTACGCGTAGGTGAGGCATACGTATGAGTGGTTGGAAACTTGGGGATCACACGTACGCGTGGGTGACGCGTACGCGTGGATGGGTGCTCTGTTTTTCCAAATTTTCTAAGTTCTAGCACCAAACCAAGCATTCCAAACTTCCAAACAGCTACGAAAACACCATCAAACCTTATTTAACATACTAGACTCCCAAATAAACCAAACAAACAAAGCTAAACATGAAATTAAACAAATTTACCAATATGTATGATGTGCGGAAAACGATCCGACACAAAACTCACCGGCAAGTGCACCGGGTCGCATCAAGTAATAAAACTCACGGGAGTGAGGTCGATCCCACAAGGATTGAAGGATTGAGAAACTTTAGTTTAGCGGTTGAATTAGTCAAGCAAACAAGTGTTGATTGTGTGAAATTGTGTTGGCAGGAATTAAATTGCATAGACTGTAAAGGGAAATGGGTGATTTGCAGGAAATTAAAGTGAACAAAAAAAAATAAAAGTGCTGAATCTTAAAGAACAAGAAATTAAATGGCAGAAACTTAGAACGCAAGAAATGTAAATTACAGAATCTTAAAGTGCAAGAAATGTAAATTACTTGAATTATAAAGGGAATTGGGAGGTGGATTTGCAGAATTTAAACAAGGAAAGGTAAAATTCAACAAACAGAAATATAAAAGATGGATTCAATTAAACCGGATCTCAAATGACAATAACAATAAGCTTGGTGTAGCAACGAAACAAGGAAATTGAAATTGAAAGATGTAGATCTCAGGACCCAAGAGACTAGATAACCAAGTCTAGATCTCAATGCCTTCCTAGATCCAAATTTAGAATTCAATTGCAAGAAAAGTAAAGATCAAGAAGTAGAAGAAAGGAATTCAAATATTGATTTCTCAAAAAGTACAGTAAAGAAAACAGAGAGATCTCAGGGTGAGATTGAAACAGAATTCCTTCAATTCTCCAACACCCAAGATTCAAACAAAAAGTAAATGAAATTGAAAATAAGAAAACTAAGAGGAAGAGAATTCAATTCTCCTTCCCCGAGACTCAGAAACTCAATACAACTCAAAACCAAAAGCTCTCCAAAAACTACTCAACAAAACTAAAAGGAAAAACTCTCTTAAAACTTCAAATCCTAAGCTATTTATACACTTTCTTCAAATGATCCTTAAGCCTTGAATTGGGCCTTTAGTCTTGATGGAATTGGGTTGACAATAGCCTCCGTTGATTGCTCTTGGGACAAGTAGGCCTAGAAAGTTCTCTCTAAGCATCAAGCAACACACTGCTATGACCTCTCATTATTCTTTTGTCCTTGTTTACTGAATTCTTTTCTTTATAAACTTTGGTTCAGTGTCATGTGTAACAAGCTCTTTTCTTTATTTATGCTTGACACATTATTCACTTTAGACACTTGGCTCACATGCCTTCTTAGAATATTGATGCCCAGCACCTCTTTCGGTTACTAAATGTCTTGTAGCCAGGTTGCTCTTGATAGTGGACTTTCAGTTGATAATCCCGGGTTAGTTAACCCAAGTTACCAAGTGTTGATGCACTCCAAAGAACTTAATAATCCAAGCAGATCCTAGTACAAAGACACCACAGGTATATATTCTAAGGTTCAAGCTATTGGTGTCTAGCTTTGTTTTTTTTTTCTTTTGTTCTGTTGCCACTTTTGGCTTTTTCTTTTCTCTTTTTGTTTTTCTTTTCATCTAAGGACTTTTATTTTGTTGAGATCCATAGACAGTGAACTACTTTCTTCTTAAAAAGAGAATAGTTTATTCCTTTTATTCACTAATAGTGAGTTACCACACAATCACACATTCATACCTCCACTTACTATTATTTGACTTCTAGCTAGCAATGAACCATCTTACTTCATGTTTCAAACATTTCTTTTATTGAATTGAAAAGATGCAGGGAACAAAGCATGCATTAGTTAAGTGAAAGTAAACACACAAGCACACTTAGACTAGCATTCTTATTGACAATAATATTCAAGATGCATAACTACTGAACTAACAGTTACTGCTAAGATGGGCATATTCAAACTTCAAATTTAGAAAAATTGCATGCTGATGGAGTTAAGTGACAATACAACCTTTTGGTGGCTTCTTCTTCTTACTCTCAACTGATGGTGTGAAGCCCTCCCGAGAAAGTGTTTGAATCCCTGCAGAGTTAAGGGAAGTTGCTTGTTTCTCAAGCCCTTAGATAACTAGTTAGTGTGCAGGACCTTCTTGTGGGCTTTTGAACTTACTTTGGTGTGTGAACACCAAACTTAGTCCCTTGCCACTACCTTTGATGCATCGAGTTGATCATATGTGAATTCCTAGTGTCTTAGCTAAAATAATAAAACTACAAAGTAGAAGCAGACAATGATTAAATGATTCATCTGATTGCTTGGAGCTAGCAACTCTTTATGCAGAAGGTGAGAATGTGTTTTTAAATTAGATTTTTGGTGGAACACCAAACTTAAAATCCTTCATTCTCCTTTAAATTGTTTTGGTGTGTGACACCAAACTTAGCTCATTGCACTGCAGGTGAATCCACTTAATCTTTTTATTGAACTAGCATTGAAAGAAAATGACTACCTCAAGTTGGGTTGCCTCCCAACAAGCGCTCTTTTAATGTCACTAGCTTGACATTCTTCATTTTTGCTTCAAGGACGTTGTAAGCTCTGAACCTCTTTTTCCTTGTCCCAATGTCCTCCTAAGTACAGCTTTGCTCTGTGACCATTTGCTGTGAATTGACTCTTTGTTGCTTCATCTATGGACCAGTCCACTTAGATTTAAGCTTGCCAGGGAATATCTTGAGCCGTGAGTTGTATAAAAGTACTTGCTGCCCTGGTTTGAATTCTTTCTTCATGACCTTCTTGTCATGCCACCTCTTGGCTTTTTCCTTGTATATCTTGGTACTTTCATAGGCTTCTAGCCTAAATTCATCTAGCTCATTTAGCTGCAACAACCTTTTCTCACCTGCTGCTTCAGAGTCAAGGTTTAGGAGTTTAGTAGCCCAAAAAGCTTTATGTTCAAGCTCCACAGGGAGGTGACATGATTTGCCATATAATAGCTGAAAGGGTGACTTCCCAATGGGAGTTTTGAAAGCTGTCCTGTATGCCCAGAGTGCATCCTCCAGCTTCCGAGCCCAATCTTTTCTTGAACTTCCTACTGTCTTTTCCAGAATCTTCTTCAATTCTTGATTTGCCAATTCAGCCTGTCCATTGGTCTGGGGGTGATATGGCGTGGCTACTTTATGAATCACTCCATATTTATGGAGGAGCTTCTCCATCTGTTTATTGCAAAAATGGCTACCACCGTCACTCACAAGACCCTTGGGAACCCCATATCTAGTGAAAATATGCTTCTTAAGGAATTGAAGGACAATTTATGCATCACGGGTGGTTGTGGCTATGGCTTCTACCCACTTTGAGACGTATTCTACTGCCACCAAAATATATCTGAAAGAATAGGAAGGGGGAAAGGTCCCATGAAGTTAATACCCCATAAATCAAATAATTCCACTTCCAGAATGAAGTTTTGAGGCATCTCATTCCTTCTTGTCAAGCCTCCTGTTCTCTGGCATTCGTTGCATTGGTGAACAAATTCTCTAGCATCTTTGAAGATAGTTTGCCAATAGAACCCACTCTGTAGTATCTTTGCAGCTATTCTTTCTGGCCCAAAATGTCCACCATAGGCTAAGCCATGACAATGCCACAGTATATTCCTTATTTCACTCTCAGGGACACATCTCCTAATTACTCCATCCGAGCATCTCTTGAACAGGAAAGGTTCATCCCACAAGAACTTCCTTGCTTCATTGATTAACTTCTTCACTTGTTGCTTAGATAATTCTTGAGGTATCTTCCTCCCTACTTTGTAGTTTGCTATGTCAGTAAACCAAGGTGCTTGTTGAATCTGCAGCAAATGTTCATCTGGGAAGTTTTCATTCACAGGTTGTGAGGCTTCTTGTATTGTTTCTTGTGGTAGTCTTGATAAATGATCAGCAACTTGGTTTTCAGTGCCCTTCCTGTCCTTCATTTCAATATCAAATTCTTGTAAGAGTAATATCCACCTGATAAGTCTTGGCTTAGCATCCTGTTTTGACATTAAATACTTAATGGCAGCATGATCAGTATAAACCACAATTTTGGATCCTATCAAGTATGATCTAAACTTATCAAATGCATAAACTACAGCTAACAATTCCTTCTCTGTTGTGGTGTAATTTTTTTGAGCTTCATTCAATACTTTACTTGCATAATATATGACGTGATGCAAGTTTCCCTTCTTTTGTCCAAGCACAGCACCAATTGTAATGTCACTTGCATCACACATGAGTTCAAAAGGTAGTTCCCAATCTGGGGGTGTGATGATTGGTGCTGTTGTGAGTCTGTTTTTTAAAGTTTCAAAGGCATGCTGGCAATTTTCATCAAAAACAAAAGGAGTATCAATCATAAGCAGATTACTCAAAGGTTTAGCTATTTTAGAAAAATCCTTGATAAACCTTCTATAAAATCCTGCATGTCCCAAGAAACTTCTAACAGATTTCTCATTAGTTGGTGAAGGGAGCTTCTCTATGATTTCCACTTTTGCCTTGTCAACTTCTATCCCTTTTCTTGAAACTTTGTGACCAAGAACAATCCCTTCGGGTACCATGAAATGGCATTTCTCCCAGTTCAAAACCAAATTAGTTTTTTGGCACCGTTTCAAGACAAGAGTTAGATGTTTCAAGCAAGCATTGAAATTATCACCAAAAACAGAGAAGTCATCCATGAAGACCTCTAGAAACTTTTCGACCATATCAGAAAAGATGGAGAGCATACACCTTTGAAATGTGGCAGGGGCGTTACAAAGCCCAAAGGGCATCCTCCTGTATGCAAAGACTCCAAATGGACATGTAAAGGCAGTCTTCTCTTGATCCTTAGGGTCTACCACGATTTGATTATACCCAGAATATCCGTCCAAAAAGCAATAATAGGCATGGCCGGCCAATCTTTCCAGCATCTGATCAATGAATGGGAGAGGAAAATGATCTTTCCTGGTGGCATCATTCAATCTTCAATAGTCTATGCACATCCTCCATCCCGTCACTGTTCTAGTAGGGATTAACTCATTTTTCTCATTGGTGATGACCGTCATTCCTCCTTTCTTTGGTACAACTTGGACCGGGCTTACCCATGAGCTGTCAGATATTGGGAAGATTATCCCTACATTCCACAACTTCATTACTTCCTTTTGGACAACTTCCTTCATCGTGGGATTTAGCCTTCTTTGAGGTTGAACTACTGGCTTGGAGTTATCTTCCAAGAGGATCTTATGCATACATACTGCAGAGCTGATGCCTCTCAGGTCGTCAATAGTCCATCCTAACACATCTTTGTGAGCTTTGAGTACATCAAGAAGTTCTCCTTCTTCTTTTTTTGTTAATGATGAATTGATGATCATTGGGAAGTTCTCTGATGCACCCAGGAATGCATATTTGAGATGGGTGGGTAATGGCTTTAGTTCTTGTTTTCGTACTTCTTCCTTCTTGTCTTGTTTTTCCTCTTCCTCAATAGACATCTCGGCTACTTGTTCCTCTGTTGTCTCTTGATTTTCTTCTTGCTCTTGAGGATTATCTTCCAATATTTCTTCCACCAAACTCTCTATCATATCCACTCTCACGTAATCCTCTTGCTCAGGAATATGTTGCATTGACTTGAAAACGTTTATGACCATTTGTTCATTGTGGACCCTGAAGATCATCTCTCCTTTTTCTACATCGATGATGGCTCTTGCTGTGGCTAAAAATGGCCTTCCCAAAATGATTGAATTATTTCCTTCCTCTTCAGTATCCAAAATCACAAAATCTGCTGGAAAGATAAACTCCCCAACCTTCACCAACATGTTTTTCACAATTCCATTGGGTGTCTTGATCGATCTATCAGCCATGACTAGTGACATCCTGGTGGGTTTGAGTTCTTCTATAGCAAGCTTCCTCATCATAGACAGGGGCATTAGGTTGATAATAGCTCCGAGATCAAAAAGAGCCTTGTCTAATGTCATTTTGCCTATGGTGCAAGCAACTACAAAACTTCCTGGATCTTTAAGCTTTGGTGGGATTCCCTTTTGAAGCACCGCTCTACATTCTTCAGTGAGAAGTATAGTTTCCTTCTCCAACTAGCTTCTTTTCTTGTTAATGAGTTCCTTCAAGAACTTGGCATATAAGGGCATCTGTTCCAATGCTTCAGCCAGGGGAATGTTGATTTCCAGCTTCTTGAAAGTTTCCAGGAATTTACGGAAGTGTTGATCCTTGGTTTCTTTGTTGAATCTCTGAGGGTATGGTAGTGGAGGTGTAATGCTCTTCTCCACTTGCTGCTGTCCCGGAATCGCTTCCCTTGAACTATGTGGCTGGTTGTCTTTCTCTTTGAGCTTCTCTGGGGCATTTCTTCTTGTGTCACGTCTTCATTGCTAGCTTTCCCTTTCTCTGATGATTATTTGTTGCTATCCAAGGGCTTCTTGGTTACCTCCTTGTTGTTGTCTACCAATGTCTTTCCACTCCGTAGTTGTACAGCTTTGCACTCTTCTTTTGGATTAGGAATGGTGTCACTTGGTAGTGAGCTTGAAGGTCTCTCAACAGAAATCTGCTTGGAGATTTGCCGAATCTGCCTCTCTAGGCTCTTCATGGAGGCTTCATGGTTCTTGGTTGTCATTTCTTGGTGTTTCCACATTTTGTCTATCAAGGTTTCCAAGTTAGTGATTCTTTGAGATTCTGGTGATGCTTGTGGTGGGTTGTGAGATATGGATGGTGGATGGTAGGCATTTTGGTTGGTGGGTTGGTTATTGGATTGATAATGGTTGGGGTTGGGGTAGTTGTTTTAAGGTTTTCTGTAAGGGTTTTGGTTAGTTTGCTACTGGTTGTGGTTTTGGTTGTTCCTTGAAGTGTTTTGGTTTGTGTTCCTCTGCCATGGTTGTTGGTTCTGGTTGTGATTGTCTCCCCATCTGAGGTTTAGGTGGTTCTTCCAGGATGGATTGTAGGTATCACCATAAACTTTATTCTGTCCAGAGTTTTGGTTATGCATGTGCTGCACTTGCTCCTGTTGTTGCTCTTCTTGGCTTTCTTCATTCTGCACCCATACAGTTGATGGGTGACTTGTGTTCACAGCTGCTACTTGAAGGTTGTCAATCCTTTTGGCCATTTGTTCAAACTGTTGTTGAATTTGTTGTTGCATCATCTTGTTTTAAGCCAAAATGGAGTCTACTCCTTCCAGTTCTAGTACCCCTTTTCTCTGTGATGGTTGGCGGGTTCTTTGATGAGCAAAGAAATATTGATTATTGGCCACCATGTCCACAAGATTCTGGGCTTCCTCAGCAGTTTTCATCAGTTGTAATGAACCTCCAGCAGAGTGATCTAATGCCTCTTGAGATTTCAATGTCAGGCCTTCATAGAAATTCTGCAGCACGTCCCATTCATTGAACATCTCTGGAGGACACTTTCTGATTAAGGCTTTGTACCTCTCCCATGCTTCATACAAGGATTCGGCATCTAATTGTGTGAATGTCTGCACCTCAGTTTTCAGCCTGATGATCCTTTGGGGTGGATAGAATTTGGCTAGAAATTTAGTCACCAAATCATCCCAGCTTATGATACTTCCTTGGGGAAAAGTTTTAAGCCATTGTGCAGCCTTGTCCCTTAATGAGAATGGGAACAACAGAAGCTTGTAAGTTTCAGGATTCACGCCATTGGATTTGACAGTGTCACAAATCCTTAAGAAGGTAGATAAATGCTGGTTGGGATCTTCCAATGGGCTGCCTCCATAGGAACAATTGTTCTGGACAAGTATAATGAGTTGTGGTTTTAGCTCGAAATTGTTTGCATTGACTTTGGGAGTTAAGATGCTACTTCCACAGTGTCTGGGATTTGCAAAAGTGTAGGATGCCAACACTCTCCTCTGTGGTGGATTGGGATTAGATGGATCTCCTTCCATCTCGTGATATTCTTCCTCAGATTCTTCCTCTCCAACAAAACCTTTCCCTCTTTCAGCTCTTCTTAATCTCCTGAGAGTTCTCTGGTCAGCTTTGGATAAGATGGGAGTAGCTCTTCCTGTACCTGACATACAAACAAAACAAGAGAAACACACAACCAGTGATACTTCAATCTATCGCCAGAATGAAGTTTTAGTTAGCTTAAGTAAAAATTCAAATAGTTAGTAGGTTAGTCAAAATTAAAGAAAAAGTGCTTGATCTAAACTACCGCCTCACTTAATCATTGTCAATCTATTCAATCCCTGGCAACGGCGCCAAAAACTTGATGTGCGGAAAACGATCCGACACAAAACTCATCGGCAAGTGCACCGGGTCGCATCAAGTAATAAAACTCACGGGAGTGAGGTCGATCCCACAAAGATTGAAGGATTGAGCAACTTTAGTTTAGCGGTTGAATTAGTCAAGCAAACAAGTGTTGATTGTGTGAAATTGTGTTGGCAGGAATTAAATTGCATAGACTGTAAAGAGAAGTGGGTGATTTGCAGGAAATTAAAGTGAACAAAAAAAATAAAAGTGCTGAATCTTAAAGAACAAGAAATTAAATGGCAGAAACTTAGAACGCAAGAAATGTAAATTGCAGAATCTTAAAGTGCAAGAAATGTAAATTACTTGAGTTATAAAGGGAATTGGGAAGTGGATTTGCAGAATTTAAACAAGGAAAGGTAAAATTCAACAAACAAAAATATAAAAGATGGATTCAATTAAACCGGATCTCAAATGACAATAACAATAAGCTTGGTGTAGCAACGAAACAAGGAAATTGAAATTGAAAGATGTAGATCTCAGGACCCAAGAGACTAGATAACCAAGTCTAGATCTCAATGCCTTCCTAGATCCAAATTTAGAATTCAATTGCAAGAAAAGTAAAGATCAAGCAGTAGAAGAAAGGAATTCAAATATTGATTTCTCAAAAAGTACAGTAAAGAAAACAGAGAGATCTCAGGGTGAGATTGAAACAGAATTCCTTCAATTCTCCAACACCCAAGATTCAAACAAAAAGTAAATGAAATTGAAAATAAGAAAACTAAGAGGAAGAGAATTCAATTCTCCTTCCCCAAGACTTAGAAACTCAAAACAACTCAAAACCAAAAGCTCTCCAAAAACTACTCAGCAAAACTAAAAGGAAAAGCTCTCTTGAAACTTCAAATCCTAAGCTATTTATACACTTTCTTCAAATGATCATTAAGCCTTGAATTGGGCCCTTAGTCTTGATGGAATTGGGTTGACAATAGCCTCCGTTGATTGCTCTTGGTGTTGGGAAGAAATCCACTTGTGAACCAGGCCATGAACCATTCACGTTTGAGTCAACGTTTGAGGCAAACGTTGACTCAAACGTCCCTTGTGTGAGGTACTATACAGATGCCCATTTGCTGTCATCCACGTTTGGCTCAACGTTTGAGGTCAAACATGAGCTCAAACGTGGCTCCTCCCATACATTTCTTTTGGCCAACGTTTGGCCCAATGTTTGAGGCAAACGTTGGCGCAAACGTTGGCTTTTCCAAGGCATTAAACAGAGTGCTCCTCCTTGCTAATATGTGGCCAACGTTTGACCTCACGTTTGAGGCAAACATTGGCGCAAACGTTGGCTTCCCCTGGATGCTCTTTTTCATTCTTTTTGGCACCAATGTTTGACCTCACATTTGAGGCAAACGTTGGCGCAAACGTTGCCTTCCCATGCTTCTTCTTCAGCCAACATTTTCCTCAACGTTTGAGGTAAACATTGGCGCAAACGTTGGCTCTTCTCCAGGGTGTTCTTCATCTGCTTCTCACGTTTGAGTTAACGTTTGAGGCAAACGTTAGCTCAAACGTGAATCCCTCTTTTCAAGCCCATTCTTGCAACCTTCTTCCAAGCTTTATTCCACCTATCATCAATCAAAAATTGTATCAAAGCTATGCCATAATCATGAGAGTTGTTCTTCTTCTTGTCACATGAGCAATTATGGTACAAAAACTCATGAAAATGCATCAATTTATCCATGGTTGATTGAATCAAAGGAAACATGAAATTCAACCCAATTGGCTTAATTATGGCTTAAGAAAGTACATAAAACTAAATGAAAACAAAGGAAAAAGACTAGTGAAACTAGGCTAAGATGACTTGTCATCAATGTACAAAAGAGAAAAATGAAAAGAGTTTACCATGGTGGGGTGTCTCCCACCTAGCACTTTTATTTATTGTCCTTAAGTTGGACTATTGATGAGGTTCTTGTCATGGTGGCTTATGCTTGAACTCTTCCTCGTATCCCCACCAATGCTTGCATATCCAATGTCCACCGGGATCCCAAATTAGGTGCACAAGGCCTTCAAGTAAGCTTGAGTAAGTGACAAGACCCCAAGAGTGTTGATTGTTGAAATGAATTCCGGGGTCCCAAACCTTATTCTTGCACCCATCTTCTTGTTGACTACCATAGTTAAATCCCGGTGACAAGGCTTGTGAATTCTCAATTGAGCATTCAAACACCTTCCTAGACCCATTCAATGTAGCACTACACCAAACATTGCACTTAAACTTTGATAACTCAACCATAGTGAACCTTGAATTGTGATGCCTACCACTAACCAACTCTTTTTTGCTTTCCATTCCACAAAGAGCTCTAAGTTGAACATCCATTTTAAGCAAACCATATTCAAGCAGAATAAAAAAGCTAAGGGATATGAATTTTACCCACTTGAATGATATAAAGGATTATGGTAACTTAGGGAGAGAGGCCTCCCCACACTTTAACAATGTGAGGTCCACTCCCTTCTGCTCTTTTTTGGTTACCTCTACCTTTTGACAAGCATCTTCCATGTTCACTTCTTGACAAGGCTTTTCACATTCAATAATTTCCTCACCAACCTCTTCTAGCTCTTTTCCATCCTTCATGTCACAACTTGGAAGTAATGTGGAACTTATCTCAACATCAACCTCAATTTTAATAGAAGAAGACTCCTCAAATACCAAAAGATCATGTGTTGGTGTGGAATCATCATCAAGAGGAAGATTTGTTGCTCGCTCAACTTCTTCCAATTCTTCATCATTCACCATATGCTTTGGAGGTTGAGCACCCTCCTTGACATTGCTTTCAAGCTCAATAGAAGAAGGCTCAATGGGATCTTTGAGATGATTTGTTTGTGAGGACAAGAACTCATTAATGATTGAGTCCAATTCTTGATCAACCTCTCCCAATTCTTCAACCGCTCCTTCCGGCTCAATTATCTCAACTTCCTCCTCTTGTTTTAATTCTTTCTTTAACTCCTCTTCGTCACCTTGAAACTCCAAACTCACTCTCTCACTATGCTCTTTGGTTGATCCTCCACATTCGCCAATAAGAGTGTCTTGAATACATGAGCTTAGGTGGGAGGCCATGCGGTTAGCGGCTTCAGTCATGGTAGCCACCATGATTTCTATCTTCTTTAGCTCCTTTTGCTCTTATTCTTGCCTTTGCATATAAGAGCTAATATCTCTTTGTTTTGCTTGCAAGAAGGTATAGAGAGCTTCATCCATTGAAGGAGGTGGTGGATAAGAGGGTTCATTGTTTGGGGGAAAAGGTTCGAATTAGAAGGTGGTTCATCTTGGTAAGGATATGGAGGTGAGGTTTATGGAATTAATGGTTCTTGAGAATATTGATGTTGGAATGGTGGTAGCTCTAAATATGGCTCATATGGTTGTTGATATGGTGGGTATGGGTTAGGATCATATGGAGGTGAATGGAGGTATGGGGCTTGTGAGTAAGGTTGTTGGGGACTATGTTGAGGGAAGGGGTCATATGTGTGTGGTGGTTATGGTTGACAACCATAATGAGGGTCACCACATCTAATAGGTTGGTTAGCATTAGGAGATGGATTATACCTATAAGAAACCGGAGGAGGTTGTTGCCAAGAAGGTTGTCTATACGCTTGAGGCTCCTCCCATATTTGATTTTCAAATCCTTGATGCAAACCTACATTGAAGTTTTCATTTTCTACAACATAGTTTGAACCAAACTCATAGCCAAAGGGATGAGAATTCACGGTGAAAGGGAAAACAAAAACAAAAGCTAACAAGAAACAAAGAAAGCAAAGTCCTACAACTAGCAAAGCTAGCAAACAAACCAAAAATCAAGTTATTCACAATATTGACATATATACAATAACCAATAACAAGCACCCATTGCAATTTCCCAGCAACGGCGCTAAAAACTTGATAGAGTATTTTATATCGATCTAGAATTCCTCAATAAAATTGAATCACTTCGTTGCAAGTATAGTCTAGACCAACAAACAATCCTCCATCAAAGTTTAATTTTTGGTTGTCACAAGTCCAACCCAATAAAGATAACCAAGAGTATTAGTTCCGGGTCGTTCTCCCTAGGAATTACAATCGAGTGCTTAATTATTGGTTATGAGTTTGAAGGGGTTGGGTTGATAAAACAAGAAATTAAAAGGGCAAGAATATAAAGCAAACAACTAAAGATAACAAATGCTAAAAAAATAAGCATTCATGGCAAGGGTTGAGAATCAAGAATTTCTATCCTAGTCATTAATCATGATACAATAATTAACAAGAGCTAATTCTATTTCATCATCTCTAACATAAGAAGAAGGTATAATGTTATCTTCATATTGAGAGAAAGTCAAATAGGACTAGTTAATCCCAATCCATAAGTATTGTTAATGGAAACAAGACTAACTAATCACTATAGATCACCAATCTAAATTGGGTATTAATGACTCAAGATTGTCCAATTTCTCTTTCCAAGCCAACAATGCTCAAGAACTACTCTAAACCTAAGCCAAGCATTTTATCAAACTCTTGGAAGGCATAAAAGAAAAGCATGGAAAAAAACAAGAATTAATAAATTTTTCAACTACCCAATGCAAGAAAATGACAATAACTACTCAATTAAACATCAATGACATGAAAATATAAAATTGCATTAAATAAAATCCAACTCCAACAATAGTCTTCATAAAATAAAAAGAGGCATAAAAGAGGAAGTTCACAAAAAGGACTAAGATGATTGAAGCAAATCAACAAGGAAAAGTAAAGGAAACTAAATCAAAACAAGTAATTAAACCTAAATCTAGGAGAAGATTAAACTAAGAACCCTAATTTCTAGAGAGAAGAGGGAGCTTCTCTCTCTAGAACTAACCTAAAGCATGATTCCTAAACTATCAAGTTGTTTCCCCTTGTCCAATCTTGAATTCTGCATCAAATAGCCTCAGAAATGAGTTAGATTTGGGCCTGTAAAGCTCAGAAATCGCCCCCAGCATCTTCACTTTAATGAGGTCACGTGACCAACGTCACGCGTGCGCTTGGTTGATGCGTTGGTGCACGGAAATTGTGATCCACACTTTTCACATCTCCGCACAACTAACCAGCAAGTGCACTGGGTCGTCCAAGTAATAAACCTTACGAGAGTAAGGGTCGATCCCACGGAGATTGTTAGCTTGAAGCAAGCTATGGTCATCCTTGTAAATCTCAGTCAGGCGGATTCAAATGGTTTTGAGGTTTTGATAATTAAAAGATAAATAAAACATAAAATAAAATAAAGTTACTTATGTAATTCATTGGTGGGAATTTCATATAAGCGTCTGGAGATGCTTTGTTGCTTCTGAACTTCTGCTTTCCTATTGCCTTCTTCCAACCATGCATTACTTCCTTCCATGGAAAGCTGTAAGATCCTCTCAGTGAAAATGGTCCTCTATGATTTCTGCACGGCTAATCAGCTGTCGGATTTCTCGTCTCGGATGAAAAATACCAGGTACAGCTACCGCATGGCTAATCATCTGTCAGTTCCCACTAGCGTGGGAATAGAATCCATTAATCCTTTTGCACACTGTCACTTGTGCCCAACATTCGTAGGTTTGAAGCTCGTCACAGTCATCCCTTCCCAGATCCTACTCGGAATACCACAGACAAGGTTTAGACTTTCTGGAT
This sequence comes from Arachis ipaensis, assembly GCF_000816755.2. Taxonomy (NCBI): domain Eukaryota; kingdom Viridiplantae; phylum Streptophyta; class Magnoliopsida; order Fabales; family Fabaceae; genus Arachis; species Arachis ipaensis. The sequence goes on along the minus strand of NC_029791.2, from coordinate 66,727,684 downwards.
CCCAGGAATGGCTGCCAATAATTCTAGCCTATACCATGAAGATACTAATCTCACGGACTCGGTCTGTGTATTAGATATCCAAGAGAATATACTCCAGCTGTTGTCCAATGACTACATCGAACATCATGTAGACCGCTTTGTGGTTGTCAGGCACGCGGATCTTGGCTAAGCGAGTAACGAAGATTGGGTGATTATCACGGGTCACCCCTTCATTCTGACTTAACTGAATTAAGTACGAGAGTATATCTTGGAGAAGAAGTAAGCGTGAATTGAATAGAAAACAGTAGTAATTGCATTAATTCATGAAGAACAGTAGAGCTCCACACCTTAATCTATGGGGTGTAGAAACTCCACAGTTGAAAATACATAAGTGAAAAAGGTCTAGGCATGGCCGTGAGGCCAGCCTCCAAACGTGAAAAGATGATAAAAGTTACATATGGTGATCAAAGATTGATCTGAATACAATAGTAAAAAGTGCTATTTATACTAAACTAGTAACTTAGGTTTACAGAAAAATGAGTAACTAAGTGCAGATAGTGCAGAAATCCACTTCCGGGTCCCACTTGGTGTGTGCTTGGGCTGAGCATTGAAGCTTTTTCATGCATAGGCTGTTCCTGGAGTTAAACGCCAGCTTGGGTGCCTGTTTGGGCGTTTAACTCCAATTCTGGTGCCAGTTTGGTTGTTTTACGCCAAGATGTTTTAGGCTGGCTTTGGACGCCAGTTTGAGCCATCAAATATCGGGTAAAGTATGGACTTTTATATAATTCTAGAAAGCCCAGGATGCCTACTTTCCAACGCAATTGAGAGCGTGCCAGTTGGGCTTTTATAGCTCCAGAAAATCCACTTTGGGTGCAGGAGGGTCAGAATCCAACAGCATCTGCAGTCCTTTTTCAGGCTCTGAATAAGATTTTTGCTGAGGTCCCTCAATTTCAGCCAGAAAATACCTGAAATCACAGAAAAACACAAAAACTCATTGTAAAGTGCATAAATGTGATTTTTGAATAAAAACTAATAAAAATATAATAAAAAGTAACTAAAACATACTAAAAACTATGTAAAAACAATGCCAAAAATGGTATAAATTATCCGCTCATCACAACACCAAACTTAAATTGTTGCTTGTCTCCAAGCAACTAAAAATAAAATAGGATAAAAAGAAGAGAAAATACAATAAATTCCAAACTTATCAATGAAGGTTAGCTTCAATTAGATGAACGGGACTTGTAGCCTTTTTGCTTCTGAATAGTTTTGGCATCTTACTTTATCCTTTGAAGTACAGAATGATTGGCATCCATATGAACTTAGAATTTAGATAGTGTTATTGATTCTCTTAGTTCAGTATGTTGATTCTTGAACACAACTACTTTATGAGTCTTGGTCGTGACCCTAAGCATTTTGTTTTCCAGTATTACTACCGGATACATTAATGCCACAGACACATAACTGGGTGAACCTTTTCATATTGTGATTCAGCTTTGCTAGAGTCCCCAGTTAGAGGTTCCCAAAGCTCTTAAGCACACTCTTTTTGCTTTGGACCATGACTTTAACCGCTCAGTCTCAAGCTTTTCACTTGACACCTTCATGCCACAAGCACATGGTTAGGGACAGCTTGGTTTAGCCGCTTAGGCCAGGATTTTATTCCTTTGGACCCTCATATCCATTAATGCTCAAAGCCTTGGATCCTTTTTACCCTTGCCTTTTGGTTTAAAGGGCTACTGGCTTTTTCTGCTTGCTTTTTCTTTATTTTTTTCGCCACTTTTTTCTTTTCTTTTCTTCTCTTTTTTTTCTGCAAGCTTTTCACTGCGTTTTCTTGCTTGAAGAATCAATTTTCTGATTTTTCAGATTATCAATAACATTTCTCCTTTTTCATTATTCTTTCAAGAGCCAACAATTTTAACATTCATAAACAACAAATTCAAAAATATGCACTGTTCAAGCATTGATTCAGAAAACAAAAAGTATTGCCACCACATCAAAATAATTAAACTAATTTCAAGATAGAATTCAAAATCATGCACTTCTTGTTCTTTTGCAAATAAAAACATTTTTCATTTAAGAAAGGTGAAGGATTCATAGGACATTCATAGCTTTAAGACATAGACATTAGACACTAATGATCATGTAATAAAGACACAAACATAGACAAAACATAAAGCATATATTTCAAAAAACAGAAAAATAAGAACAATGAAATTAAAGAACGGGTCCACCTTAGTGATGGCGGCTAGTTCTTCCTCTTGAAGATCTTATGGAGTGCTCTTGGTGCTCCATCCTTAGTTGCCCCATGTTAGAACTCAGTTCTCCTAAGGAGGTGTTGATTTGCTCCCAATAATTGTGTGGAGGAAAGTGCATCCCTTGAGGTATCTCAGGGATTTCTTGATGAGGAATTTCCTCATGCTCTTGTTGAGGTCCATGAGTGGGCTCTCTTGTTTGCTCCATCCACTTTTTAGTGATGGACTTTTGAGATGAATCTCTCCATCTCCCATGACTCAGAGTTGGAAGCAACTGCCTTCCCTTTCCTCTTTATAGAGGTTTCTCTGGCTTTAGGTGCCATTAATGATTATGGAAAAACAAAAAGCAGAGCTTTTTCCCACACCAAACTTAAAAGGTTTGCTCGTCCTCGAGCAAAAGAAGAAAGAAAGGAGTAGAAGAAGAAGAAATGGAGGAGATAGAGGGGGATGAAGGTTTCGGCCAAGGGGGGTAGTAGTGTGTATGATGTGTAAAATTGAAGGTAGTGAGGAGGGGTATTTATAGGGTAGGAGAGAGAGGGAATGCGTGTGAGAATAGGTGGGTTTGGGAGGGAAATAATTTGAATTTGAATGGTGAGGTAGGTGGGGTTTTATGATGGATGAACGTGAGTGGTGAAGAGATTATGGAGAAGAGGGTATGATTTGATAGGTGAAGGTTATTTGGAGAAGAGTTATTGATGGGATTGGTCAAGGGTATTTGGGGAAGAGTATTATGGAAAGGTGTGAAGAGGAAAGAAGAAGGGATGGGGTAGGTGGGAATCCTGTGGAGTCCACAGATCCTGAGGTGTCAAGGAATTCTGCTCCCTGCATCATTCTGGCATTCAAACGCCCTCTGTGTGCCAATTCTGGCATTAAATGCCAGCTCTGCTACCTTTCCTGGCGTGGAACGCCAGTCTGCTACCCCTTTCTGGCATTTAACGCCAGCCAGACACCCTTTTCTAGCGTTAAACGCTAGCCTGTCTGCCATTGCTAGCATTTAATGCCAGCCAGATGCCAGACACCCTTTTCTGGCATTAAACGCCCAGAGTGCTGCCTATTCTGGCGTTTAACGGCCAGAATACTGCCAGGCTGGGCGTTAAACGCCCATTCTGCTATCCTTACCGGCGTTTAAATGCCAGTAAGTCTGTCCTCCAAGGTGTGCTATTTTTTATTCTGTTTTTCATTTTGCTTTAATTCTGCAGCTATTTTTATGACTTCACATGATCATCAACCTAAAGAAAACATAAAATAACAATGGAAAATAAATAAATATAATTAAATAACATTGGGTTGCCTCCCAATAAGTGCTTCTTTAATGTCAATAGTTTGACAGTGAGCTCTTAGAGAGCTTCACAGAGACTCAAAGCTTAATGTTGGCCTCCCAACACCAAACTTAGAAGTTGAGTGTGGGGGCTCTGTTTGACTCTGTATTGAGAGAAGCTTTTCATGCTTCATCTCCATGGTTACAGAAGAAGATCCTTGAGCCTTAAACACAAGTAGTCCTTATTCAATTGAAGGACTAACTCTCTTCTGTCCACATCAATCGAAGCTCTTGCTGTGGCTAGGAAGGGTGTTCTAAGGATGATGGATTCATCCTCATCCTTCCCAGTGTCTAGGATTATGAAGTCAGCAGGATGTAATAGCCTTCAACCTTCACTAAGACATCCTCTACAAGTCCATAATCCTGTTCCCTTGAATTGGCTGCCATCTCTAGTGAGATTCTTGCAGCTTGTACCTCAAAGATCCCTAGTTTCTCCATTACAGAGAGTGGCATGAGATTTATACTTGAACCAAGGTCACACAGAGCCTTCTTAAAGGTCATGGTGCCTATGATGCAAGGTGTTAAGAACTTCCCGGGATCCGGTTTCTTCAGAGGTAATTTCTGTTGAACCAAGGTATTCAGATCATTGATGAGCAATGGAGGTTCATCCTCCCAAGTCTCATTACCAAATAACTTGGCATTCAGCTTCATGATTGCTCCTGGATACTGAGTAACTTGCTCTTCAGTAATATCTTCATCCTCTTCAGAGGAAGAATACTCATCAGAGCTCATGAATGGCAACAGTAAGTTCAGTGGAATCTCTATGGTCTCTGTATGAGCCTTAGATTCCTTTGGTTCCTCAATAGGGAACTCCTTAGTGGCCAGTGGACGTCCATTGAGGTCTTTCTCAGTAGAAATCACTGTCTTTCCCTCCTCTACATGTTCGGCTATTTTGGACGTGTTTATGGCCTTGCACTCTCTTTTTGGATTCTCTTTTGTATTGCTTGGGAGAGTACTAGGAGGGATTTCAGTAACTCTTTTACTCAGTTGACCCACTTGTGCCTCCAAACTTCTAATGGAGGACCTTGTTTCAGTCATGAAACTGTGAGTGGTCTTACTTAGATCAGAGATTATGGTTGCTAAGTTAGAGAGGCTCTTATTAGAATTCTCTGTCTGTTGCTCAGAAGATGATGGAAAAGGTTTGCTATTGCCAAACCTATTTTTTCCACCATTATTGTTATTGAAGCTTTGATTAGGCTTCTGCTGATCTTTCCATGAGAAATTAGGATGATTCCTCCATGAAGGATTATAGGTGTTTCCATAGGATTCTCCCATGTAATTCACCTCTTCCATTGCAAGATTCTCAGGGTCATAAGCTTCTTCTTCAGAGGAAGCTTCCTTAGTACTGACAGATGCAGCTTGTATTCCAGTCAGACTCTGAGAAATCATATTGACTTGTTGAGTTAATATTTTATTCTGAGCCAATATTGCATTCAGAGTATCAACCTCAAGAACTCCTTTCTTCTGATTTGTCCCATTATTCACAGGATTTCTTTCAGAAGTGTACATGAACTGGTTATTTGCAACCATTTCAATGAGTTCCTGAGCTTCTGTAGGTGTCTTCTTCAGATGAAGAGATTAACGAGCAGAGTGATCTAATGACATCTTGGACAATTCAGACAGACCATCATAGAATATACATAGGATGCTCCATTCTGAAAGCATGTCAGAAGGACACCTTCTGCAATTGCTTGTTTCTTTCCCAAGCTTCATAGAGGGATTCACCTTCCTTCTGTCTGAAGGTTTGGACTTCCACTCTAAGCTTTCTCAACTTTTGAGGTAGAAAGAATTTGGCCAAGAAAGCATTGACTAACTTCTCCCAAGAGTTCAAGCTTTCTTTAGGTTGTGAGTCCAACCATATCCTAGCTCTGTCTCTTACAGCAAAGGGGAAAAGCATAAGTCTGTAGACCTCAGGATTAACCCCATTGGTCTTAACAGTGTCACAGATTTGCAAGAATTCAGCTAAGAACTGATGAGGATCTTCTAATGGAAGTCCATGAAACTTGCAATTCTGCTGCATTAGAGAAACTAATTGAGGCTTAAGCTTAAAGTTGTTTGCTCCAATTGTAGGAATTGAGATGCTTCTTCCATAGAAGTCAGAAGTAGGTGCAGTAAAGTCACCAAGCATCTTCCTTGCATCTCCACCATTGTTGTTATTTTCGGCTGCCATCTCTACTTCTTTTTCGAAAATTTCTGTTAGGTCCTCTCCAGAGTTTTGTGCTTTAGCTTCTTGAAAGAACTGAAGATTGATGGTTTAGAAGTTATAGTAAACTCTCGTTGCAAGTATAGTTACTAAACCAAGCAATCAACCTTTCTTACAAACGTTTGGGTTGTCGCAAGTAACAAACCCCTTTTAAATTGATAACCGAGTATTTAAACCTCAGGCCGTCTTCTCAAGGAATTGTAGGGAGGTATGTTTTATTATTATTGGTTATGAGTTTATAGATTAGGGGTTTTGAAAGTAAGGAAGCAGTATGTTGAACAATAAGAAAAATAATAATAATAAAATAAACTCTTGGCAAGGTATAAGAAATTGGAAGTCCTATCCTAGTTATCCTTATCAATGATGATGAAAATTGAATCTTAATTCTACTTAGTTAACCTTTGCTAGAGCAAGGGAAGGTCAAGGTGACTAATTAGTTAGATCCTCAAATCCTAGTTAATCCCTAAGGAAAGATTGGGATTATTGAAGTTCAATTCAATTAGCAAAGATAACGATTATCAATCATGTTGAGTTTGATAACTCCTGAGTTACTAATTTTTTAACCAAGACCAAAAGGAAAAAGTAAATCTACTGGAATAAAAATGTCTTCAGATTGGAAGCAACAGTAATATAAATAAAAGAGAGTAATAATAAACTGAAATACTTCAACTAACATTAATTCAAAAATAATAAAAAGGAATATTGAACCTGTGATGAAGAAGAAATAATCCTAAAGTGAAAAGAATCCTAATTCTAAATCCTAAGAGAGAGGAGAGAACCTCTCTCTCTAAAACTACATCTAATCCTCAATTGTGAATTATGAAAAGCTTGTTATGAATAGATGCATTCCCCCACTTTATAGCCTCTAATCTGTGTGTTTTGGGCTGAAAACTGGGTCAAAAACAGTCCAGAAATCGCCGGAGAAGAAATCTGCCATGCTGGTTTTTCATCACTGCGACGCGTCCGCATGGAGCACGCGGTCGCGTTGCTTAGCTTCAGAGTAACTATGGTATATTATATATCAAATCGAAGCCCCGGACGTTAGCTTTCCAACACAACTGAAACTGCATCGTTTGGACCTCAGTAGCTCAAGTTATGACTGTTTGAATGCGAAGAGGTCAGGCTGACAGCTTTCCAGTTCCTTCAACTTCTTGTATTCCTTTCGCTTTTGCATGCTTCCTTTCCATCCTCCAAGCCATTCCTGCCCTGTAATCTCTGAAATCACTTAACACACATATCAAGGCATCTAATGGTGATAAGAGGGGATTAATATTAGCAATATAAAGGCCAAAGAAGCATGTTTTCTACCTTGATCTTCATCTAACCAATCAACAAATATTTAGCATACTAATGCAAACATCATGAGGTCTTTTCAAGGTTGTAATGGGGCTAAGGTAAGGGTGAGGATATATGTATGGCCAAGTGAGCTATAATATGAATCTTTAATTAGCCTAAGCTCTCACCTAATATACATATACTCTATATACTTTTAAATTCATGTCTAGCTACCCATAATTCCCACTTTTATATGATTCCCATACTCATGTACCAAAATTTGATATTTTTTTACTTTTATCACATGTGCATTGATCTTTTTATTAGCATTGGGGTAATTTTGTCTCCTTATTTATTTACTTATTTATTGAATATTTTTGGATTTTTCTCTTTCTTTTTTTTTTGGTACAGAAATAAACATAACTTATCAATGCACATAGATTTTCTATTATTTTTCTATTTTGGTTTTTCATGAGTAGGTTCCCAAGTTTCCAATATTCAAATAAATTAGAAACATGATACATTCCCTTATTAACCCATGTTCCCACAATTTCCCCACACTTAGTTGATGCACAATCTCTATCTTAAGCTAACCAAAGATTCAATTGGGGTTTTTAATGTTTTTCTGCTTAAGGCTAGTGATGTGGTAAAATATAGAATAAATGGGATTAAAAAGGCTCAAGGTGGCAAATAAAGGTGATTGAAAGGGTAGGCTTATTTGGGATAAGTGAGTAAAAATCAAATAATGGCCTCAATCATATGCAAGCATGTAAATACACTAAATATTTGACATATAAAATGGAACAAAGCAAAGGTTGCAATCATAGTGAAGAAAACACACAAGAATAAAAATTTATGGTTAAATAATGTAACCATGTAAATAAGCTCAAAATCTCACAGGTTGTGTGTTCTTTGGCTCAAAAACTATGTTCCAAATACAACTTCAAACAAGTTTTAACACAAAAAATTTTTTTCAATTTAAATTAGTGAAAATTTTCAAAGATAGGGTCTTAAAAGAATTTTATTACTTTAACCAAGTAGTAACTAGATGCATAAAATCAAACAAATATGCAATTGCAACAACTAATTTAACAAAGAAAATTAAACATTGGTGCTAAAATATGAAGTGACTAACCCATGGAAGTCGGTATCGACCTCCCCACACTTAAAGATTGCACTATCCTCGGTGCATGCTAAGATGTGCAGGTGGACGGGCTATTCCAACTGGCGCTTTTCTCTGAAGATTTTGCAGATGGACTTTTCTGTCTTCCCATGTAAACGTCTTCCGGTTCCCTTCCGGGTGGCTATCCTGAAAGAAAAAGGGAAGAAAAGTAATCCAGAAATAGAGATAAGAAAATAAATGAAGTATGGGTGGGTTAATGCCAAATGAAAAGGGTCTCATTTACATGGAAGCTTCAACATGTACGTGAGAAAATAATAGAAGCCATGGCATACCAGTGATACAGAATTTGCAATAAAGGAGAGGGGAATGTGGGTAATGCAAGATAGTATATATCAATACAAGAGAAGTACAAGTATTATAAAAGATTAGCATTGATTTAAATAATGTTACCCAATCAGAATAAAACAAGTCATAGGCACGAAGATAATACCAGAAAAGATATAACAGTTGAATAAGAATATTGTAACACCAACAAAAAAGTAATAAATTTAGAAAAGAAAGTAAAAATATGCACAAAATTAAAATACAATAAATGAAAGTATGCAAATAAATTAAGTAAAATAGAATGAAGGTGAAAAAAAATGAGAAGTGAAAGGGATAAAGTAAGAAAGAAAAAAGAAAGAAGGAAAGATAGAAGAAAAATTAGGATTTGGGAAGGAAAAAGATAAGATATTTTTGGCAGAGTTGGATGAGCTGTGCGGCGCGAGCGACGCAGACGCATGGGGTACGCGTTCGCGCGAGCAGCGCTTAAATGATTCGACGCAGTCGCGTCGGTCACGCGAACGCGTGACATGATTCGTGCGAGTGGCGCAAGGGCAGCCTCGTGCTCGCACAACTCTCTGTTCGAAACCCTTTAGACCAAAATATTGGGTGAAACGGTCGCGTGGTTGACGGGATCGCATGGATGGCCAAGATCGGAGGGCAACGCGGACGCGTGGGGCACGCGGTCGCATCGTAGGGCTTGTGTGTCTAGCACCATTCCAGCCCAACTTACTGCCATACACTTATTTACATCGATTCTACAGAGCCACGCGGTCGCGTGGGGGAAGCGGACGCGTGGGAGGCTCTTTTGCCACATGACGCGGTCGCGTCAGCGACGTGGTCACGTCAGCAATGCGGTCGCGTGGGGTCAAATTATGCTAAAGGCGCGCCTCCAGCCACGCTCTCGCGTGACTTTCTGTTCGATTTCTTTTCTTCCCAATGCACTGGTGACGCGGACGCGTCAGCGACGGTGTCGCGTTGCGTGCGTGCTTTTTTTTTTATATCTACAATATACAGTATGCAGAATGTAAAATACAGATGTGGATGGTATGAATAAATCCAGGTTCAATAAAAATAGAATAAAATAAAATGAAAAACAAACAAAACGAAATAAAATTAAAATTGAGAAAGGAACGATTATACCATGGTGGGTTGTCTCCCACCTAGCACTTTTAGTTAGAGTCCTTAAGTTGGACATTTGGTGAGCTCCCTGTTATGGTGGCTTGTGCTTGAACTCATCCAGGAATCTCCACCAATGTTTGTATCTCAAGTAACCTCCGGGGTCCCAAACTAGGCATGTAAAGCCCTTAAGAAGCTTCAAACAGATTCTTAGGCTCCCGGGGTGACAAATGTCAGAGCAGATTCCAGGATCCCAAATCTTGCTTTTACACCCATTTTTGTCGGGATCTGTATTTTTCCAGCCGGGTGATAAGTAATTTGAATTCTCACTGTAGCTACCAAACAGCTTCCTAGACCCATTCAATTGAGCTTTACACCAACCTTTGCGTTTAAACTTAAAGCTTCCAACCATAATCTTGTGCTCTTTGACAACTTCCACCTCTTTGCAAACTTCTTTAATTTCAACCTCTTCCTCTTGGTAGCTTTCTTCCAATTCAATCTCTTCTTCATTACTTACCAAGGGCATGGGAGGTAGTGCTTTTTCTTCTTTAATTTCCATCTCTTGATCAACCTCTTCAAAGTCTTTAGCCATGATATGCCTTGGAGGTTGTACACCCTCCTCAACATCAATTTCAAACGTCTTTGAAGGAGGTTCTATGGCTGGACTTTCCCATGGAGGTTCAGCATCTCCTAAGTCTGCAACCACTTCTTCCTCCTCAATGGCAAGTGTAGCTTCTTCCAATTGTTTCAATATAAAATCGTGCTGCTCACTGTCCACCGGAGTTTCTAATATCTCCTTCATACTACGTTCTTCATTAGATTGCCCACATGAGGCCATGGGGGTTCCTTGAGTGTCCGAATGTCGGGAAGGTAATCGATTTATCGCTTGATCCAGTTGTCGAAGGGTTGCTTGAAGTTTTGCACATGTTTCCGTGAGACGATACGTTGATTCTTGTTGCGCTCGGCTATCATAAGTAGGATCATAGTGCTCTTGGATTGATGGATATGGAGATGGTGAATATTGAGGTGGTGGTTCTGGGCGTGGTTCATATGGTGGTTGGTGTGGTGGATAAGGATTAGGGTTATATGGTGGTGTTTGGTGGTAAGGGTCTTGTGAGTATGGTGGTCCAGAGTTGTGTTGAGGAGGTGGGTCATATGTATATGATGGGGGTCCATCATATCTATTGTTTTGGCATGCATTGTAGGATGGTCTTTGTCTGTGGTATTGTGGAAGGTGTTGCTGCCGGAAGGGTTGATCAGATCCTCATGGCTCCTTCCATCTCTGATTGTTTTGACCTTGAAGCATGTTCCTGTTATAATTTCCATTCCTTTCAACAACATTGGAACCAAACTCAAAGCGAGAGGGGTGAGAACTCATAATAGTAAATAAAAAAAACGAAAATAAAAACAAATTTTAAATTAAAAGGTTATTTAAATTTTGAATTTGAAAATTAAATTTTAAAATTTGAATTTTGAAAATTTGAAATTTGAATTTTGAAATTTGAGATTTGAAATTTGAAAAAATTTTTAAAATTGAATTTTGAAAATTTTTAAATTTGAATTTTGAATTTTTGAATTTAATAAGGAAAGAGAAAAACAATAAAATGACAAAAAACTTAAAATTTTTAGATCAAAACGAAGAAAACAACTAAGAACAACTTGAAGGTCAAGATGAACACGAAGAACAACTTGAAGATCAAGATGAACACCAAGAAAAAAAATTTTTTTTTTTTGAAATTTTTTTTATAATTAAATAAAAACCAATAACCTCTTAATTTATGAAAAAAAAGCAAAAATAAAAATAAAAATAAAAACAAATAAACAAGTAAAAAGTAAATATTTACAATAACCAATAATAATGCACACGTTTGCAATTCTCCGGCAACGGCGCCATTTTGAAAGAACTGAAGATTGATGGTTTAGAAATTATAATAAACTCTCGTTGCAAGTATAGTTACTAAACCAAGCAATCAACCTTTCTTACAAACGTTTGGGTTGTCACAAGTAACAAACCCCTTTTAAATTGATAACCGAGTATTTAAACCTCGAGTCGTCTTCTCAAGGAATTGCAGGGAGGTATGTTCTTATTATTGGTTATGAGTTTGTAAATTAGGGGTTTTGAAAGTAAGGAAGCAGTATGTTGAACAATAAGAAAAATAGTAATAATAAAATAAACTCTTGGCAATGTATAAGAAATTGGAAGTCCTATCCTAGTTATCCTTATCAATGATGATGAAAATTGAATCTTAATTCCACTTAGTTAACCTTTGCTAGAGCAAAGGAAGGTCAAGTGACTAATTAGTTAGATCCTCAAATCCTAGTTAATCCTTAAGGAAAGATTGGGATTATTGAAGTTCAATTCAATTAGCAAAGATAACGATTATCAATCGGGAAATTATAGCGTACAGAACTTATTTTGGTACAGAGATAAAGAGATTCTCGTTTCTTTAATAGATAAGTGACACATGGCACTATTTTTCTTGTGAGGGAGCAACTGAGCTAAGGCTGTTTTAGGGATGAAGGGTGGCTGGCTTGTATGTGATGGAGCTGCAACTGTACAAAAGATTGGGTGAGACTTAATGGGCTTGACAAAGGGCTCTTTGATATAAACAAAATATAAACAATGTTCTCATTAATATTAAAGAATACGGCATTAAAACTAATTGGAAGAAAAGGTGAAAAATAAGTAACAACCAAACTAAGTAGAAAACAAAATAAACAATGGAAATGTACGAGTATATTTGAAATGGAATACATAGATTTGGTGAACAATAATCAACATTACTATTAATAACAACAACAAATTACATCTTAAAATGATCCTTAAAATTTATAAATTGTACTGATTTAATTCTCGATTTACAAAAATTGTATTATTTATATCTTTGACATTATAAAAAATTAGAATAAAATCCGTACATTATGCAAACTCAAATAAATGATAGTAACAATTAATAATTATTTTAAAATAATTTTAAATACATAATTATGAATACAAGTAAAAAAATATTTTATGAAATAATAAAAATTTAAGAAGCAGAAACAGAAGCAGAATTGGCGAGGTACAGCGGCAAGGACGTGAAGTGGCGACGAGGTCAGTAGCAGCAACACCACCACCACCACCATCACCTCCCCGAGGATGACGAGGAATACGAGGAAGGTGAGGGTCAGGTGCATTGCTGTGAGGGGGAGTCACGGTGATGGCGAGGGGGAGTCACAATACTGCAAGGGCGACGGTGAATCGCGGCGCTACAAGGGCGACGGTGAATCGCGGTGCTGCAAGGGCAACTGTGAGTCGCGATCGCGACGGCCAGGCACGGCGAGGCTTCCTTCTCTTTAAGTCTCTGCTTCTCTTTCTCTCTCTTCTGAAGATGTCAATGAGAAAAAGGGGTGATGAACACCCCCTCATCTTCCCTTCCCCTCTTCCTCCCCCCGGCGTTCTTTCCTTTTTTTTAATTTATATTTTTTATTAGGAGTAATTTAATAATAAAATTAAAATTTTATTAAAATTGACAATTTTAATACCAAAAATAATGTTGAGGATGATTTTAAATCCAAAATAATGTTGGGGACGAATTTGATTTTTATCTCGTCATGTTGTCTTCTTGGAGCATCACATATTTTCTCGTTTTTTCTCCTTTGAGTATATTCCTCCCACTCAGTCACCTTTCTTCACTAACCCCAATGTTGACCTCTTTCCTAGTGATGATTCTACAGGTTCTATCTCGGGTCATCCTCTATAGCCTCCTGCTCTTCCATCTTCTCCATCTCCCGATGATTCCAGACCGGATGGCGATCCCGCTCCTACCGTCATGCCTCCTCCTCCCACTCGTTCTTCTAGGGTAAGGAATCCACCTACTCATCTTCTTGTTCATTATTGCTTTTCTACTATTCTTCATCAACATGAACCTAAGTCATTTAGAGAAGCCTCCACAAATCCAAATTGGCAACAAGCAATGCAGGAAAAAATACATGCACTTGAAAAAGCACACACTTTGAATTTGGTTGATCCTCCTTCTAATCAGGAAGTTGTGGGCAGTAAATGGGTATACAAGATCAAGACTCGCTCTGATGGCTCTATTGACCGTTATAAGGCACGCTTGGTTGCTCAAGGTTGTACGCAAGAGTATGGTATTGACTATGAAGAGACTTTTGCTCCTGTTGCTCGTCTCACATCTGTTAGAGCTCTTCTTGCCATTGCTGCGGTAAAAAAAATGGGTATAAAACGAATATATTTGGGTGTAATACAAAGATATTTGGGTGTAAAACGAAGATATTTGGGTGTATTTTTATTCTGATGAGTTCTGCATAATTCAGAACTCTTTCTCTTCCTCCTCCTCATCTTCTGTTGCTTCTTCTTCTTCTTCTTCTTATTTCATATTCTCATAATTCTTTTGGGAGGAAAAAATCAAACAAAGAAGAAAAAAAATACATAATGTTGCAAAATCAAAAGAAGAAGGAGGAGAAACACGACGATAAAGATGAAAGAAAAAGGAGGAGAAACACAAAGAAGGAGGAGAAGAAGAAGGAAGAAGAGGAGGAGGAGGAGAAACACGAAGAAAAATGACAGTTGTGGTTTTCATCGAGGAAGAAGAAGAAGAGTCGTTCATAATGGTGAGTAGCGCGCTTTGGAACAGGAAGTGGTTAAGTAACGTGCGTGTATTTATTCTTAAATGTGGGAATTTAATGCGCGTTTGTTTTGTTGGATTTGTGCCAACTTGTAAGATTTATAAGCAAAAAAAGCTTGTATGTGTAGTATACCTGTAAAACAAATTTCTTTTGTTAAAGACAAATAGAAATGGATTTATTGAAAAGCATCACGCTGTATATAGAAGCCAATTTAACCCTAAGAGAATAAATAATTTTTTCTTTTAACTGTTATCGATATATATATATATAATTTAAGATTTTATAATTTATTTAATGTTTGGATCCTGAATCCAATCGCTCAGAGAAAGTAATAAGACACTCACAGATAGAATGTTACATAATTTAAAATATAAAATCCTTATATAATTGATCAGCCAAGCCAAGCCAAGCCAAGCCAAGCCAAGCCAAGCCAAGCCAAGCCAAGCCAAGCCAAGCCAAGCCAAGCCAAGCCAAGCCAAGCCAAGCCAAGCCAAGCCAAGCCAAGCCAAGCCAAGCCAAGCCAAGCCAAGCTTTTAACAAGTTATGGGTTAGCAGCTTTGATTGTTATAAAAAAAATAATAGAAACACGTGTCTAAAAATTAGTATACAAAAAAAAAATCTGTATATTAGCTCTGTACCGTAGTGTTACCCTTATCAATCATGTTGAGTTTGATAACTCCTGAGTTACTGATTTCTTAACCAAGACCAAAAGGGAAAAGTAAATCTACTGGAATAAAAATGTCTTCAGATTGGAAGCAACAGTAATATAAATAAAAGAGAGTAATAATAAACTGAAATACTTCAAATAACATTAATTCAAAAAAGTAATCTATAACATAGAAGAATTCATAAATAAAATTGAAAAAATAATAAAAAGGAATATTGAACCTGTGATGAAGAAGAAATAATCCTAAAGTGAAAAGAATCCTAATTCTAAATCCTAAGAGAGAGGAGAGAACCTCTCTCTCTAAAACTACATCTAATCCTCAAATTGTGAATTATGAAAAGCTTGTTATGAATGGATGCATTCCCCCACTTTATAGCCTCTAATCTGTGTGTTCTGGGCTGAAAACTGGGTCAAAAACAGTTCAGAAATTGCCGGAGAAGAAATCTGCCACGCTGGTTTTTCATCACTGCGACGCGTCCGCATGGAGCACGCGGTCGCGTTGCTTAGCGCCAGAGAAACTATGGCATATTATATATCAAATCGAAGCCCCGGACGTTAGCTTTCCAACGCAACTGAAACCGCGTCGTTTGGACCTCAGTAGCTCAAGTTATGACTATTTGAATGCGAAGAGGTCAGGCTGACAGCTTTCCAGTTCCTTCAACTTCTTGTATTCCTTTCGCTTTTGCATGCTTTCTTTCCATCCTCCAAGCCATTCCTATCCTGTAATCTCTAAAATCACTTAACACACATATCAAGGCATCTAATGGTGATAAGAAAGAATTAATATTAGCAATATAAAGGCCAAAGAAGCATGTTTTCAATCATAGCACAAAATCAGGAAGGAAGACATAAAGCATGTGATTAGTATGAATAAATGGGTAAAGAGTTGATAAAAACCCCTCAATTGAGCACAAGATAAACCATGAAATAGTGGTTTATCACTTCTCTTAGCTTCCTCTTCAGAGTCCTTTCAGGTTCAGGATCAGCTTCAACAAGAATGTTCTTATCCTTGTTCCTACTCATATGAAAAAGAAGAGAACAGAAAAGAATAGGAATCCTCTATGTCACAGTATAGAGATTCCTTTATGTGAGTAGAAGAATAGAAGGATAGAATGAAGAAGGTAGAAAAAGGAGAATTTGAACACAGAGAGAGGGAGAGGGTTTGAATTATAAGAAGAAGAGAAGTGTTAGTAAATAAATAAATAAATAAATAGAAAGAGATGAGAGAGAGAGTTTTCGAAAATTAATTTAAAAGAAAAGAAAAATATTTTTATTTTTATTTTAATTATTAGTTAAAATTCGAATTTNACAAGAAACTAAAAGATATGATTCTAGAATTTAAAGATTGAACCTTTCTTAATAGGCAAGTAACAACTTGAAATTTTTGAATCAAAACATTAAATGTTAGCATTAATTTCGAAAATTATAAAATAAAATAAGAAAAAGATTTTGAAAATCAATTTTTGAAGAATTTTCAAAAAACAGGAAAAAAAATGAAAAAAAAATTGATTTTGAAAAAGATTTGAAAAGATAGAATTTTTAAATTGAGTTTTTGACTTGACTAACAAGAAACAACTAAATTTTAAAAATTTTTTTTGACCAAATCAATTCAAAATTTCGAAAATTATGAGTAAAATAAGGGAAAGATATTTTTTTTATTTTTGAATTAATGAAGAGAGAGCAAAATAACTAAATGATGCAAAACATAAGAAATTAAGATCAAAACAAATAATGCATGCAAGAACACTTTGAATGTCAAGATGAATACCAAGAACACTTTGAAGATCATGATGAACATCAAGAACATGTTTTTGAAAATTTTTAAGAAAAGAAAAACATGCAAGTCACCAAACTTAGAAATTTTCAATGCTTAGACACTAATAATTCAAAAATGCATATGAAAAACAAGGAAAGACACAAAACAAGAAAATTTAAAGATCAAGTAAGGACAATCATCAAGAACAACTTGAAGATCAATCAAGAACACAATGCATGAATTTTCAAAAATTAAAGAAAAATTAAAACATGCAATTGGCACCAAACTTAAAATTTAACAGAAGACTCAAACAAGAAACACAAAATTTTTTTGGTTTTCATGATTTTGTTAATTTTTTTTTATTTTTCAAAAATTATTTTGGAAAAAGAAAATAAAGAGATACAAAATTTTTAATAAGAATCCCAGGAATTATGCAATGTTAGTCTAAAGCTTCGGTCCAAAAGAATTAGACATGGCTAATGGCCAGCCAAGCTTTAAGTGAAAGCTTCGGTCCAAAAGATTTAGACATGGCCAAATAGCCAGCCAAGCTTTAGCATAAAACATACAAGCATGTCAATGAGAAGTCGAAGCCTCAGTCCAAAAGATTAGACATGGCTAAACAGCCAGCCAGGCTTCACATATCTCAAGAAACTCTAGAATTCATTCTTAAAAATTCTGAAGAACAAATAATAATATTTTTTTTGAATTTTTTGAAAATAAAAATAAAAGCTTAAACATAAAATAAAATTACCAAATCTAAGCAACAAGATGAACCGTTAGTTGTCCAAACTCAAACAATCCCCAGCAACGGCGCCAAAAACATGGTGCACGGAAATTGTAATTCACACTTTTCACATCTCCGCACAACTAACCAGCAAGTGCACTGGGTCATCCAAGTAATAAACCTTACTTGAGTAAGGGTCGATCCCACGGAGATTGTCGGCTTGAAGCAAGCTATGGTCATCCTTGTAAATCTCAGTCAGGCAGATTCAAATGGTTATTAGGTTTTGATAATTAAAAGATAAATAAAACATAAAATAAAATAAAGTTACTTATGTAATTCATTCGTGGGAATTTCATATAAGCGTCTGGAGATGCTTTGTTGCTTCTGAACCTCTGCTTTCCTATTGCCTTCTTCCAACTATGCGTTACTTTCTTCCATGGCAAGCTGTAAGATCCTCTCAGTGAAAATGGTCCTCTACAGTTTCTGCACGGCTAATCAACTGTCGGATTTCTCGTCTCGGATGAAAAATACCAGGTACAGCTACCGCATGGCTAATCATCTATCAGTTCCCGCTAGCGTCGGAATAGAATCCATTAATCCTTTTGCACACTGTCACTTGCACCCAACATTCACAGGTTTGAAGCTCGTCATAGTCATCCCTTCCCAGATCCTACTCGGAATACCACAGATAAGGTTTAGACTTTTCGGATCCCAGGAATGGCTGCCAATAATTCTAGCCTATACCACGAAGATACTAATCTCACAGACTCGGTCCGTGTATTAGATATCCAAGAGAATATACTCCAGCTGTCGTCCAATGACTACGTTGAACATCATGTAGACCACTTTGTGGTTGTCAGGCACGCAGATCTTGGCTAAGCGAGTAACGAAGATTGGGTGATTGTCACGGGTCACCCCTTCATTCTGACTTAACTGAATTAAGTACGAGAGTATATCTTGGAGAAGAAGTAGGCGTGAATTGAATAGAAAATAGTAGTAATTGCATTAATTCATGAAGAACAGCAGAGCTCCACACCTTAATCTATGGGGTGTAGAAACTCCACAGTTGAAAATACATAAGTGAAAAAGGTCTAGGCATGGCCATGAGGCCAGCCTCCAAACGTGAAAAGATGATAAAAGTTACATATGGTGATCAAATATTGATCCGAATACAATAGTAAAAAGTGCTATTTATACTAAACTAGTAACTTAGGTTTACAGAAAAATGAGTAACTAAGTGCAGATAGTGTAGAAATCCACTTCCGGGACCCACTTGGTGTGTGCTTGGGCTGAGCATTGAAGATTTTTCATGCATAGGCTGTTCCTGGAGTTAAACGCCAGCTTGGGTGCCAGTTTGGGCATTTAACTCCAATTCTGGTGCCAGTTTGCGCGTTTTACGCCAAGATGTTTTAGGCTGGCTTTGGACACCAGTTTGGGCCATCAAATCTCGAGAAAAGTATGGACTATTATATATTGATGGAAAGCCCAGGATGTCTGCTTTCCAACGCAATTGAGAGCGTGCCAATAGGGTATCTGTAGCTCCAGAAAATCCACTTTGAGTGCAGGAGGGTCAGAATCCAATAGCATCTGCAGTCCTTTTTCAGCCTCTGAATTAGATTTTTGCTCAGGTCCCTCAATTTTAGCCAAAAAATACCTGAAATCACAGAAAAACACACAAACTCATAGTAAAGTCCAGAAATGTGATTTTTGAATAAAAACTAATAAAAATATAATAAAAAGTAACTAAAACATACTAAAAACTATGTAAAAACAATGCCATGAATGTCCTTCTCACGCGTACGCGTGGCTGACACGTGCGCGTGGCCTTGAGTTCTCCAAATGCTGATTTCTTCATGAATTCTCCACTTTGCATGCTTTTCTCTTCACTTCTTCCATCCAATAATTGCCTTATAAATCTAAAATCACTCAACAAACATATCAAGGCATTGAATGAAATTAAAGTGAATTAAATTTAGCTATTTTAAGGCCTAAAAGGCATGTTTTCATTCATTAAGCACAAATTAGGGAGAATTATAAAAGCATGCTATTTCATTGAATAAATGTGAGATAAGTTGATAAAATTCCCTAAATTCAACACAAGATAAACCACAAAATTGAGGTTTATCAGCCACTCACTAATCGAATTAGTGAAAGCTAGTGTCAATGGATATCAACCATCAATCACTTGGACATTAGCAACTCAGGGTCACCTGATGCTCAGATTCTTGTACGATTTAGAATTTCACAAATGAAATCTCGTTGTAAGTATAGTTCTAAACCAACAAAGAATCCTCACATGCAAAAAATTTTGGTTGTCACAAGTACAAATCCCAATAAGAATTAACCGAAGTATTTAAACCTCGGGTCATCTCACAAGAAATTACAGTGAAGTGCTCAATTATTGGCTACAAAGGATAAGGGGGGTTTGATTTATAATTGGCAAGAAAAATAAATGACAAGAAAGTAAAATGTCAAGAACTAATAAAATAAAGAAAAAGAACTCTTAGCTAGACATAGGTAATTGAGATCACCATCATTGTCTACAAACCATACATGGATAATTATGAGAGGCCAACCAATTAAGTCTACATCTAAAAGCTTTAAGTACTAATATCTATTCCTAAGCTTGAAGTACGTTAAATAGGTTTGATCACGTCAACCCATAAGTCCCAACCTATCTACTAATTAACCTAGTAGTGGGTTAGTGTCTATGGATATCAAATTGATCACCAAGGGTTCTCAAATCACCAATTCAATGAGACCCAATGACTCGAGGTCACTCAATTCCCTTAGCCTAGGCCAAGAGCAAAAAGAACTACTCAAAAGCTAGTGGAAGTATTTTAACAAATACCTAGAGTGCAATAAAAGTAAACATCATAAATTGCAAGAGTTAATGAAACTCATAACTAACATAAGCAAGAAATCAACAATAGCAATGAAGGTAAACATAAAAGAGACATGGGAACATAAAATTGCATTAAAAGCAATTAAGATCCAACAAGTGTTCATCACATGAAAGAGAGCAAAACAAGAAATTAACACTACAACTAAGAAGAACAAGATGTAGAAACAAGAAATTGTAAAGAGAACAAGATGAAATCAAGTAATTAACTCAAGAAAACTAAAGGCTCATGTTGACTAACTAGGTGCTCCCCCCTTGCTCTAGCTTCAATTCTGCATGAAATACTCTCAGAAACAAGTTGGATTTGGGCCTGGGCAGCTCAGAAATCACCCCAGCGTTTTGCCTTTAAGTGAGTCACGTGCGAGTATCGACACGTGCGCGTCACTTGGCCATTTTTCTCATCCGCGCGTACGCGCATGGTACGCGTACGCATTGCTATGCGACTCCACTTCTGCGCACGCGCGCCTTGTACACTTGCGCGTGATAAACTCCAATTTTGTGGTTTATATTGTTTAGAATTTGGGGGTTTTTGTCAACATTTCTCACACTTATTCACAAGAAATGCATGGTTTCGTGTTTCCTTCCTAATATTGCTCCATGATGAAAAACATGCTTATTTTGCCTTAAAACTGCTATATTTTGATTCTCTTTTATTGCCATTCAATGCCGTGATCTATTTTTTGAGTGATTTCTGGAATTATAGGGTAGGAATGGCCTAGAAGAGAGAAAGAAAGCATGTACAAGAGGAAGGAACATGAGGATTTGGATTTTAGGAAATTCAGCATTGGCGCGCACGCGCACTCCACGCGCACGCGTGGATGAGGATAGCTAGAAGTGGCGCGCGAGGATGGACGCATCCGTGCGGATCAGAGGATTCCCATCGACACACGCGCACACCTGGCGCACACGTGTGGATCACAAAAGCAATCGGCGCGCACGCACACATGGCGCGCACGCGCGGAGAGCTGCACGTGACCTCATTAAAGTAAATCGTGCCTGGCAATTTCTAAGGCTCATCAGGCCCAAATTCAAGCTGTTTCTGCATGGAAAAGACCCAAGGATGTTAGGGGGAAAGGGGGGGATCATTCATTTTACACTAGACACAATTTTTAGTTAGTTTTTGGGTTCTTTGTTCTTCTAGAGAGAGAAACCCTTGTTCCTCTCTAGATATAGTTTTAATTTGATCTTTCCTTGTTGAATTCTAAATTGGATCTTGTTAATTACTAGTTTTGATTGTTCAATTTGAATTCCTTAGTATAATTTTGCTTAGATCTTGTGATAGTTTTATGAATTCTTGTCAATTGTCATTTTATACCCATTTCATGAATGTTGTGAATCTCGATTTGTTGATGTTACAATGATGATTTCTATGATTAATTGTGTTATTTGAGTGATGGTATGTTGATAATTGCTAGTGGGTACTTGTTAATTTCAATTTAATTGCAATTTGAACATGTCTTTTATTAATGCTTACCATGTGTTTGATGAATTGTTTACTTTGATTATGGAGTAGTTTTCTTTACTCTTGGTCTAGGCTAAGGGAATTGGGTAAACTTGAGTCATTGGGTCTAATAAATTTGATGATTTGGGAGCCCTTAGTGGTCAATTTGATAGCCATTGACGCTAACCTTCTATTAAGTCAATTAGTAGTGAGGTTAGAACTTATGGATTGATGTTGACCAAACCATTAGACGTACTTCAAGTATAGAAGTAGACTTAATGAGTTTGGTTCCTCATAATTGTCAAGATATGGTTATTAGACAAGGATGGTGACCCCAATTTCCATGCCTAGCCAAGAGTTGCTTTTATCATTTATACTTGAAAACCCAATTTTCTTGATTACTTGTCTTAGTTATAGTTACTTATTTAGTTTAGAATAGAATTATATCGGATGTTACCTTGCTAGTTTGGAATTGCTCATATCTTACTTAGTTATTTAAATTAGTTTCTTGCAATTTAAGGTTACTTGCTTGTTGAGATTACAAGTTTAAATTCTTGCTCATGACTCACAACCCTGGATTTCTAACCAATGTCGAGCACATGTTTGCCCATTCCTTGTGAGACGACCCGAGGTTTGAATACTTCGGTTATTTCTATTGGGGTTGAACTTGTGATAACCAAATCCCTTTCTAAATTTGATACTCGAGGATTGTTGTTGGTAGAGCTATACTTGCAACGCGACTTTATTGAGAAATTCTTTACCGTTAAATTCTCGCCCTATCAAAATTTTTGGCGCCATTGCCGGGGAATGGTTGCAACATATGCCTTGATATTGGTTATGTGAATATGTGAATATTGTAGATAGATTAATTGCTTTCAATACTTAGCTATAGTTTAGATTTCTTTTATATTTGTGCTATGACTCTCAAGTTTGATGACTCGGTCTCAACCGAATTCTAGTTTAACCGATTTTCATCCCGAGATTGAAAGAACTTTGTTACATACTCGGCAAGCTAGACGGCGGTTGGATTATACGGCTAGTACTTCTGCCTCTCTTGAAGAACACACCGAATCACTAGGCGGTATCGAGAGTGACTTGGAGTCCGCTACTTCTTATTCTTCTGTTGGCACTAATAATACATCTTTGCATCCTACAGGTGAGCCACACATGGCGGAGCCACGACGGATCACTTTGCATGAGCAAGGAGCTCTGGATATCATACTTCAACCGTTGCAAGCAAGGTATCCTAACCTTGATCCAAACTTTGAATTGAAGAGTACCTTGATACATCTACTTCCTAAGTATCATGGGTTGCCAGGTCAAGACCCCATCCGACATCTAAAGGATTTTCAAGTTTCTTGTTCTACGGCTCGAAGGCATGGAGTCGATGAGGTGGCTATCATGGTTTTTGCCTTCCCTTTCTCTCTTGAAGGGCAAGCGAAGACATGGTTTTATTTGCTACCGGATGAGATTGTGACCAATTGAGATTTCTTGAGAAGAGAGTTTCTAGATAAATTCTTCCCACCGAAGAAGACCGTCTACATCCGGAAGGAGATTTCGGGAATAATGCAAAAAGACCAAGAGAGTTTGTATGAGTATTGGTCTCGGTTCAAGAGGCTATGTGAATCTTGTCCACACCATGGAATGAACAGTCACTTGCTCATTAGCTACTTCACCGGAGGTCTTTGTATGGAAGATAGAAGATTGCTCACTGCTTCTAGTGGTGGTTCCCTTTCGAAAAACAAAACGGAGGGAGAAGCTTAGAATTTGATAAAGGATGTTGCCGAAGCTACACAACATACAAGGGTGAGAAGTAACCCTTTCAAGGGTGTGGTAGAACCATCCCCTTCCGAATCAAGCCTAACCAAAGCACTTGGGGATATGACCACCATCCTTACGCAAATACAAAAGGATCAAAAGGAATACTACTCCATCCAAGCCGTCCAAGCTCCACCTCCAGTTACTCAACTTGAAGGCCCTCCTAGGATTTGTGGTTTGTGCTCTAGCACCACACATTACACCGATCAATGCCATCAAATTCAAGAGGAACATGCTCTTGTAGTGGCCAATGTGAACTACAACAACCACCCACCCAATCCTTCTCAACGCCAAAATAACTACCCTCATGGTAGTAATCAATATCAAGGGTGAAGGGATAATAGACAAGGGAGCAATCAAAACCAAAGATGGAACAACTCTTCTTCTCATCACAACAACAACCAATCTTCATCCCAATACCATCATAACAACACCAACTACCAAGCCAACCAAGGGCACTCCAACTAAAACCAAAATAACTACACCAAATACCAAGCACCACACCATAGACAACAATCCAACCAAACTCCCCTATCTTCCAACAATCAAGTTGATGAGCTTAGAGCCGCCATGGAGAAACGGGACGAGAGCAACAAGGATTAATTTGATGCCTTGGGCGCTCAATTGGCTAACCTCACCAACATGTTTTCAAAGATGGCCATGTCAAACCAATCCTCAACCCCCAACAACAACACCAACCAACCCTCAAACTCTTCTAACCTTCCATCCCAACCCCAACCAAACCCAAAGGGCGGTCTCAACGCCATCACTTCATGGTCGGGGACTACATTGGAGGAGATACCTGATGAGCGGATAATTTATACGCTTTTTGGGATTATTTTTACATAGTTTTTAGTATGATTTAGTTAGTTTTTAGTATATTTTTATTAGTTTTTAAATAAAATTCACATTTCTGGACTTTACTATGAGTTTGTGTGTTTTTCTGTGATTTCAGGTAATTTCTGGCTGAAATTGAGGGACTTGAGCAAAAATCAGATTCAGAGGTTGAAGAAGGACTGCAGATGCTGTTGGATTCTGACCTCCCTGAACTCAAAGTAGATTTTCTGGAGCTACAGAACTCCAAATGGCGCGCTCTTAATTGCGTTGGAAAGTAGACATTCAGGGCTTTCTAGAAATATATAATAGTTCATACTTTGCTCGAGTTTAGACGACGCAAACTGGCGTTCAACGCCAGTTCCATGCTGCATTCTAGAGTTAAATGCCAGAAACAGGTTGCAAAGTGGAGTTAAACGCCAGAAACAGGTTACAAACTGGCGTTCAACTCCAAAAGAAGCCTCTACACGTGTAAAGCTCAATGCTCAGCCCATGCACACACCAAGTGGGCCCCGAAAGTGGATTTCTGCATCAATTACTCATTTCTGTAAACCCTAGTAACTAGTTTAGTATAAATAGGACTTTTTACTATTGTATTTATATCTTTGGATTATCTTTTGATCCTTTGATCATGTTAAGGGGGCTGGCCTCTAGGCCATGCCTGGACCTTCATCACTTATGTATTTTCAATGGTAGAGTTTCTACACACCATAGATTAAGGTGTGGAGCTCTGCTGTTCCTCATGAATTAATACAAAGTACTATCGTTTTTCTATTCAATTCAAGCTTATTCCAATTCTAAGATATTCATTCGCACCTCAATATGAATGTGATGATCGTGACAGTCATCATCATTCCCAACCTATGAACGCGTGCCTGACAACCACTTCCGTTCTACCTTAGATTGAATGAGTATCTCTGGGATTCTTTAATCAGAATCTTCGTGGTATAAGTTAGAATCTATGGACGGACATTCGTAAGATCCGGAAAATCTAAACCTTGTCTGTGGTATTCCGAGTAGGATCTGGGAAGGGATGGCTACGACGAGCTTCAAACTCGTGAGTGCTGGGCGTAGTGACAGACGTAAAAGGATCAATGGATCCTATTCCAGTATGATCGAGAACCGATAGATGATTAGCCATGCAGTGATAGCGCATTGGACCATTTTCACTGAAAGGACAGGATGTAGCCATTAACAACGGTGATGCCTAACATACAGCTTGCCATAGAAAGGAGTATGAATGATTGGATGAAGATAATAGGAAAGCAGAGGTTCAAGAGGAACAAGCATCTTCATACGCTTATCTGAAATTCTCACCAATGAATTACATAAGTATCTCTATCTTTAAATTTGCGTTTTATTTATCTTTTAGTTATTAAATCTCCATAACGATATGAATCTGCCTGACTGAGATTTGCAAGATGACCATAGCTTGCTTCAAGCTGACAATTTCCATGGGATCGACCCTTACTCACGTAAGGTTTATTACTTAGACGACCCAGTGCAGTTGCTGGTTTGTTGTGCGAAGTTGTGACAAAGAACTAAGATTATGAACGTGCGTATTGAGTTTTTAGCACCGTTACTAAGGAATAGAACCATCACAATTTCTGCGCACCAAGTTTTTGGCGCCGTTGCCAGGGATTATTCAAGTTTGGACAACTGACGGTTCATCTTGTCGCTCAAATTAGGTAACTTTGTTTTAATTTTAACCTTTTTGTTTTAATTATTCTTATTTTCAAAAAAAATCAAAAAAAAAATTTACTTCTTTTTTATTTTTCCCAATTAATTTTCGAAAAATAAAAAAAAATTTAATAAAATCATAAAGCCAAAAATATTTTGTGTTTCTTGTTTGAGTCTAGAGTCAAGTTTTAAGTTTGGTGTCAATTGTATTTTTTTTATTTTCTAAAAATTATTTTCAAAAATTTCATGCACTGTATTCTTCATGATCTTCAAGTTGTTCTTGGCCAGTCTTCTTGTTTGATCTTCATATTTTTTTTATGTCTTTTCTTGTTTTTCATATGCATTCTTGAATTCTTAATGTTTTAACATTAAAAATTTTTACGTTTCGTGTCTTGCATGGTTTTCTTTTCTTAAAAAAAATTTTCAAAAACATGTTCTTGATGTTCATCTTGACATTCAAAGTGTTCTTGGTGTTCATCTTGACATTCAAAGTGTTCTTGCATGCATTAGTTGTTTTGATTCATAATTTTCCTGTTTTGTTTCATTTTTACTGTTTAATAAAAAGAAAAAAAAGAGAAAAACAACAAAAAGATATCTTTTTCTCTTTCTTCATAAAAAAAATTCAAAAAATAAAAAAAAAATATCTTTTCCTTTTTCTTCTCATCAAATTCAAAAATTTGAGTTGACTTTTTCAAAAATTTTTAAAATCTAGTTGTTTCTCATGAGTCAAATCAAATTTTCAATTAAAAAAATTCTATCTTTTTCAAATATCTTTCAAAAATCAAATCTTTCTCATTTTACTTTTATGATTTTCGAAAATTTCAAAATGATTTTCAAAAATCTTTTTCTTATTTTGTTTCATATTTTCGAAATTAATGCTAACAATTAATGTGATTGATTCAAAAATTTTAAGTTTGTTACTTGCCTCTTAAGAAAGGTTCAATCTTAAAATTTTAAATCATATCTTTTTGTTTCTTGTTAGTCAAGTAATCAACTTTAATTTTCAAAATCAAATCTTTTTTAAATTTCTTTTTCTAATCTTTTTCAAAATAAGTTTCAATCACATCTTTTCAAAATCAATTTCAAAATATTTTCTAACTTCTTTTCTAACCTCTTATCTTTTCAAAAATTGATTTTCAAATCTTTTTCAAACTAATCCTATCTTTTTGTTTGATTCTTATCTTTTTTCAAAACTACCTAACTAATTCTATCTCTAATTTTCGAAAATCACCTTCATCTTTTTCAAAATTTCTTTTTAAATTAACTAATTGTTTTAAATTTAATTTAATTTGATTTAATTTTTCCTTTCTTAATTTTCAAATTTTTAATTTTAATTCTAATTTAAAAACAAAAATACTTTTATTGTATTTTATCTAATTTTCGAAAATTATTCTCCCTCACCTCCTTCTATTTATTTATTTATTTATTTACTAACACTCCTCTTCATCTAAGAATTCGAACCTACTCCTCACCTTTGTGTTTGGATTCTCCTTCTTCTATTCATATCTTCTTCTACTCACATTAAGGAATCTCTATACTGTAACATAGAGGATTCCATATTTTCTGTTCTCTTCTTTTTCATATGAGCAGGAACAAGGACAAGAACATTCTTGTTGAAGCTGGTCCTGAACCTGAAAGAACTCTAAGGAGGAAGCTAAGGGAAGCTAAAGCACAACTCTCTGGAGAAAATCTGACAGAAATTTTCGAAAAAAGAAGGAGACATGGCCGAAAATAACAACAATGCAAGGAAGATGCATGGTGACTTTACTACACCTAATTCCAATTTACATGGAAGAAGTATCTCAATCCCTACCATTGGAGCAAACAATTTTGAGCTGAAACCTCAATTAGTTTCTCTGATGCAACAGAATTGCAAGTTTAATGGACTTCCATCAGAAGATCCTTTTCAGTTCTTAACTGAATTCTTGCGGATCTGTGATACTGTTAAGACCAATGGGGTTGATCCTGAGGTCTACAGGCTTATGCTTTTCCCATTTGCTGTAAGAGACAGAGTTAGAATATGGTTGGACTCTCAACCTAAAGACAGCCTGAACTCTTGGGATAAGCTGGTCACGGCTTTCTTAGCCAAGTTCTTTCCTCCTCAAAAGCTTAGTAAGCTTAGAGTGGATGTTCGCACAAGTGGGCCAGCTGAGTAAAAGAGTCACTGAATTCCCTCCTAGTATTCTCCCAAGCAACACAGAAGAAAATCCAAAAAGAGAGTGCAAGGCCATAGCCTTACATGGTGTGGCCGAACCCAAAGAGGAAGAGGAGGACGTGAATCCTAGTGAGGAAGACCTCCTGGGACGTTCAGTGACCAATAAGGAGTATCCCTTTGAGGAACCAAAGGAATCTGAGGCTCATCTAGAGACCATAGAGATTCTGTTGAACCTCTTTCTGCCCTTCATGAGCTCTGATGAGTATTCTTCCTCTGAAGAGGATGAAGACATTACTAAAGAGCAAGTTGCTAAATACCTTGGTGCAATTATGAAGCTAAATGCCAAGCTATTTGGTAATGAGACTTGGGAAGATGAACCTCCCTTGCTCACCAATGAACTAAATGCATTGGATAGGCAGAAATTGCCTCAAAAGAAATAGGATCCTGGCAAATTCTTACCCTGTACCATAGGCACCATGATCTTTGAGAAGGCTCTGTGTGACCTAGGGTCAGGAATAAACTTAATGCCACTCTCTGTAATGGAGAAACTTGGGATTTTTGAGGTGCAAGCTGCCAGAATCTCATTAGAGATGGCAGAAAACTCAAGAAAACAGGCTTATGGACAAGTAGAGGACGTGTTAGTAAAGGTTGAAGGCCTTTACATCTCTGCTGATTTCATAATCCTAGACACTGGGAAGGATGAGGATGAATCCATCATCCTTGGAAGACCCTTCCTAGCCACAGCAAGAGCTGTGATTGATGTGGACAGAGGAGAGTTGGTCCTCCAACTGAATGAGGACAACCTTGTGTTTGAAATTCAAGGATCTCTTTCTGTAACCATGGAGAGGAAGCATAAAAAGCTTCTCTCACTGCAGAGTCAACCAGAGCCCCCACAGTCAAACTCTAAGTTTGGTGTTGGGAGGTCCCAACAATGCTCTGCACATCTGTGAGGCTCCATGAGAGCTCACTGTCAAGCTATTGACATTAAAGAAGCGCTTGTTGGGAGGCAACCCAATGTTATCTAATTATATTTATTTATTTTCTCTTGTTATTTTATGTTTTCTTTAGGTTGATGATCATGTGAAGTCACAAAAACTACTGAAAAATCAAAAAAAGAATGAAAAATAGCACACCCTGGAGGAAGAGCAGTCTGGCATTAAACGCCAGAAACAAGCATCTGTCTGGCGTTTAACGCCAGAAACAAGCACCAAGCTGGCGTTTAACGCTAGAAACAAGCATCTGCCTGGCGTTAAACGCCAGAAACAGGCTATATTTGGGCGTTTAATGCCAGAAACAAGCAGCAATCTGGCGTTAAACGCCAGGATTGCACAGCAAGGGCGTTTTACACGCCTAATTGGAGCAGGGATATTAGGTCCTTAACCCCACTTGATCTGTGGACCCCACAGGATCCCCACATCTTCTTCTCTCCTCTTCACACCTTTTCATAACTCTTTTCCCCAAATACCCTTCACCAATCACCTCTATTACTCCTCCAAAACCATCATACAACCCACCTACACCCACCCACTCTTTACAAGGTGGCTGACAAGTCCTCCACTAGGGCAAGGTTAGCCTTTCCTCACCTCATATGCCACCTCTGCAATTCGGCTGGAGTTGACATAGAGGGAGACATCCTCATTGAAGAGGACAAGCCCATCACTAAGAAAAGGATGGAGCAAATAAGAGATCATGGACCTCAACATGAGCATGAGGAAATTCCCCACCATGAAATCCCTGAGATTCCTCAGGGGATGCACTTTCCTCCACAAAACTATTGGGAGCAAATCAACACTTCTCTAGGAGAATTAAGCTCCAACATGGGACAACTAAGGATGGAGCACCAAGAGCATTCCATCATCCTCCATGAAATTAGAGAAGATCAAAGAGCTATAAGAGAGGAGCAACAAAGACAAGGAAAAGACATAGAGGAGCTCAAAAGCACCATTGGTTCTTCAAGAAAAGGAAGACGCCACCCTCACTAAGGTGGACTCATTCCTTAATCTCCTTGTCTATTTATTTTCTATTTTTGGTTTCCATGCTTCATGTTTAATTATGTTTGTGTCTTTACTAGATGATCATTAGTGTTTAAGTATTTATGTCTTAAAGCTATGAATGTCCTATGACTCCATCACCTCTCTTAAATGAAAACTGTTTTAAAAACAAAAGAACAAGAAGTACAGGGTTTTGAATTCATCCTTGAAATTAGTTTAATTATTTTGATGTGGTGTCAATAGTTTTTGTTTTCTAAATGAATGCTTGAACAATGCATATGTCTTTTGAAGTTGTTGTTTATGAATGTTAAATATGTTGGCTCTTGAAAGAATGATGAAAAGGAGACATGTTATTTGATAAATTTGATAATCATAAAAATGATTCTTGAAGCAAGAAAAAGCAGTGAATACAAAAGCTTGCATAAAAAAAAAGAAAGAAAAAAAAAGTAAAGTCAAGGTCCAAAGCAAAAAAAGAGTGTGCTTAAGAACCCTGGACACCTCTAATTGGGGACTTTAGGAAAGCTGAGTCACAATCTGAAAAGGTTCACCCAGTTATGTGTGTGTGGCATTTATGTATCTGGTGGTAATACTGGAAAACAAAGTGCTTAGGGCCACGGCCAAGACTCATAAAGTAGCTGCGTTCAAGAATCAACATACTGAACTAGGAGAATCAATAACACTATCTGAACTCTGAGTTCCTATAGATGCCAATCATTTTGAACTTCAATGGATAAAGTGAGATGCCAAAACTATTCAAGAGGCAAAAAGCTACAAGTCCCGCTCATCTGATTGGAGCTAAGTTTCATTGATATTTTGGAATTTATAGTATATTCTCTTCTTTTTATCCTATTTGATTTTTAGTTGATTGGGGACAAGCAACAATTTAAGTTTGGTGTTGTGATGAGCGGATAATTTATACACTTTTTGGCATTGTTTTTACATAGTTTTTAGTATGATTTAGTTAGTTTTTAGTATATTTTTATTAGTTTTTAAATAAAATTCACATTTCTGGACTTTACTATGAGTTTGTGTGTTTTTCTGTGATTTCAGGTAATTTCTGGCTGAAATTGAGGGACTTGAGCAAAAATCAGATTCAGAGGTTGAAGAAGGACTGCAGATGTTGTTGGATTCTGACCTCCCTGCACTCAAAGTGGATTTTCTGGAGCTACAGAACTCTAAATGGGGCACTCTTAATTGCGTTGGAAAGTAGACATCCAGGGCTTTCCAGCAATACATAATAGTCTATACTTTGTTCGCGTTTAGATGACGCAAACTGGCCTTCAACGCCAGTTCCATGCTGCATTATGGAGTTAAATGCCAGAAACAGGTTGCAAAGTGGAGTTAAATGCCAGAAACAGGTTACAAACTGGAGTTCAACTCCAAAAGAAGCCTCTACACGTGTAAAGCTTAATGCTCAGCCCATGCACATACCAAGTGGGCCCCGGAAGTGGATTTCTGCATCAATTACTCATTTCTGTAAACCCTAGTAACTAGTTTAGTGTAAATAGGACTTTTTACTATTGTATTTATATCTTTGGATTATCTTTTGATCCTTTGATCATGTTAAGGGGGCTGGCCTCTAGGCCATGCCTGGACCTTCATCACTGACAGATGATTAGCCATGCAGTGACAGCGCATTGGACCATTTTCACTGAGAAGACAGGATATAGCCATTGACAACGGTGATGCCTAACATACAGCTTGCCATAGAAAGGAGTATGAATGATTGGATGAAGATAATAGGAAAGCAGAGGTTCAGGAGGAACAAGCATCTTCATACGCTTATCTGAAATTCTCACCAATGAATTACATATGTATCTCTATCTTTAAATTTACATTTTATTTATCTTTTAATTATTAAATCTCCATAACCATATGAATCTGCCTGACTGAGATTTGCAAGATGACCATAGCTTGCTTCAAGCCGACAATCTCCGTGGGATCGACCCTTACTCACGTAAGGTTTATTACTTGGACGACCCAGTGTACTTGCTGGTTAGTTGTGCGAAGTTGTGACAAAGAACTAAGATTATGAACGTGCATATTGAGTTTTTAGTGCCATTACGAAGGAATAGAACCCTCACGATTTCTGCGCACCAATACCTCCAAGGGTCATGGGAGACATTCAAGAGGAGGAAGTGGTTGTTGAAGCTCCACATGAAGAAGAGGTGGTAGACAAAAGGCATGAAGAAGAAGGAGTAAGCCTCAAGGAACCCAAGAGAAAAGCTATAGTGGATGAGTCCATTCCTATTCCATTCCCATCCATGGTGAAGAAAGCAAAGAAAACACCGGAATTTGATTTGAACATGCTTCAAGTGTTCAAGAAGGTTGAGGTAACCATACCACTTCTTGATGCTATTCAACAAATTCCAAAGTATGCAAAATTTTTGAAAGACTTGTGTACACACAAGGATAGGATAGGGGAATTGGAGACATTATCCTTGGGTAGTTCAATTTCTTCCTTGATGGAACCTATTCCAAAGAAATGTGGTGACCCTGGACCTTGTTTGGTGTCTTGTTGTATTGGTGGACGTACTTTTCATGATTGTATGTGTGACCTGGGAGCTTGTGTAAGCATCATGCCGTTTTCTACCTATGTGTGGTTGAATTTAGCTCCATTAAAGAAGTCGGCGGCGAGGTTTGCCTTAGCCGATAAAAGTGTGATCACGGTGATGGGATAGCAAAAGATGTACTTGTGGCGATCAAGGATTTGGTTTTTCCGGTTGATGTTTACATCCTTGAAATGCCTCCAACAGAAAATAGAAACCCATCCTCCGTTCTACTTGGTAGACCCTTCCTCAAGACCTCTAAATTCAAGTTAGATGCCTTCACCGGCACATATTCCTTTGAGGTTGGAGACAAGACTATCAAGTTCAATTTAGAAGAAGCCATAAAGCATCCTCCCGAAGAACATTCCGTGCTCCGATGTGATGTAATTGATGAAGTGGTGGCAGAAGTGCAAGAAGAAGACCACAACAAGTTGTGCTACCCTATTGTTGAGGAGACGGATGACCAAGAGGATGAACATGAGAAAGTTGTTAAAAATGAACTCCATGAGCTTGATGAAAAGGAACCTCAGCTTGAGGCAAGGAGTGAACTAAAGCCTCTTCTATCTCATTTGAAGTATGCTTTCTTAGAGGATAACCAAAGGTTTTCGGTCATTATTTCTAGTGAGCTTTCAAGTGAAGAAGAAGAAAAGCTCCTAGATGTTCTAAGAAAGTACAAGAAGGCAATTGGATGGAGCCTAGCGGATATTGAGGGAATTGACCCCCGCAAGTACATGCATCGGATATTTCTCCAAGAGGGAGCTAGGCCAGTTAGGCAACCGCAAAGAAGGCTCAACCCAACCATCCTAGATGTGGTAAAGAAAGAGGTCACTAGACTACTTTATGCGGGTATCATATACCCAATTTCTGACAGTGAATGGGTGAGCCCAGTCCAAGTTGTTCCCAAGAAATTGGGCATCACTGCGGTCAAAAAGGATGATGGTGAAGTGGTCACCAAGAGAGTGAAAAATGAGTGGTGAGTGTGCATTGATTTTAGAAGATTGAACGCCGCTACAAGAAAGGACCATTACCCTTTGCCCTTTATCGATCAGATGTTGGACCGTTTGGCAGGTAAATCCCATTATTGTTTTCTTGATGGATTCACTGGTTACTTCCAGATTCACATTGCTCCTGAAGATCAGGAAAAGACCACATTTACTTGTCCGTTTGGAACCTTTGCCTATAAAAGGATGCCATTTGGACTATGCAATGCACCTGCTATATTTCAGCGGTGTATGACGAGTGTCTTTTTCGATCTAATGGAGAATTGTCTGGAAGTCTTTATGGATGACTTCAGTGTTTATGGTATTTCATTTGATTGTTGCTTGGAGAACTTGGCCAAGGTCTTAGCTAGATGTGTTGACACTAACCTTGTCTTGAATTTTGAAAAATGTCACTTTATGGTAAGACAAGGTATCATGTTAGGACATGTAGTACTCATGAAGGCATTTCTGTAGACCCGGCCAAGGTCGATGCTATCACCACTTTACCTCACCCCTCATCTGTGAGGGAGGTCCGCTCGTTTTTAGGACATGCAGGATTCCATAGGCGCTTTATCAAAGATTTCAGCAAGATTGCTTTGCCATTATCGCGCCTACTCCAAAAGATGTGTGAAAGCTTTTGAAGAGCTAAGGAGAGTTCTTATCACGACACCGATTGTGCGAGGCCCCAACTGGACGTTGCCATTTGAGATAATGTGCAATGTGTCAAACCATGCTGTAGGTGCCACGCTTGCACAGCGCGATGATAAACTCCCTTATGTCATTGCTTACTCTTCTAAAACACTGGATGTAGCACAATCCAACTATGCCACTACTGAAAAGTAACTCCTAGCAATTGTTCATGCTTTAGATAAATTCAGATCTTATTTTCTAGGATCCAAGATAGTGGTATACACGGATCATGTAGCTTTAAAGTACTTATTGACAAAGAATGAGTCAAAGCCTAGACTCATACGTTGGATCTTGCTTTTGCAAGAATTCGACATTGAGATTAGGGACCGGAGTAGATCTCAAAACCTGGTTGCGGATCATTTAAGCCGCATTGAGAATTTAAAATTTGACCCATTTTCGATCAATGACTCATTCCCATTGGATAGTTTGCATGCTGTGTCGGATAGTTTTCCTTGGTTTGCCCCAATGGTGAACTACTTGGTTGCGAAACTCCTCCCTCCCAACTTTTCTAAATACCAAAGGGATAAATTTAGGAGTGATTCCAAATACTATATTTGGGATGACCCTCACTTGTGAAAGAGGGGAGTAGACCAAGTAATTCGAAGATGTGTCCCAGAGTCTGAAATCCAACCCATTCTTGAAGCTTGCCATTCGTTCGAAAGTGGTGGCCACTTTGGCCCACAAAGGACTGCTAAAAAGGTGTTGGATTGTGGATTCTGGTGACCAACCCTATTCAAGGATGCTAACCGGTTCTGTGTGTCTTGCCATCAGTATCAGAAGTCGGGAAACACATCCCGAAGGGATGAAATGCCTCAGCAACCTATGCTGTTCTGTGAGATATTTGATGTTTGGGGCATTAACTTTATGGGACTGTTTCCCAACTCTAGTGGGTATCTGTATATTCTATTAGCGGTTGACTACGTGTCAAAGTGGGTAGAAGCAATACCTACCCGCCTTGACGATGCCAATACCATTGTTTCTTTTATTAGGAATAACATTGTATGCCGTTATAGGTCACCACGAGCAATTGCGAGTGACCAAAGATCCCACTTTTGTAACAGGAAAGTAGAGGCATTGCTCAAGCACTATGGAGTGTCGCATAAGGTTGCTACTGCTTATCATCCGCAAACCAATGGACAAGCGGAAGTGTCCAACCGGGAAATTAAGAGAATCTTAGAAAAAGTGGTCAACCCACAAAGAAAGGATTGGAGCCTCCGGTTAGAACGACCTACAAGGCTCCGTTAGGGATGAGTCCCTTCCGGATCGTCTATAGTAAGGCATGCCACCTTCCAGTGGAAATTGAGCATAGAGCCTATTGGGCGGTAAAGCAGTGCAACATGGATTTGACCAAGGCGGGTGAAGCCAGGAAATTATAGCTAGAGGAGCTTGAGTGTTTGAGGAACGAGTCATATGAGAATGCCCGGATCTACAAAGAAAAGACTAAGGCATTTTATGACCATCACATCCGAAAGAAGGACTTTCAACAAGGTGATGAGATTCTCCTCTACAACTCGATGCTTCGATTCATGCCTGGCAAGCTCCGCTCTAGATGGGAAGGACCTTTCAAGGTGAAGGAGATAAAGCCCTATGGAGTGGTGGAGTTGTTTGATCCAAAAAGTGAAGCAACCTTCAAGGTGAATGGACATAGAGTGAAGAAGTATCATGGCCACAAGCTCCCAAAAGAGCTAGAGGTGTTCCTATTGGAGGATGCACCAAGGAGAAAGGAAGCTTAAGCAAAGGACCGTCCAACTTAAGGACGTTAAAGAAAAGTGCTTGGTGGGAGGCACCCCACCGTGGTAAGATCTTCCTTGTGTATACTGATGACAAGTCATCTTAGCCTAGTTTCACTAGCCTTTTTCTTTTGTTTTCAATTGATTTTATGCACTTTCTTAAGCCATAAGCAAGCCAATTGGGTAGATTTCCATGTTTCCTTTGATTCAATCAACCATGTATGAATTCATGCACTTTCATGATATTTTATACTATAATTGTCATATATTATGAAAGAAACACAATCTCATGATTTGGGGCAAAGCTTTGATTGTTTTGATTGATTGATGATAGGTGAAAAGAGCTTTGAAGAAGGTTGAAGGAAGAAGGAAGGGCTAGGAGCAAGAGAGAACAAAAAGTTTGAGCCAAAGTTTGCCTCAAACTTTAGCTCAAACTTTTGGGAGAAAAGCTTGAGCCAACGTTTGCCTCAAACTTTTTGGCAAACGTTGGCATCACAAAACCAACACCCTGGAGGAGAAAAGCTTGCGCCAACGTTTGACTCAAACTTTTTGGCAAACGTTGGCGCCACACTTGCACACCCTGCAGGAGAAAAGTTTGCGCCAACATTTGCCTCAAGCTTTCTGGCAAACATTGGTTCCACACACATTTACAAGGGGGCCAACGTTTGAGCAAAAGTTTGACCTCAAACTTTGGCTCAAACGTTGGTAGCAGCAAGCTTAAGCAATCTGGTATAAAAAGTTTGAGTAAAAGTTTGCCTCAAACTTTTACTCAAACTTTTACTCAAACTTTTATGATTTCAACCTGGTTCACAATGGATCTTTCTCCAACTCCAAGAGCAATCAACCAAGGCCTTTATCAACCTAATTCCATCAAGAGCAAAGGCCCAATTCAAGGCTTGAAGACCATTTGAAGAAAGTGTATAAATAGCTTAGGATTTAAGTTTTCGGAGAGCTTTTCCTTTGACGTTTGCTGAGTAGTTTTTGGAGAGCTTTTGGATTTTGAACTGTTCTGAGTTTCTGAGTTTGGGGAAGGAGAATTGAATTCTCTTCCTCTTCGTTTTCTTGTTTTCAATTTCAATTATACTTGTCTTGAGTCTTGGGTGTTGAGAATTGGGGAAATTCTGTCTCAATCTCACCTTGAGATCTCTTTCTGTTTCTTTTACTGAACCATTGGAGAATTGAGATTTACATCCAAGTTTTCTTCTATTTTGATCTTTAATTTCTTGCAATTGAATTCTACATTTGGATCTAGGAAGGCATTGAGATCTAGACTCGGTTATCTAGTCTCTTGGGTCCTGAGATCTGGAGTTTGCATTTTAAATTCTCTGTTTAAAGCTTTTCAAGTTCATTTACATTTCCGTTTGAGATCCGGTTCAATTCAAGTCACTTTCCACTTGTCTGATTAATGCAATTTACTTTTCCTTGTTTAATTTCTGCAAATCCACTTCCCAATTCCCTTTATAATTCAAGCCATTTACATTTCTTGCACTTTAAGATTCTGCAATTTACATTTCTTGTAATCTAAGTTTCTGCAATTTACATTACTTGTTCTTTAAGATTCAGCTTATTTACTTTCTTTGCTCTTTAATTTTCTTTAAAGGGAGAATTTTCTACCCTTCTCCCTTTACATTTCAAGCAATTTAGTTTCTGCAATCACAAATCACCCAACCAATACTTGATTCGCTTGACTAAATCACCACTAAACTAAAATTGCTCAATCCTTCAATCCCTGTGGGATCGACCTCACTCCCGTGAGTTTTATTACTTGATGCGACCCGGTACACTTGCCGGTTAGTTTTGTGTGTTTGGAATTCATTTTCCGAAAATACACATCATATACATTCTTGTTTTAGCCTTAAATTCTTGTAATTTTTGTGATTTCTTGATGATTGTTGATTGTATAGGAATAATAGCTTTGTTAATTTTGTTGAATAGATAGGATGTTCATATAGTTTTCATAATTTTGGTATGGATGAATTGTTAAAGTAAAGAGAATGCTATGTTTTGAGTAATGCATGAATTTGTGAAGTGTTCTCTTGCCTACTAGCTTAAGCACCTATCAAGAATGTGTTAGAATAGGTCTTGTTATGTTAAAAAAAAAAAGAAAGAGAAAAAGGGAAAATGGGCACCGAAGCGCCAGCGCACTGTGCACGCGCGCGCCGGTGGTACACTTCCACCTCTTGGGCCAAAAACCCGAGAGTCATGCCCACTTTACGCCCATCTCGTGCCAGCCACCCACGCGTCCGCGTGCTTGCCACCTGCGCGCCCCTTGCAAACCGCCCATCGACGCACAAGCGCACTGTGCGCGCACGCGCCAATGGCCCTATGTGGACTCCCTGGTACATAAACCAGAGAGTTATGCCACACTTGTGCCACACTTGTGCCCAAACCAACGCGTCCGCGCCGGTCACCAATCCATTCAGGCACGCATCTGCGCAGGGTGCGCGTCCGCGCACCTGCGCTACATGCCAACTCTGGTATAAAAACCAGAGACTTGCGCCAACTTTGTGCAAGTTCTATGCCAGGGGCACAACTGACCTCGCGCGTGCGCGCCATTGACGCGTACGCGTCCCTTGCCAACCACTCACCGACGCGCCAGCAAACTGTGCGCGTGGTGAGCGGATAATTTATACGCTTTTTGACATTGTTTTTAGTATGTTTTTAGTAGGATCTAGTTACTTTTAGGGATGTTTTCATTAGTTTTTATGTTAAATTCACATTTCTGGACTTTACTATGAGTTTGTGTGTTTTTCTGTGATTTCAGGTATTTTCTGACTGAAATTGAGGGACTTGAGCAAAAATCAGATTCAGAGGATGAAGAAAGACTGCTGATGCTGTTGGATTCTGACCTCCCTGCACTCAAAGTGGATTTTCTGGAGTTACAGAACTCGAAATGGCGCGCTTCTAATTGCGTTGGAAAGTAGACATCCAGGGATTTCCAGCAATGTATAATAGTCTATACTTTGGCCAAGAATAGATGACGCAAACTGGCGTTCAACGCCAGCTTTCTGCCCAAATCTGGCATCCAGCGCCAGAAAAGGAGCCAAAACCAGAGTTGAACGCCCAAATTGGCACAAAAGCTGGCGTTCAACTCCAAGGAGGACCTCTACACGTGCAACACTCAAAGCTCAGCCCAAGCACACACCAAGTGGGCCCCGAAAGTAGATTTATGCATCAATTACTTACTCCTGTAAACCCTAGTGACTAGTTTATTATAAATATAACTTTTTATCATTGTATTCACAGTCTTGGTCACTCCAGTTCCCCTCTGGGGCCGAGACCAATGAACTCCATTATCACTTATGTATTTTCATACGGTAGAGTTTCTGCACTCCATAGATTAAGGTGTGGAGCTCTGCTGTTCCTCAAAGATTAATGCAAAGTACTATTGTTTTCTATTCAATTCATCTTGTTTCGCTTCTAAGATATTCATTTGCACTTCAACCTGAATGTGATGAACGTGACAATCATCATCATTCCCTATGAACGCGTTCCTGACAACCACTTCCGTTCTACATCAGAATTGAATGAGTATCTCTTAGATCTCTTAATCGGAATCTTCGTGGTGTAAGCTAGAATGATGGCGGCATTCAAGAGAATCTGAAAGGTCTAAACCTTGTCTGTGGTATTCTGAGTAGGATTCAATGATTGAATGACTGTGAAGAGCTTCAAACTCGCGATTGCCGGGCGTAGTGACAGACGCAAAAGGATAGTAAATCCTATTCCAGCATGATCGAGAACCGACAGATGAATAGCCGTGCCGTGACAGGGTGCGTTGACCATTTTCACTGAGAGGATAAGATGAAACCATTGACAAGGGTGATGCCTCCAGACGATTAGCCGTGCCGTGACAGGGCATTTGGATCATTTTCCCGAGAGAAGACCGAAAGTAGCCATTGACATTTCTCCTGTGTTTTCGAAAAAAATTTAAAAAAAAAATGTTTTCAAAAAAATATATTTTTCTTCAAAATTTTTAAGAATGAATTCTAGTGTTTCATGAAGCATGTTGGAGCCTGGCTGGCTGTAAAGCCATGTCTCAATTCTTTTGGACTGAAATTTCACTTATACTGAAGAGAAGAGCTTCTTTATCTTTCTTAGCCAATTGGCTGTTGAATGTAGGGAATGTCAGGCATGTCATGTCTGAGTTACATACTAAAGCTTGGCTGGCTATTAAGCCATGCCTGACCCTTTGATTGGAGCTTTAGACTAAAAAGCATAAGATTCCTGGAATTCATATTAAAGATTTTGAAATCCTTATTTTTATTTTTCAAAATGATTTTCAAAAAAAATTTAAAAAGAAAAAAATCATAAAATCATAAAAATCAAAAATATTTTGTGTTTCTTGTTTGAGTCTTGAGTCATGTTATAAGTTTGGTGTCAATTGCATGTGCATCTTGCATTTTTCGAAAATTCTCATGCATTCATAGTGTTCTTCATGATCTTCAAGTTGTTCTTGGTAAGTCTTCTTGTTTGATCTTTGCATTTGCATGTTTTGTGTCTTTTCTTGTTTTTCATATGCATTCTTGAATTCTTAGTGTCTATGCATTAAAGAATTCTGAGTTTGGTGTCTTGCATTAAACATGTTCTTGGTGTTCATCTTGACATTCAAAGTGTTCTTGGTGTTCATCTTGACATTCATAGCATTCTTGCATGCATTCATTGTTTTAATCTAAAAATTTCATGCATTGCATCATTTTTCTTGTTTTTCTCTCTCATCATTAAAAATTCAAAAATAAAAAAAAATATCTTTTCCTTTTTCTCTCATCAAATTCGAAAATTTGGATTGACTTTTTCAAAAATTTTTAAAAATCTAGTTGTTTTTATGAGTCAAATCAAATTTTCAATTTAAAAATCTCATCTTTTTCAAAATCTTTTTCAAAAATCAAATCTTTTTCAAATTTCTTAGTTATTTTCGAAAATTCCAAAAATATTTTTCAAAAATCTTTTTCTTATTTTTATATCAAATTTTCGAAAATAACATAATCAATTAATGTTTTGATTCAAAAATTTCAAGTTTGTTACTTACTTGTTAAGAAAGATTCAAACTTTAAGTTCTAGAATCATATCTTGTGATTTCTTGTGAATCAAGTCATTAATTGTGATTTTAAAAATCAAGTCTTTTTCAAAAAACTAATTTCTATCATATCTTTTCAAAAATATCTTCTTATCTTATCTTTTTCAAAAAAAAAAATTTTGATTTTCAAAATACCTTTTCTAACTTCCTATCTTCTTATCTTTTCAAAATTGATTTTCAAAATTTGTTTCAACTAACTAACTAACTTTTTGTTTGTTTCTTATCCTTTTCAAAACTACCTAACTAACTCTCTCTCTCTAATTTTCGAAAATATCTTCCCTTTTTTTTCAAAAATTTCTTTTTAATTAACTAATTATTTTTTATTTGAATTTTCGAAAAACTACTAACCTTTTTCAAAACTATTTTCGAAAATCACTAACTCTTTTTCAAAAATTATTTTCGAAAATCCTTCTCCCTCATCTCCTTCTATTTATTTATTCATCTACTAACATTTCTTCCTCACATCACCAAAAATCCGAACCCTCTCTCTCTCTCTGAGTTCAGATTTTCTTCTTCTCTTCTTCTACTAACAATAAGGAACCTCTTTACTGTGACATAGAGGATTCCTCTTCTTTTCTTTTTCTCTTCTCTTTCTTATGATCAGGGACAAAGAAAAAGGCATTCTTGTTGAAGCTGATCCAGAACCTGAAAGGACACTGAAGAGGAAATTAAGAGAAGCTAAATTACAATAATCCAGAGACAACTTTATTGAAAATTTCGAACAAGTAAAGGAGATGGCAGCCGAACCCAACAACAATGCAAGGAGAATGCTTGGTGACTTTACTGCACCAAATTCCAATTTACATGGAAGAAGCATCTCCATTCCTGCCATTGGAGCAAACAACTTTGAGCTGAAACCTCAATTAGTTTCTCTGATGCAGCAGAACTGCAAGTTTCATGGACTTCCATCTGAAGATCCTTTTCAGTTCTTAACTGAATTCTTGCAGATATGTGATACTGTTAAGACTAATGGAGTAGATCCTGAAGTCTACAGGCTCATGCTTTTCCCTTTTGCT
This sequence comes from Arachis ipaensis, assembly GCF_000816755.2. NCBI lineage: Eukaryota > Viridiplantae > Streptophyta > Magnoliopsida > Fabales > Fabaceae > Arachis > Arachis ipaensis. The sequence goes on along the minus strand of NC_029791.2, from coordinate 66,685,458 downwards.
GTAAGAGACAGAGCTAGAGTATGGTTGGATTCTCAACCTAAGGATAGCCTGAACTCTTGGGATAAGCTAGTCAAGGCTTTCCTAGCCAAGTTCTTTCTTCCTCAAAAGCTGAGCAAGCTTAGAGTGGATGTTCAAACCTTCAGACAAAAAGAAGGTGAATCCCTCTATGAAGCTTAGGAGAGATACAAAGGACTGACCAAAAAGTGTCCTTCTGACATGCTTTCTGCTTTCACCATCTTGGATATATTCTATGATGGTCTATGTTTTTATAGGTTCATGATCATGTGGAGTCACAAAATAAATATAAAAATTGAAAACAGAATCAAAAACAGCAGAAGAAAAATCACACCCTGGAGGAAGCATCTGCCTGGCGTTCAACGCTAGAACAGAGCATGGTTCTGGTGCTGAACGCCCAGAACAAGCATGGTTCTGGCGTTCAACGCCAGAAATGGCAACAAATGGGCGTTGAACGCCCAAAATGGGCACCAACCTGGCGCTGAACGCCCAGAGTTGTGTGCAAGAGCATTTTACATGCCTAAATTGGTGCAGGAATGTAAATGCCTTGACACCTCAGGATCTGTGGATCTCACAGGATCATCTCAGGATCTGTGGACCCCACAGGATCATCTCAGGATCTGTGGACCCCACAGAATCCCTACCTACCTCATCATCTCTCTTTCCATTCATGATCATCCCTTCTGTTTTCCATTTACCACTCACATCCATACACCCACTATCTTCAAAATTCAACATCTCTCTCTCTCACCCAATCCCACCCATATGGCCGAATACACACATCCATCTATCTCCTCCATATCTTCTTCTTCTTCTTCTATTCTTTCTTCTTTTGCTCGAGGGTGAGCAACATTCTAAGTTTGGTGTGGTAAAAGCATAGCTTTTTTGTTTTTTTCCATAACCATTGATGGCAATGCTTGAACAGTGCATATGTCTTTTGAAGTTGTTGTTTCAGAATGTTAAATATGTTGGCTCTTGAAAGAATGATGACTAGGAGACATGTTATTTGGTAATCTGAAAAATCATAAAAATGATTCTTGAAGCAAGAAAAAGCAGCAAAGAACAAAGCTTGCAGAAAAAAAAAAATAATAGGCGAAAAAAAATAGAAAGAAAAAGAAAAAGCAAGCAGAAAAAGCCAAAAGCTCTTAAAACCAAGAGGCAAGAGCAAAAAGCCAATAACCCTTAAAACCAAAAGGCAAGGGTAAATAAAAAGGATCCCAAGGCTTTGAGCATCAGTGGATAGGAGGACCTAAAGGAATAAAATCCTGGTCTAAGCGGCTAAACCAAGCTGTCCCTAACCATGTGCTTGTGGCGTGAAGGTGTCAAGTGAAAACTTGAGACTGAGCGGTTAAAGTCAAGGTCCAAAGCAAAAAAAGAGTGTGCTTAAGAACCCTGGACACCTCTAATTGGGGACTTTAGCAAAGCTGAGTCACAATCTGAAAAGGTTCACCAAATTATGTGTGTGGCATTTATGTATCCGGTGGTAATACTGAAAAACAAAGTGCTTAGGGCCACGGCCAAGATTCATAAAGAAGCTGTGTTCAAGAATCATCATACTGAACTAGGAGAATCAATAACACTATCTGAACTCTGAGTTCCTATAGATGCCAATCATTCTGAACCTCAATGGATAAAGTGAGATGCCAAAACTATTCAAGAGGCAAAAAGCTATAAGTCCCGCTCATAAGATTGAAGCTCTGTTTCATTGATAGTTTGGAATTTATAGTATATTCTCTTCTTTTTATCCTATTTGATTTTCAGTTGCTTGGGGACAAGCAACAATTTAAGTTTGGTGTTGTGATGAGCGGATAATTTATACGCTTTTTGACATTGTTTTTAGTATGTTTTTAGTAGGATCTAGTTACTTTTAGGGATGTTTTCATTAGTTTTTATGTTAAATTCATATTTCTGGACTTTACTATGAGTTTGTGTGTTTTTCTGTGATTTCAGGTATTTTCTGACTGAAATTGAGGGACTTGAGTTAAAATCAGATTCAGAGGATGAAGAAAGACTGCTGATGCTGTTGGATTCTGACCTCCCTGAACTCAAAGTGGATTTTCTGGAGCTACAGAACACGAAATGGCGCGCTTCCAATTGCGTTGGAAAGTAGACATCCAGGGATTTCCAGAAATGTATAATAGTCCATACTTTGGCCAAGAATAGACGACGCAAACGGGCGTTCAACGCCAGCTTTCTGCCCAAATCTGGCATCCAGCGCCAGAAAAGGAGCCAAAACCAGAGTTGAACGCCCAAACTGGCACAAAAGCTGGCGTTCAACTCCAAGGAGGACCTCTACACGTGCAACACTCAAAGCTCAGCCCAAGCACATACCAAGTGGGCCTCGGAAGTGGATTTATGCATCAATTACTTACTCCTGTAAACCCTAGTGACTAGTTTATTATAAATAGAACTTTTTATCATTGTATTCACAGTCTTGGTCACTCCGGTTCCCCTCTGGGCCGAGACCAATGAACTCCATTATCACTTATGTATTTTCATACGGTAGAGTTTCTGCACTCCATAGATTAAGGTGTGGAGCTCTGCTGTTCCTCAAAGATTAATGCAAAGTACTACTGTTTTCTATTAAATTCATCTTGTTTCGCTTCTAAGATATTCATTCGTACTTCAATCTGAATGTGATGAACGTGACAATCATCATCATTCC
>NC_029791.2:66682592-66682692 GCF_000816755.2 Arachis ipaensis | reverse complement strand
GGAATCTTCGGCTAGAATGATGGCGGCATTCAAGAGAATCCGGAAGGTCTAAACCTTGTCTGTGGTATTCTGAGTAGGATTCAATGATTGAATGATTGAA
>NC_029791.2:66596914-66681533 GCF_000816755.2 Arachis ipaensis | reverse complement strand
AAGACTGATTGGATGAAGATAGCAGGAAAGCAGAGGTTCAGAGGAACGAAAGCATCTCTATTCGCTTATCTGAAATTCTTACCAAGGAATTACATAAGTATTTCTATCCTTTATTATTTATCTTTTAATTATCTAATCCAATCACATTTAACCCTACCTGACTGAGATTTGCAAGGTGACCATAGCTTGCTTCATACCAACAATCTCCGTGGGATTCGACCCTTACTCACGTAAGGTATTACTTGGACGACCCAGTGCACTTGCTGGTTAGTTGTGCGAAGTTGTGAACCATGGTATTGGCATCATATTTTTGGTGCCATTACCAGGGAAAGAAAGAGCGATGAATTTTACATAATCAAAGTGTAATCACAATTTCTGCGCACCAGCGCGCGCGAGCCGGTTGCGCGAACCAGTTTTAAAGCTGCGCACCCTGTCTTTCTCACCCCCTTTCTTTTCTTATTTCTTTCTCCTTCTTTCTCCACCATCCCCCCTTCTCTTCTTTTTCTTCCACAATCCACCACCACCGTCTCCGGCCACTCACTGGCGACAACAACTTCTTCCGGTGGTGCTACATCTCTTCTATTTCTTTCTCATGTTCACAAAAGAAAATTCAACCTTGTTCTTTTACACTTCTCAAGGTTCTACTTCCTCCAGATCTCATCTATTACTTTCCTTGCATTATTTCTTCTTTTAGTTAGATTCTTTTTGTTGATTTACTTATTCTCTCTTTTAGTTGCATGATTATGCCACTTACTTTTTGCTTGCTTACTTTTCTTCTTTTTGTTTTTCCATGGATGTTGAACTTGTACTTTGAATTGTTTTGATAGATCTTCTTGTTGTTTTTCCTTGTCTTTGTCAATATGTGATGCTTATGTGATGTTTTATTTTGCATGAATGCCATTTTGGTTTATTTTAATAATGTACTTTGAATTTGGTGCTTCTCCTCATTCACTTGTTGTCTTCTATACGCATTGAGTCTACTTTGCTTGCTAATTAGATACTCATTGAACATGACTTGCTCTTTGTTATGGATGCTTGAGATTACTCTTCTCATGCCATTGCATGCTTTACTTCCTCTTGCATCCCATGCCAAGTATTGTGTACCATGTCTCTATGATTACCTTGTTGCAAGATTTCTTTCGGGCATTATCCTTCACTTGTATGTTTTTGTTAAAATGATTCTTTGGGTTTAATGTTTTCCTGTTTCCCTTCTTTTCTCAGGATGGCCACCAAGAAAGGTAAGAAGAAAGCTCCAAGGAAACCGGCCGCAAAGAGGGCACCCCAAAGATCAACTTCTAAGGCGCACTCTTCATTAGGAGCCAAACCCCTATCTAAGAAGGCGAAGACACCCGCTCCTATTGATGAGAACGAAAAGAGCAAACCGGCAAAAGATTTTTCAAGGTTCCCCAACCGCTTTGGTGAACTTATGTTCCCCTCCATAGCTGTGAGGAACTATCATCCTGAGCATCTACTCGCTCCGCCGGACAAGGTTGCTCCTTATATTCTACCCCGCATTGAACGGCGAGGATAGGAGTTTCTTTTGAGAAAATCAAGGGAGATCAACCTCTCTTGGGTAGAAGAATTCTACACTAACTACCATCTTTCCTCTCTTCAATCGGTATACATGCACCGGAAGCAAGTCTCTGTTTCAGAAGAGGCTATTCAGCAAGTGCTTAATGTCCTACCGGTACCAAGTGACATGGATAGCTACCAAGAAGTCCTACGTCAGCGAAAAAAGTTTCGATTTGATTGGGTCTCGATCCTCCGAGTCATTGTTGAACCAGAGGCATTTTGGATCCATGGTCGACTCCGGATGAGGCCCAAGTGCATTGACGCTCGCTTTCTCACTGTGGAAGCTAGACCTTGGGCCCAGATCTTATCTCACTATGTGCTACCTAGCACACACAAGTCGTCCTTTACGGTGGACCTCACCTTGCTTGTTTGGTGTGTTCTCACAGAGAGGCCGGTGAACATTCCATTTCTTGTCAAGTAAGCGATGAGTCAAGTCCACGCCCGGGATAATTTGTCATTTCCAGCATTGCTATCTGACTTAGTTGCTGCTGCGGGTGTTCCATGGGGAGCCAAGGATAGAAAGATTATAGTTCCGGCTAAGGGCAATGTGGTCCCAAGCGGAAAATACTTACATCTTCCCATGAACAACCGAAGCCTTGACATAGCCCTCCCATCTACTATTCCTTCCACCTCATCATCACCACCACGACAAAGATCCACACATCAAATGATAGAAGATCTACACCGGAAGATTAATAGATATGAGTGGCGCAACCAACGCTGATACACTTATATCAAGAAGCTTCTGCATTGTGTTACCCCTAGCATGGAGGAACCAACCAACGCCGATACACTTACATCAAGAAGCTTCTGCGTGTGTTACCCCTAACATGGAGGAACCAGAAATATTCACATCCACCTCAAACCCAAGTGACGGGAGCTCTGAAGGAGAGGATAGTGAGGATTCCGGTCCCGACCGCCCTTTGCGCGTTGTTCGTAGCACAGAGGACCGTGCTAAATTCTAAGTGTGGGGAGGTCGTTCGACCGATCTCCATGGGTAACAATCTTTTCCTTTCAATACCCATGGATTTATCTTTTGCTTAGTACATTGCATGTGTAGTTAGTTTTGCTTGTAAATACTCCTTGCATGATAGTTAATTTCTATAGAGTTGCTTAGTCAAAATAATAACTTCTTTCCCAAGAAACTGTGTTCTGGGGTACCCTACCAAATTTTCAAAAAAATTTTGCAGTAAACTTGCTTTAAGAATGTATTTTGGAACATAGTGATTGAGCTAAGAACACAAGCATGTAAGTTTTGAGCCTATTGCATGGTTACATTTTCTAACCATTATCCCCCATTCTTGTGTGCATATCTCTCTCTATGATTGTAATCCTTGTTTTGTCTGATTCTATATGTCCATTACTTTGTGTATGAATGCATTTACATGATTCAGGCCATCATTTCAGTAGTTACTTTTCCAAAATGGCCTTAACCCTTTTATCTACCATTGCTAACCAATTTTGGGCCCATTATAAACCCCTTTTGTTCTTAAAAAGAGCACATCAACAGCCCTAAGCGAAAAACCATGAATGTCCCTAAATTTGGATCCTTGATTAGCTTAGGTAAGTTAGGATGTGTATCATTCAATTGGGAGGGTATACTTGGGAAATTTGGGTAGATATATGACGAACTGAAGATTGATGGTTTAGAATTCACAATAAATTCTCGTTGTAAGTATAGTTTCTAAACCAACAAAAATCCTTTCGTACAAAAGTTTTGGTTGTCACTTAAGCAAACCCAATAAAATTGATAACCGAAGTATTAAAACCTTGGGTCGTCTTCTCAAGAAATTGCAGGGAGGTACGATTATTCGTTATGTAAAAAGATATATTTTTGGGTTTTTTTGAAATAAGGAACAAATAATTTAAATGGCAAGAAAAATAAATTAATAATTATAAAAATCTCTTGCAAGGTATAAGAACTGGAAATCCTATCCTAGTTATCCTTATCAGGTGTGATGAGAATTGGATTTTGCTCCCACTTAGTTAACCCTTACTAAATAAAGGAAAGACAAGTGGACCAATCAATTTGATCCTCAAGTCCTAGTCAACTCTTGTGGAAAGACTAGCTTTAGAGCGATCAAAATCAATCAGCAATTCCCAATTTTCAATCAACTGCTGAGTCTGATAACTCAAGTGTTACCAATTACTTAACCAAAGCAAAAGGGAATAAATCCTAAATTAAATTGAAAGCATTATAAATAAAATTAAACAATCATAAACTTGAAATACCTCAAATTATATTAAAGAAATCAACTCTAACATGAAGTTCATAAACCAAATTGAAAAGATAAATAACAATTAAAGTAATAGAATAAATAAAAGTAGAAAATAAATTAAAGAAGCATTGAACCTGGAATGAAAAGAAGTAGCCTAATCATAATAGAAATCCTAAATCCTAATCCTAATCCTAAATCTTAAGAGAGAGGAGAGAGCCTCTCCCTCTAAAAGCTACATCTAAAACCTAATAATTATGAATTATGAATATTGTTTTTGTTGTTATTGATTTCCCCATTCTCTGGCTTTTATTCTGTGTTTCTGGGCTTGGATTTGGGCCGAAAAAAGGGCCAGAAATCGCTATGAGCGAAATCTGCTACGCTGGTTTTTCGTCACTACGATACGTCCGTGTAGAGCACGCGTTCGCGTCACTTATCCTTAGAGAAAATATGGAAAATTATATATCATTTCGAAGCTCCGGATGTTAGCTTTCCAACGCAACTAAAACCGCCTCATTTGGACCTACGTAACTCAAGTTATGATCGATTTAGTGCGAGAGGGTCAGGCTGACAGCTTTGTAGTTCCTTCAATTTCTTGTATTTCTTCCACTTTTGCATGCTTCCTTTCCATCCTCCAATCCATTCCTGCCTTATAAATCCTGAAATTATTTAACACACATATTAAGGCATTGAATGGTAACAAGAAAGGATTAATATTAGCAAATATAAGGCCAAAGAATCATGTTTTCAATCATAGCACTAAATCAGGAAGGAAAATGTAAGACATGCGAATCATATGAATAAATGTGCAAGGACTTGACAAAATCACTCAATTAAACACAAGATAAACCATAAAATAGTGGTTTATCAACCTCACCACACTTAAACATTAGCATGTCCTCATGCTAAGCTCAAGAGAACTAAAAGAGTGAAGAGAAATGGTAAGACTTATGAAATACAACCTATCTATATGAATGCAACTACATGTCCTTGCAAGCTTCTTCAATTTCAACCTCTTCCTCTTGGTAGCTTTCTTTCAATTTGATCTCTTATTCATTGTTCACCAAGGGCATGGGAGGTTGTGCTTCTTCTTCTTTGATTTCCATATCTAGTCTAATGGGAGAGGGTTCAATTATAGATAAGAATTCCTCAATGATTGAATTCATCTCTTGATCATCCCCTTCAAAGTCTTCAACCATGATATGCCTTGGAGGTTGTACACCCTCTTCAACATCAATTTCAAATGTCTTGGAAGGAGGTTCTATGACTGGAGGTTCCCATGGAGGTTCCGCATCTCCTAAGTCTTCGACCACTTCTTCCTCTTCAATGATTACGGCTTCCTCCAATTGTTCCAATACAAAGTCATGCTCCTTACTGTCCACCGGAGTTTCTAGTATCTCCTTCATGCTACGTTCTTCATTAGATTGTCCACATGAAGCTATGGGGTTCCTTGAGTGTCCGAATGTCGGGAAGGTAATCGATTTATTACTTTCTCCAGTTGGTGAAGGGTTGCATGAAATCGATCTACTGTTTCCTTGAGGCGAGCCTATGATTCTTGGGTCGATGGATATAGACATGGTGCATATGGAAGTGGTGGTCTTTGGGGGTAATTGGGTTATAATTGGGGTGGATAGGGGTTGGGGTCATATGGAGGTGAATGGTGTAAAGGGGCTTGTGAGTATGGTGGTTCAAAGCTATATTGAGGAGGTGGTTCATTGGCATATGATGGAGCTTGTTGGTAACTACAAGGGGGTCCACCATATCTATCATCTTGGTACGCACCTCGGAATGGCTCTTGACCATAGTAATTTAGTGGAAGTTGGTTGTCACGAAGTGGTCCACCGTAACTATTGTCTTGGCATGCATTGTAGAATGGTCATCGTCCATGGTATTTTGGAAGGTGTTGTTGCCTAAAGAGTTTATCAGATCCTTGTGGCTCCGTCCATCTCTGATTGTTTTGACCTTGATGCATGTTCCTGTTATAGCTTCCATTCCTTTCAACAATATTAGAACCAAACTTAAAGCCAGAGGGGTGAGAATTCATAGTAGCTAAAGAAAATAAAAACAAAAACTAATAAAAAAATTAGTGAAAATAAACTCCTAAAACTAGAAACACTGACAACAATATAAGATAAATATTTGAAAAAAAGTTAAAATTTTGAAAAGGTTTGATTTTTAAAATTTTAAATTTAAACTTTGAAATTTGAATTTTGAATTTTGGAATTTAAATATTGAAATTTGAAATTTGATTTTGAAATAAGATAAGATATGATTTTTGAAAAATATTTGAATTTTAAAATTTAAAACTAAGATAAGATAAGATAAAAATTTTAAAATAAAAATCTGATTTTTTTTTTGTAATTTTCGAAAAAATCAATTAAAATAAAGAGAAAATATATTTTTGAATTTAATGAGGAAAGAGAAAAATAATAAAATGACACCAAACTTAAATTTTTTAGATCAAAATGAAGAAAACAACCAAGAACAACTTGAAGGTCAAGATGAACACGAAGAACAACTTGAAAATCAATAAAGAACATGGAACATTATTGTCGAAAATTTTAATAACTAAATAAAAACCAATAACCTCTTAATTTACGAAAAAGCAAAAATAAAAACAAAAACAAAAACAAATAAACAAGCAAAAAGCAAATATTTACAATAACCAATAATAAGGCACACGTTTGCAATTCCCCGGCAACAGCGCCATTTTGACGAATTGGTCTTCTGTCGGTAAATAATTTTTATAAAATTATAAAATTATTTGTTGGAAGAATACTAAATTGAATGGGTCTAGAAAGTTGTTTGGATGCCTCAGTGAGAATTTAAATTGCTTACCACCGGGTCGGAACAAAGATGGTCAACAAGAAGACGGGTGCAAAAGCATGGTTTGGGACCCCGGAATTCATTCTGGCAATCAACACTCTTGGGACCTTGTCACTTGCTTTGACTTACTTGAAGGCTTTATGCAACTAGTATGGGATCCCGGAGGCCATTGGAATTGCAAACATTGGTGGAGATTCCTAGATGAGTTCAAGCATAAGCCTCCATGACAAGGAGCTCCCCGAATGTCCAACTTAAGGACTTTAACTAAAAGTGCTAGGTGGGAGACAACCCACCATGGTATGATCGTTCAGTTTCAGTCTTAGTTTTATTTTACTTTATTCTATTTTTATTTTTGTTAATGACTCTTCTCATAATCTCTGCATATATCTACATATAGCCTACATTTGCATTTGCATACTGCATATCAAAAAAAGAGCACGCGACGCGCAAGCGTCGATGACGCGTTCGCGTCATAAGTGCTTTCGCAACAAGAAGAAAAGAAAATTGAATGGAAAGTCACGCGAGAGCGTGGCTGGAAGCGTGCCTTAGGCACAAACATGCCCACGCGACCGCATCATTTTGAAAATTAGCCTCTCCACGCGTCCGCGTCACCCACGCGAACGCGTGCCCCTAAAAATCGACGTAAAAGAGGTGTATGGCAGCAAGTTATGATGGAGCTGGGCTGGAATGATGCTGGAAGCACTAGCCCCATTATGCGACCGCGTGCCCCATGCGGCCGCGTCGTCCTCAAAACATGGCCATTCATGCGATCGCATCAACCACGCGATCGCATCACCCCAAATTTTTGGCAAAATGGGTTTTAAACAGAGTTGCGCGAACGCATGGCTGCCCTCGCGCCATTTGCATAAATCAAGTCACGCGACCACGTAACCCACGCGTCCACGTCACATGCGACGCACAGTTTTACTAGATCAGCACCAACTATGTTATCTTTTCTTCCCCAATCCTAATTCTTTCTTCTCCCTTTCTTCCTCCTTTCTTACTTTCTTTTTCTTTGTTTATTTAACTTTTCATCCTTCTTCACTTTCATTCTATTTTAATTAATTTATTTGCATACTTTCATTCATTGTATTTTAATTTTGTGCATATTTTTATTTTCTTTTCTAAATTTATTATTTTTCATTGGTGTTAAATTTTCTTATTCAACTGTTACATCTTTTCTGGTATTATTTTGGTGCTTAATGACTTATTTTCTACTGTTGGGTAATATTATTTAAGTCAATGCTAATCTTTTATGATACTTATATTCCGTGTGCATTGATATGAATTTATATTGTCTTTCCTTACACATTATCTCTTCCCCTTTGTTGTAATTCTGCACTATTGATATGCTGCTTGCTTCTATTGTTTTCTCACTTGCATGTTATAGCTACCATGTAATTAAGACTCTTATTATTTGGCATTACCCACTCATATTTTATTTGTTTTCTATAATTGATTTTGGGTTCCTGTTCTTCTTTTTCTCTTCTTTCAGGCTGGCCACTGAAGAAGGAAAAAGGGAGAAACTTCTATACGGGACGATAGACAAGTCCATCTGCACAATCCATGGAGAAAAGTGTCAGTTGGAGCAACCCGTCCACTTGCACATCTTAGCATGCACCGAGGACGGTGAAATCTTTAAGTGTGGAGAGGTCGATACTGACTTTCGTGGGTTAGTTATTTCCTTCTCAACACCAATGTCTTATTTTTTTTATTAGTTCATTGTTGCATTTACATGTTTGATTGCATATTTTCTTGATTTTGTGCATATTTTACCATTGCTTGGTTAAAGTAATGAGTTTCTTTTCAAAACTTTATAGTATTTCACTAATTTAAATTAATTTTTTTGTGTTAAAACTTGTTTGAAGATTGTAAATTGGAACATGGTTTAAAGCTAAGAACACACAACCCGTGAGATTTGAGCTTAATTACATGGTTACATTATTTAACCATAATATTTTATTCTTGTGTGTTTTCTTCTCTATGATTGCAATCTTTGCTTTGTTTCATTCTATATATCCATTATTTAGTGTATTTATATGCTTGCATATGATTGAGGCCATCATTTGTCATTAACTCACTTATCCCAAATAGCCTACCCTTTTATGTCACCCTTGTTAGCCACCTTGAGCCTCTTAATCCCCTTTTGTTCTATATTTTGCCACATCACTAGCCTTAAGCAGAAAAACAAATTAAATATCCCCAAATTGAATCTTTGGTTAGCTTAAGATAGAGATTGTGTATCAACTAAATGTGGGGAACTGTGGGAACTTGGATGACAAGATATTTGGAATTTGGGTACATACTCATGTGAACTTAGAAAAATTAAAAATCCATGTGCATTGACAATGTTATGTTTATTTTTATGCTACAAAAAAAATAATAAATAAAAAATTAAAAAATTAAAAAAATTAAAAAAAGAGAAAAAAATCAAAAAATCAAAAAAAAAAATATTCAATAATTAAGTAAATAAATAAGGGGACAAAATTATCCCAATATTAAGTTTAATAAAAGATTAATGCATATGTGATAAAATTAAAGAAAAGTTGATACATGAGTATGTGAAATATACAAAAGTGAGAATTTTGGGTAGCCAAGCATGATTTTAGAGTTATATATAGTATGTGTGTATGTTAGGTGGAAGCTTAGGTTAATTAAAGATTCATATTTCAGCTCACTTGGCCATACATATATCCTCACCCTTACCATGGCCCCATTACAACCTTGAAAAGACCTCATGATGTTTGCATTGGTATACTAAATATTTGTTGATTGGTTAGATGAAGAACAAAGTTTAGAAAGCATGACTAGAGAAGAGTAGAGAGATTAACCCTAGACACTTGAGAGTTAGAGTGATATACACCATCAATGAGGGTTCAATGCTTGATTCTATATTCCCTGCTTTCATGAGCTGTCTTCTTACAAGTTTACTTGTCTTTTATTGTATGATTTTAATTAGTGGAATTTGATTTATATTTGTCTTGGATAACTTTTTTACTTTTAACCAAGTAGATAGAAACATCTTAGCATATATAGTTGCATTCATATACATAGGTTGCATTTCATACATTTTACCGTTCCTCTTCACTCCTTTATAGCTTCTCTTGAGCTTAGCATGAGGACATGCTAATGTTTAAGTGTGGGGAGTTTGATAAACCACTATTTCATGGTTTATCTTGTTCTCAATTGAGTGGTTTTATCAATTTTTTACCCACTTATTCATACTATTTGCATGGTTTTACTTTTTCCTTCCGGATTTTGTGCTATGATTGAAAACATGCTTCTTTGGGCTTTAAATTTGCTATGTTTAATCCTCTCTTATTACCATTCGATACCTTGATATGTGTGTTAAGTGATTTCATGATTTACAGGGCAGGAACGGCTTAGAGGATGAAAAAGAAGCATGCAAAAGTGGAAGAAATACAAGAAACTGAAGGAACTGCTAATGTTGTCTAGCCTGACCTCTTGGTACTAAATCAACCATAACTTGAGCTACATAGATCCAAATGATGCGGTTCCAGTTGGATTGGAAAGCTAACATCCGGGGCTTTGCAAAAATATATAATTTGCCATAGCTGCCCTGAAGCCAGGCGATACGAACGCGTGGATCACGCGGATGCGTGACCTGGCAAAAATGCAATCCACACTAACGCGTGGACGACGCTTCCGCGTGACTTTGCAACGACCTGTACGTACCACGCTAACCCAGTTTTCGGCCCAAAAAAATACAGATTAGAGGCTATAAAGTGGGGAAATCAATCCATTCAAAAAAATAACAAAAACAATATTCATAATTCATAATTTTAGGTTTTAGATGTAGTTTTTGGAGAGAGAGGTTCTCTCCCCTCTCTTAAGATTTAGGATTTAGAATTTCTCTCAAGTTTTAGGATTAGGATTTCAACTTCTTCTCAGGTTCAATATTCCTTTAATTTATGTTTCTCTTCTACTTTTATTTATTCTAATGCTTTTATTTGTATTTGAGTTATGTTGCCAAATTGGCTTACGAAACTTTTCATGTTAGATTTGAATATTCTATTTAATATAATTTGAGGTATTTCAGATTTATGATTGTTTTATTATCTTTATGATACTTTCAATTTAATTTAGATTTATTTTCCCCTTTTGGCTTTGGTTAAGTAATTGGTAACACTTGAGTTGTCAAACTCAGTAGTAGATTGAGATTTGGGAATCGCTAATTAATTTGGATCGCTCTAAAGCTAGTCTTTCCAAGGGAGTTGACTAGGACTTGAGGATCAAATTGATTAGTCCACTTGACTTTCCTTTTATTTAGTAAGGGTTAACTATGTGGGAGCAAAATCCTATTCTCATCACACCTGATAAGGATAACTAGGATAGGATTTTCAATTCTCATACCTTGCCAAGAGATTTTTTTTAATTATTAATTTATTTTTCTTGCCATTTAAATTACTTGTTCCTTATTTTAAAAAATCCAAAAATATACCTTTTTCCATAACCAATAATAAATCATACTTCCGTGCAATTCCTTGAGAAGATGACCCGAGGTTTAAATACTTCGGTTATAAATTTTATTGGGTTTTGTTACTTGTGACAACCAAAATTTTTGTACGAAAGGAATTCTTGTCAGTCTAGAAGCTATACTTACAATGCGATTATTTTTATGAATTTCTTTACTGGCAAGAAATCCGATCGTCAAAAGTAGTAATCTGATCGTCACTGCGACGCGTCTGTGTGGAGCACGCGTTCGCATCACTTATCCTCAGAGCAACTATGGCAAATTATATATCATTTCGAAGCCCCGAATGTTAGCTTTCCAACGCAACTAGAATCGCCTCATTTGGACTTCTACAGCTCAAGTTATGATCGATTTAATGCGAGAGGGTCAGGCTGACAGCTTTGCAGTTCCTTCAATTTCTTGTATTCCTTCCACTTTTGCATGCTTCCTTTCCATCCTTCAAGCCATTCCTGCCTTATAAATCCTGAAATCACTTAATACACATATCAAGGCATCGAATGGTAATAAGAGAGGATTAATATTAGCAAATATAAGGCCAAAGAAGCATGTTTTCAATCATAGCACCAAATCAGGAAGGAAAATGTAAGACATGTGAATCATATGAATAAGTGTGCAAGGACTTGACAAAACCACTCAATTAAATACAAGATAAACCATAAAATAGTGGTTTATCAATATAGAGGTGTGTAATTGTAGTTGTAATTGAAAATTCTAGGATTTGGGAACATACTCATGTATTGAAAGATTGAATCATATGCATTGAAACTTTTTGTACATAAAACCCCAAAAAAAAAGGGGGACCCAAAAAAATATTTTTTATTTTGAAAAAGAAAAGAAAAGCAATGAAAGGGGACAAAGATCCCCCAAGACAAAGTAATAAAAACAATGCACATGGGATGTGAATTGAAAAGAATGCATGAGTATGCAAAAAAAAAAAAAGTAAAACTCAAGGGTAGCTAGGTAATGTATTATAGTTGTATAGGTTGTTCTATGTGTCTAGTGAGATTCTAGGTTAATCAAGGACTCAAATTTTAAGCTCACTTGACCATATACATCCTTACCTTCACCCTAGCCCCATTACAACACATGAATAAGACCTCATGATACTTGTAAGCATGCATTAAGTAATTGTTGATTGTTAGATGAAAGACAAATCTTGGAAAGCATGATTAGGAGAGGATTGAGTGACGAACCCTATACACTTGAGCGAATAGAGCGGATACACTTTCGGCGAGGGTTCAATGCTCAATTCTTTGTTCCCAGTTTTCACAAGCGTTCATCTAGCAAGTTATATGCACTCCTTAGTGATGTTCAATTTGGTAGGATTCATGAACTACATATCATTTTCACCCTATATGCTCACATGTGTTCTTGGAGGATAGATTTACCCTTGACCAAGTAGATAGATGATTTTAATTAGTTGCATGTATTCACTTAGGTAGTTTGCATTTCATAAACCCTTTCTCACCATGATCTTTGGTCTTTTTATTTTAAGCATGAGGACATGCTTGGTTTAAGTGTGGGGAGATTTGATAAACCCCAATTTTGTGGTTTATATTGTGTAGAATTTGGGGGTTTTTGTCAACATTTCTCACACTTATTCACAAGAAATGCATGGTTTCGTGTTTCCTTCCTAATATTGCTCCATGATGAAAAACATGCTTATTTTGCCTTAAAATTGCTATATTTTGATTCTCTTTTATTGCCATTCGATGTCGTGATGTATTTATGGAGTAATTTCAGGAATTATAGGGTAGGAATGGCCTAGAAGAGAGAAAGAAAGCATGTACAAGAGGAAGAAACATGAAGATTTGGATTTTGGAAAATTCAGCATTGGCGCGCACGCGTGGATGAGGATAGCTAGAAGTGGCATGCGAGG
This sequence comes from Arachis ipaensis, assembly GCF_000816755.2. Lineage (NCBI taxonomy): Eukaryota > Viridiplantae > Streptophyta > Magnoliopsida > Fabales > Fabaceae > Arachis > Arachis ipaensis. The sequence goes on along the minus strand of NC_029791.2, from coordinate 66,668,545 downwards.
ATGGATGCATCCGCGCGGATCAGATGATTCCCATTGATCACAAAAGCAATCGGCGCGCACATACGCATGGCGCGCACGTGCGGAAAGCTGCACGTGACCTCATTAATGGAAATCATGCCTGGAAATTTCTGAGGCTCATCAGGCCCAAATTCAAGCTGTTTCTGCATGGAAAAGACCCAAGGATGTTAGGGGAAAAGGGGGGATCATTCATTTTACACTAGACACAATTTTTAGTTAGTTTTTGTGTTCTTTGTTCTTCTAGAGAGAGAAACCCTTGTTCCTCTCTAGATCTAGTTTTAATTTGATCTTCCCTTGTTGAATTCTGAATTGGATCTTGTTAATTACTAGTTTTGATTGTTCAATTTGAATTCCTTAGTATAATTTTGCTTAGATCTTGTGATAGTTTTATGAATTCTTGTCAATTGTCATTTTATACCCATTTCATGAATGTTGTGAATCTCGATTTGTTGATGTTACATTGATGATTTCTATGATTAATTCTGTGGTTTGAGTGATTGTATGTTGATAATTGCTAGTGGGTACTTGTTAATTTCAATTTAATTACAATTTGAACATGTCTTTTATTAATGCTTACCATGTGTTTGATGAATTCTTTACTTTGATTATGGAGTAGTTTGCTTTACTCTTGGCCTAGGCTAAGGGAATTGGGTAAACTTGAGTCATTGGGTCTAATGGATTTGATGATTTGGGAACCCTTAGTGGTCAATTTGATAGCCATTGATTCTAACCTTCTATTAAGTCAATTAGTAGTGAGGTTAGAACTTATGGGTTGATGTTGACCAAACCATTTGACGTACTTCAAGTATAGAAGTAGACTTAATGAGTTTGGTTCCTCATAATTGTCAAGATATGGTTATTAGACAAGGATGGTGACCCCAATTCCCATGCCTAGCCAAGAGTTGCTTTTATCATTTATACTTGAAAACCCAATTTTCTTGATTACTTGTCTTAGTTATAGTTACTTGTTTTGTTTAGAATAGAATTATATTAGATGTTACCTTGCTAGTTTGGAATTGCTCATATCTTGCTTAGTTATTTGAATTAGTTTCTTACAATTTAAGGTTACTTGCTTGTTGAGATTACTAGTTTAAATTCTTGCTCATGACTCACAACCCCGGATTTCTAACCAATGTCAAAGCACATGTTTGCCCATTCCTTGTGAGACGACCCGAGGTTTGAATACTTCAGTTATTTATTTTGGGGTTGAACTTGTGACAACAAAATCCCTTTCTAAATTTGATACTCGAGGATTGTTGTTGGTAGACATATACTTGCAACGTGACTTTATTGAGAAATTCTTTACCGACAAATTCTCGCCCTATCAGCGCGTCTATTGAAGTATTCCCGATCTTTGTTTCTTCATGCATTCTCCACTTTGTATGCTTTTCTCTTCATTTCTTCCATCCAATACTTGCCTTATGAACCTAAACTCACTAAACAAACACATCAAGGCATCGAATGGAATTAAAGTGAATTAAAATCACCAATTTAAGGGCCTAAAAATCATGTTTTTATACTTAAGCACAAATCAAGAGAGAATTACAAAATCATGCTATTTCATTGAATAAATGTGGGAAAAAAGTGATAAAATCCCCTAAAATAAGTACAAGATAAACCACAAAATTGGGATTTATCATCACCCAAGTTACAAACCCAAGTCAAGCATAGAAAAATCTACTCTATAGCTAAAAGAGACATTTCATCAAACACATAGAATGCAATAAAGAGAAACATCATAAAATGCAAGAATTAATAAAAGCTATTACTAACACAAGCAAAAGAGCAATAAGAGAAACAAAGGCAAACATAAAAAAGACATGGAAATATAAAATTGCATTAAAAAGGAAATTGAAAGTAACACAAGAGTTCATAAACTAAATGGGCAAAATAAAGGAATCAATGGGAGAAGTAGATAACTAAAGTGCTAGAACAAATAAAAGTAAGTAGAAAACTAAATTAAAATAAGACTGAAACTTAAACCTAAGGAGAAATTGAAAGAAAAAACCCTAAACCTAGAGAGAAGAGAGAGCCTCTCTCTCTAGAATTCTACATCTAAAACATAAAGTATGTAAAATGAAAAGTGAATGATTGATTCTCATCTCCACTCTGTAGCCTCTTGTCTTCAATATCGGTCCTGAAACTTGGTCAAAAGTAGCCCAGAAATTGCCCCCAGCGAATTCACTTTACTGAGGCATGTGACGCTCGTCACACGTACGCCTTAGCCACGGGTACGCATTGTTGGATATTGAACTAGCCATGCGTACGCATCGTCCATGCTTGTGCGTCGGAACCAGCTTCTCAAATCCTCAATTTCTTGTGTTCCTTCCACTTTGGCATGCTTCCTTTCCATTCTCTAAGCCATTTCTGCCCTATAAAATCTGAAAACACTTAACACACATATCACGGCATCGAATGGTAATAAGAGAAGATTACAAATTAGCAATTTTAAGGCCAAAGAAGCATTTTTTCAATTACAGCACAAAATTAGGAAGGAAACTTAAAAGCATGCAATTTACATGAATAAGTGTGAGAATAATTGATAAAATCCACTGAATTCAATCCAAAATATACCATAAATAGTGGTTTATCAGGTGCCTCAAGGAATGTACTTCCCTTCCCGTGACTATTGGGACGAATTGAACACATCTCTGGGGGAGCTAACTTCATCTGTGGATCAGCTGAGGATAGAGCATCAAGATCATTCTGCCATCCTCCATCAGATAAGGGAGGATCAGAGGAGCATGAGGGAGGAGCAGCTAAGACAGCGGCGCGACATTGAGGAGCTTAAACACTCCAGAGGATTCACCGGAGGGAGCAGCATCCGTCGTCACTGAGGTAGTCTAGTTTTATTCTCCCTTTATTTAACTTATCTGTTTTAGTTGTACTTTATTTTATTATCTGTTTTCTATTCTAGTGTATGATCATGTTTCATTCTTTTTAGTATTATTTTCTTTTCTTTGTTTTGTTATAAGATGTCTTATGCATCCTAAACCAAGCTTAAAAGAAAATTTTTGAAAAAAAGAAGTAGTAAAATACATAAGGTCTCGAGTTATATCTTAAGTTATTCTGATTACATTGATGTGGTAGCCATACTTTTATTTTTTGAATGTATGAATTAACTGTGCATAATTGATATTGAGGTTGAGCATATTGGCTCTTGAAGAGCAGTGAATTTAGAGAAGTATTATCGATTCTCTAAAAAATAAAAAATATTGATTCTTGAAGCAAAAGAAACAGCAAAAAAAAAAGAAAAAGAAAATCAAGAAAAGGATCCAAGGCTTTGAGAATCAACGGTTAGGAGGGTCAAAATTGGCCTAAAAAGCTCAAATGAGTTGCTATCCCTAACTATATGCTTGTGGTGTGAAGGTGTCAAGAAAATCTTAAGACTGAGCAGTTAAAGTCATGATTTGATACAATAAAGAGTACGCTTAAGAACTTTGAGCACCACTGTCTGGGAATTTAAGCAAAATTAAATTCGAATCCAAAGGGTTCCCCCAGTTAAGTGCTTTTGGCGTTTATGTATCCGGTGGTAATACTTGAAAACAAAATTCTTAGAATCACGGCTAGGCTCAAAGGTGCAAAGCACCAAAAGGAAGTTGTGTTCAAGAATCAAGAAAAACTAAAAGAGGAGAATCAATAATACCATCCGGATTCTAGTTCCAAGGGATGTCAATATTTCTGAGGTTTAAAGGAAAGTTAGATGCCAAGGCTATTCAGAAATAAAGTGTTAATTGCCCCATTCAATAATTGGAACTGAGCTTTATTGACAACTCTGAAAACCTGATGTATTTTTCTCTTCTAATTGGTCTTATCCTATTTTTGGTTGCTTGAGGACCAGCAATAGTTTAAGTTTGGTGTTGTGATAAGTGAATATGTTATACGCTTTTTCATAGCATTTTCATAGTATTTTTAGTTATATTTTATTAAGTTTTAGTAAAAAATTCATCTTTTGGATGCTACTTTGAGTTTTTGTATTTTTTCTATGATTTTAAGAAATTTTTGGGTGACATTGGCAAACTCTTGTTCAGTGACGAAGAAAGGATAGCAGATGCTGTCAAATTCTGACCTCCGTGCATTCCAATGAGCGTATCTTGAGCTATAGAGGTTCAATTGATGCGGTCACAATGGCGTTGGAAAGACAATTTTCAGAGCTTTCCAGCAATATATAATAGTCTATATTTCTCTTCCAAAATCACTACCCAAAACTGGCATTGAACGTCCACATCTGGAGTTCAACACCCAAAGAGGAGCAAGCCCAGCGTTGAATGCCCAAAGCTGGCGTTCAACACCAGCCATGGAGAAAAAGGCAGCAAGCTCAGCTCCTAGTGGGCGTTCAATGCCCAAAGCCCAAAGCCCAAGTTGAACGCCAAGCACCATACGAAGCAATCACCAAAGTGGGCCCAAAGTGGATTTTAGCACTCTTTAGTTTATCTAGTTTTATCTTTGTACTTTTTAAATTTAAGTTAAAATCTTTTAGGGTTAGCATCTCCTATTTAAAGAGGAGAACACTTAGGCTTAGATATCATTTGATCACTGAATATTATTTTTGTTTTTTCTGTAAAGCATTGTAACTAAACCTCTTTGTTAAGGTTAGGAGCTCTGCTTATCTCTATGGATTAATATCATTACTATTCTATTTTAATATATGTCTGATTTAGTTCTAAGGTGTGTTTTCGTTCTTCATCCAAATGAGACTAGGTATGTCCCTTTTTCTACATGAGTTCCTGTGATACTCGGAACAGGTCACTTGAGCTACAGCTTGAAAACACTCCTCTTAAATCGAGATTATCTTGGCTAATTGGGATATGTGACATATGATCCGGTAAGTTTGGGTAATTGAGGTTTCTGTGGTGCAAAACTAGTTTTTCTGACCTTCACCCTCTGATCCGGAAGATGCGACCTTGTCTGTGGCGTTTTGAATAGGATTGGAGGAGATTAATTCTCTAGGGAAATAGGTGTTAATCATTTATAGTTTGTCATAGAATGAATCATTCATTATTAAAATAGTTGGTAAGAACTATTAATCCATAAAGGTAAATATCTCCGAGACCTTAACTGTTCTCTTATTATTGTTTCTACACCAATTTTTTACTGCTTTCTTTATTAATTTATTTTATGCACCTACAACAACAACCACTCTTTTTCTATTTTGCCTGACTAAGTCCAGCAAGATAACTATTGCTTGCTCAATCCAACAATTCTCGTGGGATCGACCCTCACTCACCTAAGGTATTACTTGGACGACCAGGTGCACCTGCCAATGAAGTTGTGCGAGTTCAATTTCGCACACCAATCTTCATCAAGGAAAAGGAAAGAGAAGGCCCCTGCATCTGATCCTTGGGACTTCACTCGGTTCTCCTCTCTGACACATGAGGCACACTTTTTATGAAGTAGTGCACAAGAAGAGGGTGATTCTCGAGGTTCCCTTCGATCTGAAGGATGATGAGTACCTGGAGATTCTATATCAGATTCTGAGACGGGGTTGGGAAGTTCTGGCCAACCCCGTTACTGAGGTTGGAGCACTGATGGTGCGAGAGTTCTACGCCAATGCTTGAGTGACATACAAGCATGCAAGAGGCATGAATCCAGAGCCAAAGAACTGGCAGACTATGGTTAGAAGACACATCTTGGATTTTAGCTCGGAGAGTGTGAGGGAGGCACTACAGTTACCACCATCCGGAGAGGACCCTCATTCATACACTCAGAGAGTCAACACTGACCAGCGGCTGGATCAAGTCCTCGAGGACATTTGCCTTCCCAGAGCTCAGTTGATGAGAAATTCAAAAGGTCAGCCGCACCAGCTGGGTAGGCATGACCTCAAGCTAGTAGCTAGAGGATGGTTGGAGTTCATCCAACGTTACATCATCCCTATGATTAACCATTGTGAGGTTATAGTCGAGCGAGCAGTGATAATTCACTGTATAATGCTCGGCAATAAGGTGGAGGTGCACGAGGTGATACGCCAGGAGATTTACAGGATAGCTAACAAGTCCTCCACCACTACGATGGCTTTCCCTCATCTCATCTACTAACTATGTGCAGCTGTTGGAGCTCACATTGAGGGTGAAAGCAGTGGCTAGCCACCACGTGCTCCGGGTGGAGACTCGATACTCTGCTGACCCTATGTCGCAAGTGTGGCCGGACACTGTGAAGGTTCCGGATGAGCTCACCCCCGTGAATATACACCAGTGAGGGTGTTGAATATAAATTATGATTATGTTTGTGGATAACTCGAGTTGGGGATGCGCGACAGAGGGACAATCTAATGGTTAGCTACCAGGACTTGTCGGGCTGGCTTTATAACCGACAGATGAGACTCATCAGCCACTAGGACAGGCATGCATCATTTGCATTATATGTGATTTGTCTGAATTGCCTAATTGACTGCATCATTACTTGCTACTTGCTTAATTGTTCTATCTGCTTCCTACTTGTACATTTCCTTGCCTGATATACTTGTGCTTGCATTTAATTTCACTGTTGGTGGTTGGGAGGTCTACAGGATTCGGAAAGGGGATATATATATAGTTAGACCGAAGATCCTTAAGTTAGTCGCCTGTTTACTTTTGTTATGGTTTAGTTATGCTTATATGCTTTGATTATAATTTGGAAGTTCTAAGATTGCCTTCAGCTTTCCTAGGACATTACATGTTAGATATTTGGGTACTATTACCATGCTGAGAACCGGTTCTCACCCATGTGGATTTTGTGATTTTCAGATGCAGGACATAAGGCTCCTCGCTGAGGCATGCTGGAGGCCTTCTTTTGGCGGAGATCCTTGTACCTTGGGATTTTATTTTGGTTATTATATGCCTGTTTAGATACTATGTTCTCCACTGTATATGTATTTTGTATTACCTCCTCTTAAAGGTTATTTTGGAGAAACAGGATTTGTGTATTGTCTGTTGGATTGTCTTTTGGGATTTCCTTACTATATATGTATGTATACTGTATGCTCGGATCGGTTATCTTCGCAACCCGAGTCCCGAGTCTGGATATATGTATTTTGGCACTCTTTTGTATATTTCTTTGCTTTAGTTTAATCTCTAACTACTCATTTACGTTATCGATCGGAGAGTTGCACTTTTGATTCGTCGGTTTTGATTTACCCATTTTCTTTAAAGGCTCCTAGTTATGAACATTTTGCAACACTATACGTACTAAATTTTATTTTAGAGGTCGTAATACCTCACCACCTCTATTTTATGACTTAAGCATAAGATTGTGTGTGGTAGGGTGTTACATTATGTTATCAGAGCAGTTCGTTCCTGTAGAGCCTGAGGGACGGATTGACTATGCTTCTGTGCATTCTCTGTGTTTGTGTTTTTGTGCTATTAGGATATCTGACTGATATAACTGGCATAAACGTTCATGAGCATACATTTGGGACTTTGAGCATTAGACTTTCGATAATGAAACTGATCAACTTGATATTGCTTGTTTGGTGTGTATAGGAATGAGATGGCGCCTCGTAGACGCGGTCGAGACCGTGGGAGAGGACATGCCAGTACTCATGGGCCAGAAACTAACCCGAATAACCCCGTGGACTTTATGGCGGCATTACAGAACATGGCTGCCGCTATGCAGGCCATTGCTGAGGCCCTCGGACAGCAGATGAACAACCATAACCATGAAGGAAATGGTGGGAATGGGACTCAAGGTCTGATGACATTGGCGACCTTTCTAAAGGTTAATCCGCCAAAGTTTAAGGGAACTACCAATCCAACTGAAGCTGATACTTGGTTCCAAGCTATGGAACAAGCTCTGCGAGCATAACTGGTGCCTGAAGAACAATGCATTGAGTTTGCCACTTATCTACTCACTGGTGAAGCATCACATTGGTGGTAGGGGACCCGACGTATCATACAGTAAGGTGATGATCCTATCACCTGGGATACCTTTCAGGAGGAATTCAATAAGAAGTATTTCCCGAACTCTACTAGGACGGCCAAGGAACTAGAGCTACTGCAGCTGAAGTAGGGTACGATGTCTGTATCTGAGTACACAGACAAGTTTGAAGAGTTGTTTAGATTCTCCTGCATGTGTCAAGGAGCTCCGGAGGACTTTGAGGAGTGGAAATGTATCAAGTACGAAGGAGGGCTCCGAAGTGATATCTATAGTTCAGTAGGTCCTATGGAAATCAGGACTTTCTCCAAGTTGGTTAATAAAAGCAGAGTTGCCGAAGAGTGTGTGAAGAAGGTAGCTGCAGAAAGAGGAAGCCAGAGGGGATCATTCCCACTTTTGCTCCTAGAGGTCCACCCTTCAAACGGGGAGGTTTTGCGCCTCAGAGGACTCAGGGTCAGAATAACTGCAGAAGACCCAACAACAACAATAATGCTTCGGGGAGAAGATTATGGAAGCAGCCCCTGAATGAGCAAGCTTGCACTAGGTGTGGGAGTTACCATCTTGGTGCTCCGTGTAAGGCCGGTTGGGGTTTATGTTACTCATGTGGGAAGCCAGGGCACCGAGCCACCAACTGTCCAGAGAAGCAGAATCAGGGTACCGGGAGACCACAACAGCCTGGAAGGGTGTTTACTACTTCAACTATAGGGGCCGAGGGGTCCGAGACACTTATCCGAGGTAAATGTGAAATAGCGGGTCAAGTTTTAAATGCCTTGTTTGATTCTGGAGCATCACATTCGTTCGTTGCATTTGAGAAGGATAGTGAGCTAGAGTTAAAGATCGTAACGTTAGGTTATGACCTGAAGGTGTATAATGCCACCCATGAAGCCATGGTAACTAGGCTTGGATGTCCGCAAGTTTCCTTTAGGGTCAAGCAGCGTGATTTTGTACACAATCTAGTCTGTTTGCCGATGGTAGGTCTTGATCTTATCTTGGGGTTGGACTGGTTGTCCAAGAACCACGTTCTACTCGACTGTTCTGCAAAATCAGTGTACTTCATGTCAGAAGATACGGAAGGGACAATTGTGGTAAATAACTATTACTTGAATTCCATGATAGTGAATTGTTCTGGTGCTGAATTTAAGGCATTCTGTTGTTAACCGTGGGCGTCTCAGGTGATGATCAATACCTAGAGCAGATTCCGGTTGTATGTGAGTTTCCTGAAGTATTTCCCGATGACATTGAGGAATTTCCGCCTCATCGAAAGGTTGAATTTGCGATTGAATTAGTGCTGGGAATAGGGCCAATCTCGATTGCTCCTTATAGGATGTCACCACTAGAGATGGCCGAGCTGAAATCTCAACTCGAGGATCTTCTGGGTAAGAATTTTATCCGACCGAGTGTTTCTCTGTCGGGAGCGCCTGTGTTATTGGTGAAGAAGAAAGACGGAAGTATGCGGCTTTGTGTGGATTATCGGCAACTAAACAAGGTCACGATAAAGAATAAGTATCCACTACCAAGGATTGACGACCTCATGGATCAGTTACAAGGAGCCGGAGTGTTCTCCAAGATTGATTTGCGATCTGGTTATCACCAGATAAGGGTGAGAGATGAGGACGTTCCTAAGACCGCTTTCAGGACTCGTTATGGTAACTACGAGTACATTGTAATGTCTTTCAGATTGACAAACGCTCCTGCAGTGTTTATAGATTATATGAATAGGATTTTCTGTCCGTTTCTGGATAAATTCGTTGTTGTCTTCATTGATGACATGCTGGTTTATTCCAAGACTGAAGAGGATCATGCGGAGCATTTGAAGTTCTTGGGTCACGTAGTGAGTAAAAAGGGTATATCAATAGATCCTGCCAAAGTGGAAGCAGTGATGGAGTGGATGCGACCGACCTCAGTTACCGAGATAAGGAGTTTTCTGGGTTTAGCTGGCTACTATAGGAGATTCATCAAGGGATTCTCACAATTGGCTTTGCCATTGACAAAGTTAACCCGCAAGGATGCACTGTTTGTTTGGACTTCCGAGTGTAAGGAGACTTTCCAAGCGTTGAAGCAGAAGTTAACTATTGCGCCTGTGTTGGTATTACCTGAACCGAATGAACCATTTGAGGTGTATTATGATGCCTCACTAAAGGGTCTAGGGTGTGTGCTGATGCAACACCGGAATGTGGTGGCGTATGCCTCACGGCAGTTGAGACCTCACGAAGTTAACTACCCAATGCACGACCTGGAACTCGCTGTGGTTGTGTTTGCATTAAAGGTGTGGAGACATTACCTCTATAGAGTTAAGTTCCAAGTTTTCTCTGATCACAAGAGCTTGAAATACCTTTTTGACCAGAAAGAACTTAATATGAGGCAGAGGAGGTGGATGGAGTTACTAAAAGATTACGACTTTGAGTTGAGTTACCATCCGGGGAAGGCAAATGTCGTAGCGGATGCGCTAAGTCGGAAATTGTTGTATGCTTCTTGGATGATGCTTCGGGAAGAGGAGTTTCTCAAGGAATTCGAGAGTCTAAAGATTGGCGCTCAAGAAGTGGCTGGAACTTTGTGTTTGAGTCAACTGCAAATCTCAAGTGATTTTAGATCCGAACTCCTGAAGGCTCATCAAAATGATGATGCGTTATCGAAGGTGTTGCCGGCTATTGAACAAGGAAAGCAGTGGAGAGTGTCCGAGGACCAAGATGAATTATGGAGGTTCAAGAGTAGGATCATTGTGCCGGATGTAGGGACTTTGTGGCAGGATGTATTGAAGGAAGCGCACAAAAGCGGATTTTCAATCCACCCTGGGAGTACCAAGATGTATAATGATCTAAAGGATATGTTCTGGTGGCCTGGTATGAAGAATGATGTGGCGGAATATGTCTCGAAGTACTTAACTTTCCAAAAGGTGAAGATCAAACATCAGAGACCTTCCGGGACGTTACAACCCTTGGAGATTCCACAATAGAAGTGGGAGACATTGCAATGGACTTTGTGCTGGGGTTGCCGAGAACTTGAACCGATTTCAATGTTGTATGGGTGATTGTGGACCGGCTGACAAAGTCGGCTCACTTTCTACCCATTCGGATGAACTATACTCTTGAGGAGTTGGCGCGTTTGTACATAAAGGAGATTGTGAGACTTCATGGTGTGCCTACGACTATAGTTTCTGATAGAGATTCCCGTTTCACTTCAAGGTTCTGGGGTGCATTTTAGAAAGCTTTTGGAACCCATTTGAGCTTAAGTACTGCTTACCATCCCCAAACAGATGGTCAATCTAAGAGGACAATCCAAACCCTAGAGGACATGTTGAGGGCTTATGACCAGCCGGCGAGCTGGGATCGGTACATGTCACTAGTAGAGTTTGCATACAATAACAGCTACCATGCGAGCATCGGGATGGCTCCATATGAGGCTCTGTATGGGAGGAAGTGCCAATCTCTGCTATGCTAGTATGAAGCTAAGGAGAAGAGCCTTTTAGGGCCTGAGATGATAGCCAAAACCACAGAACAAGTCAAGAAAATCAGAGACAGAATGTTCACTGCCCAGAGCCATCAGAAGAGTTACGCCGATCAGAGGTAGAAGCCCTTAGAGTTTGAGGAAGGAGACCATGCTTTCCTTAAAGTTACTCCAACAACAGGAGTAGGTAGAGCGATCAAGACAAAGAAGCTAAACCCTCGATACATCGGTCCATTCCAAATTCTGGAGAGGGTTGGAAGTATTTCACGTGTCGCAGCTTTGGAAGTATACTCCTGACGCTAGCCATGTGTTAGAACCGGAATCGGTTTAGCTAAAGGAAAACTTGACTCTGCCGGTGACTCCAGTCAGGACTTGTGGCTAAGGCATTGTATATATGTGTTTCGGAGCTTGATTGGTGGTTTTGGAAAGCTTTGGTGTGGAATCCCAAGCTTGGAAATCTATTGGTGAGGCTTTGGAAATCTTGGAAGTTTTTTTGAGAGTGTTCCGGGTGGAACGGGAATCGGCCAAGGTATGGTTTCGGTTTCCTGTATCTAAAATGTAATGTGGTGTGAAAACGTAGGCTAGTGACCCTAGGATAGGGCTTTGGAATTGTTGATATGGTTGTTGGTCAATTTGGAATGAATGGAATATGTATGAATGATGGTATAAATGGTTATGTGTGGTTGTATCAGTTTGTGAAGTATGAAACATGGTATGTGATGTGGACTAACATGCTGGATTGATGATAGAGTTGAGGACCTTGTTCGTGAGCATGAATTGAAAAATTAACTTGTTATGTGTGTGTATATATATATGGTGATGGATACTTTGAATGTTTATTTGGAGTTTGGAATGTGATATGTTGATTTATGATGTGAGATTTGGTTATACATGGTATAATAGATGGATTGATGATTGAATAAGGTTTGGAAATGGTAAATTGTGGACGGGTTGAGTTATGGGTTGATTTTTGGTTGGATTTGGTAGGTGTATGTTATGAAATGGGGAGTTTATGAGTTTTTGGAAAAACTGGAATTTTGATGAACTTTGACAGATCATATCTGGAGAAATTATTTTTGGAATTGGATGATTTTTACATCAATTGAAAGATAACTTCATAAGCTTTAAAACGGTTTAAAATTGGTTGAAATATGAATTTGTGGAAAAAGATATGATCGTTGGAAGTTCGGGCCAAAAATCTGAATTCTACAACTTCTGCGGAATTTGTGACTTCTGGTATGTGTGTGGACGCACAGACCTGTGCGGACGCACACTCGGCGAGAATTTGGTTCCTGTGCTCATGCACAGCCTTGTGCGAACACACACGCAAAGACAGGGCTGCTGGTGGCAGTGCCAGCACGCCCTGTTCGCACACGAAACCAACAAAAGATTGCGAGCTGTGCGTACGCACCAGCCTGTGCGCACGCACGCGTTGGGAATGGCACACTGGTGGCAGCGCTAGCATGCGTTGTGCACGCGCCCCCACCCTAAAGATTTTGCTTTCTGTGCGTACGCACACGTCTAAATATATTTTTTGGGCATACGCACGCACACCCCTGTGCGTCTGCACGCGACCCCTTTCTTTTCTAAAACTTTGTTCTCAAGCTCTTCACATTCCCAACAAGCTCGTAACCTTTCGGAATGTTATTTCACACTTATAATCCCCAATTTCATCCCTTAAGTCTTAATTTGATGTTAAATGCCTAGTGATTGAGAAAAGGCTAGGAAAGGGGTAACTTGTGGGGGAAGAAAAGGGACGTAATGATGAGTATGATGTATAATGATGATGTGAGCGGTTGAGAATGATGGTGGAGTGCTGAATATGAATTGAGCCAAAAGGGCTGAGTATGGAATTATGATTGGTAGGCCGGAATGGCTGAGATGTATACTAATGTATGGCTGTGATTATTGCATATATATTGAATTGATGATTATTATAACTGTTGCACTTCACCTATCTGAGATACGAGTTTCCCTAGATGAAAGCAGTGGCTAGCCACCACGTGCTCCAGGTGGAGACTCGATACTCTGCTGACCCTATGTCGCAAGTGTGGACAGACACTGTGAAAGTTCCGGATGAGCTCGCCCCCGTGAATATACACCAGTGAGGGTGTTGGATATAAATTATGATTATGTTTGTGGATAACTCAAGTTGGGGATGTGCGATAGAGGGACAGTCCAATGGTTAGCTACCAGGACTTGTCGGGATGGTGATAAACCCCGATTTCGTGATTTATCTTGTGCTTATTTTAGTGGATTTTACCACCTTTTCCCATATTTATTCAATGAAATAGCATAGTTTTGTAATTCTCCCTTGAATTGTGCTTAAGTGTAAAAAATATGCTTTCTAGGCCCTTAATTTGGTGATTTTGATTCACTTTAATTCCATTCGATGCCTTGATATTTTTGTTGAGTGATTTCAGGTTCATAAGGCAAGTATTGGATGGAAGAAATGAGGAGAAAAGCATGCAAGAGGGAGAATGCATTAAGAGACAAAGATTGAGAATGCATCAATGGACGCGCACACGTACAAGGCGCGCACGCGCAAAAGTGGTTTCGCTTAGAGACGCGCACGATACATGATGCGTCCGCGCGGATGAAGAATTTTCCAATTGACGCGCAAGCGCACATGGCGCGCACGCGCCAATACTCTCACGTGGCCCACTTAAAGGCAAAACGCTAGGGGCGATTTCTGAGCTGCCCAGGCCCAAATCCAACTTGTTTCTGAGTATATTTCATGCAGAATTGAAGTTCAAGCAGGGGAGGAGCAATTAATTTTAGCCAACATGAGCCTTTAGTTAGTTTTCTAGAGAGAGAAGCTCTCTCTTCTCTCTAGAATTAGGTTAGGATTAGGTTAGATTGTCTTAGATCCATGTTTAATTGATCTCATCTTGTTTCTTTTATAATTTCTCATTTCTACATCTTGATTCTCTTGTTTGTGATGTTAATGTCTCATTTTGCTCTCTTTTGTGATGATGAACTCATGTTGGATTTGGTTTACATTTAATGCAATTTGATGTAATTGTTTCTTCTATTGATGAATTGAATTGTGATCTTACTTTCCTTGCAATTAGTAGTTATTAGATTTTACTATTTCTTGCAATTTATGATGCTTACTTTTATTGCACCCTATGTGTTTGATGAAATGTTCTCTTTAGTTGTTGAGTAGTTTTGTCAACTCTTGGTCTAAGCTAAGGGAATTGGGTAACCTTGTGTCATTGGATATAATGGATTTGGTGATTTGAGAATCCTTAGTGATCAATTTGACACCCATTGATGCTAACCCACTACTAAGTTAATTAGTAGGTAGGTTGGGACTTAAGGGTTGATGTGATCAAACCTATTTGACGTACTTCAAGCTTAGGAGTAAATAACATGTACTTAGGGCTTTTGGGAAGTAGACTTAATAGGTTGGCCTCTCATGATTATTAATATTTGGTTTATTGGCAAGGACGGTGATCTCAATTACCTAAGTCTTAGCCAAGAGCATCTGCAGTCCTTTTTCAGCCTCTGAATAAGATTTTTGCTCAGGTCCCTCAATTTCAGCCAGAAAATACCTGAAATCACAGAAAAACACAAAAACTCATAGTAAAGTGCAGAAATGTGATTTTTGAATAAAAACTAATAAAAATATAATAAAAAGTAACTAAAACATACTAAAAACTATGAAAAAACAATGCCAAAAAGGGTATAAATTATCCGCTCATCACAACACCAAACTTAAATTATTGCTTGTCCCCAAGCAACTAAAAATAAAATAGGATAAAAAGAAGAGAAAATACAATAAATTCCAAACTTATCAATGAAGGTTAGCTTCAATTAGATGAACGGGACTTGTAGCCTTTTTGCTTCTGAACAGTTTTGGCATCTTACTTTATCCTTTGAAGTGCAGAATGATTGGCATCCATATGAACTTAGAATTTAGATAGTGTTATTGATTCTCTTAGTTCAGTATGTTGATTCTTGAACACAGCTACTTTATGGGTCTTGGCCGTGACCCTAAGCATTTTGTTTTCCAGTATTACTACCGGATACATAAATGCCACAGACACATAACTGGGTGAACCTTTTCATATTATGACTCAGCTTTGCTAGAGTCCCCAGTTAGAGGTGCCCAGAGCTCTTAAGCACACTCTTTTTGCTTTGGACCACGACTTTAACCGCTCAGTCTCAAGCTTTTCACTTGACACCTTCATGCCACAAGCACATGGTTAGGGACAGCTTGGTTTAGCCGCTTAGGCCAGGATTTTATTCCTTTGGACCCTCATATCCATTAATGCTCAAAGCCTTGGATCCTTTTTACCCTTGCCTTTTGGTTTAAAGGGCTACTGGCTTTTTCTGCTTGCTTTTTCTTTATTTTTTTCCGCCACTTTTTTCTTTTCTTTTCTTCTCTTTTTTTTTTCTGCAAGCTTTTCACTGCTTTTTCTTGCTTCAAGAATCAATTTTATGATTTTTCAGATTATCAATAACATTTTTCCTTTTTCATTATTCTTTCAAGAGCCAACAATTTTAACATTCATAAATAACAAATTCAAAAATATGCACTGTTCAAGCATTCATTCAGAAAACAAAAAGTATTGCCACCACATCAAAATAATTAAACTCATTTCAAGATAGAATTTAAAATCATGCACTTCTTGTTCTTTTGCAAATAAAAACATTTTTCATTTAAGAAAGGTGAAGGATTCATAGGACATTCATAGCTATAAGACATAGACATTAGACACTAATGATCATGTAATAAAGACATAAACATAGAGAAAACATAAAGCATATATTTTGAAAAACAGAAAAATAAGAACAAGGAAATTAAAAAACGGATCCACCTTAGTGATGGCGGCTAGTTCTTCCTCTTGAAGATCTTATGGAGTGCTCTTGGTGCTCAATCCTTAGTTGCCCCATGTTAGAACTCAGTTCTCCTAAGGAGGTGTTGATTTGCTCCCAATAATTGTGTGGAGGAAAGTGCATCCCTTGAGGTATCTCAGGGATTTCTTGATGAGGAATTTCCTCATGTTCTTGTTGAGGTCCATGAGTGGGCTCTCTTGTTTGCTCCATCCTCTTTTTAGTGATGGGCTTTTGAGATGAATCTCTCCATCTCCCATGACTCAGAGTTGGAAGCAACTGCCTTCTCTTTCCTCTTTATCGAGGTTTCTCTGGCCTTAGGTGCCATTAATGGTTATGGAAAAACAAAAAGCAGAGATTTTTCCCACACCAAACTTAAAAGGTTTGCTCGTCCTCGAGCAAAAGAAGAAAGAAAGGAGTAGAAGAAGAAGAAATGGAGGAGATGGAGGGGGGTGAAGGTTTCGGCCAAGGGGGGTAGTAGTGTGTATGATGTGTAAAATTGAAGGTAGTGAGGAGGGGTATTTATAGGGTAGGAGAGAGAGGGAATGCATGTGAGAATGGGTGGGTTTGGGAGGGAAATGATTTGAATTTGAATGGTGAGGTAGTGGGGTTTTATGATGGATGAACGTGAGTGGTGAAGAGATTATGGAGAAGAGGGTAAGATTTGATAGGTGAAGGGTATTTGGAGAAGAGTTATTGATGGGATTGGTCAAGGGTATTTGGGGAAGAGTATTATGGAAAGGTGTGAAGAGGAAAGAAGAAGGGGTGGGGTAGGTGGGAATCCTGTGGAGTCCACAGATCCTGAGGTGTCAAGGAATTCTGCTCCTTGCACCATTCTGGCGTTCAAACGCCCTCTGTGTGCCAATTCTGGCGTTAAACGCCAGCTCTGCTACCTTTCCTGGCATGGAACGCCAGTCTGCTACCCCTTTCTGGCGTTTAACGCCAGCCAGACACCCTTTTCTAGCATTAAACGCAAGCCTGTCTACCATTTCTAGCATTTAACGCCAGCCAGACGCTAGACACCCTTTTCTGGCATTAAACGCCCAGAGTGCTGCCTATTCTGGCGTTTAACACCCAGAATACTGCCAGGCTGGGCGTTAAACGCCCATTCTACTATCCTTACTGGCGTTTAAATGCCAGTAAGTCTGTCCTCCAGGGTGTGCTATTTTTTATTCTGTTTTTCATTTTGCTTTAATTCTGCAGCTATTTTTATGACTTCACATGATCATCAACCTAAAGAAAACATAAAATAACAATGGAAAATAAATAAATATAATTAAATAACATTAAATTGCCTCCCAATAAGTGCTTCTTTAATGTCAATAGCTTAACAATGAGCTCTTAGAGAGCTTCATAGAGACTCAAAGCTTGATGTTGGCCTCCCAACACCAAACTTAGAAGTTGAGTGTGGGGACTCTGTTTGACTCTGTATTGAGAGAAGCTTTTCATGCTTCATCTCCATGGTTACAGAAGAAGATCCTTGAGCCTTAAACACAAGGTAGTCCTCATTCAATTGAAGGACTAAGTCTCCTCTGTCCACATCAATTACAGCTCTTGCTGTGGCTAGGAAGGGTGTTCTAAGGATGATGGATTCTTCCTCATCCTTCCCAGTGTCTAGGATTATGAAGTCAGCAGGGATGTAATAGCCTTCAACCTTCACTAAGACATCATCTACAAGTCCATAAGCCTGTTCCCTTGAATTGGTTGCCATCTCTAGTGAGATTCTTACAGCTTGTACCTCAAAGATCCCTAGTTTCTCCATTACAGAGAGTGGCATGAGGTTTATACTTGAACCAAGGCCACACAGAGCCTTCTTAAAGGTCATGGTGCCTATGATGCAAGGTATTAAGAACTTCCCGGGATCCGGTTTCTTCAGAGGTAATTTCTGTTGAACCAAGGTATTCAGATCATTGATGAGCAATGGAGGTTCATCCTCCCAAGTCTCATTACCAAATAAATTGGCATTCAGCTTCATGATTGCTCCTAGATACTGAGCAACTTGCTCTTCAGTAATATCTTCATCCTCTTCAGAGGAAGAATACTCATCAGAGCTCATGAATGGCAACAGTAAGTTCAGTGGAATCTCTATGGTCTCTATATGAGCCTCAGATTCCTTTGGTTCCTAAATAGGGAACTCCTTAGTGGCCAGTGGACGTCCATTGAGGTCTTCCTCAGTGAAAATCACTGCCTTTCCATCCTCTACAGGTTCGGCTATGTTGGACGTGTTTATGACCTTGCACTCTCTTTTTGGATTCTCTTTTGTATTGCTTGGGAGAGTACTAGGAGGGATTTCAGTAACCCTTTTACTCAGTTGACCCACTTGTGCCTCCAAACTTCTAATGGAGGACCTTGTTTCAGTCATGAAACTGTGAGTGGTCTTACTTAGATCAGAGATTATGGTTGCTAAGTCAGAGAGGCTCTGCTTAGAATTCTCTGTCTGTTGCTCAGAAGATGATGGAAAAGGTTTGCTATTGCCAAACCTATTTCTTCCACCATTATTATTATTGAAGCTTTGATTAGGCTTCTGCTGATCTTTCCATGAGAAATTAGGATGATTCCTCCATGAAGGATTATAGGTGTTTCCATAGGATTTTCCCATGTAATTCACCTCTTCCATTGTAGGATTCTCAGGGTCATAAGCTTCTTCTTCAGAGGAAGCTTCCTTAGTACTAACAGATGCAGCTTGCATTCTAGTCAGACTCTGAGAAATCATATTGACTTGTTTAGTTAATATTTTATTCTGAGCCAATATTGCATTCAGAGTATCAACCTCAAGAACTCCATTCTTCTGAGTTGTCCCATTATTCACAGGATTTCTTTCAGAAGTGTACATGAACTGGTTATTTGCAACCATTTCAATGAGTTCCTGGGCTTCTGTAGGCGTCTTCTTCAGATGAAGAGGTTAACGAGCAAAGTGATCTAATGACATCTTGGACAATTCAGACAGACCATCATAGAATATACATAGGATGCTCCATTCTGAAAGCATGTCAGAAGGACACCTTCTGATCAATTGCTTGTTTCTTTCCCAAGCTTCATAGAGGGATTCACCTTCCTTCTGTCTGAAGGTTTGGACTTCCACTCTAAGCTTTCTCAACTTTTGAGGTAGAAAAAATTTGGTCAAGAAAGCATTGACCAACTTCTCCCAAGAGTTCAGGCTTTCTATAGGTTGTAAGTCCAACCATATCCTAGCTCTGTCTCTTACAGCAAAGGGGAAAAGCATAAGTCTGTAGACCTCAGGATTAACCCCATTGGTCTTAACAGTGTCACAGATTTGCAAGAATTCAGCTAAGAACTGATGAGGATCTTCCAATGGAAGTCCATGAAACTTGCAATTCTGCTGCATTAGAGAAACTAATTGAGGCTTAAGCTTAAAGTTGTTTGCTCCAATTGCAGGAATTGAGATGCTTCTTCCATAGAAGTCAGAAGTAGGTGCAGTAAAGTCACCAAGCATCTTCCTTGCATCTCCACCATTGTTGTTATTTTTGGCTGCCATCTCTACTTTTTTTTCAAAAATTTCTGTTAGGTCCTCTCCAGAGTTTTGTGCTTTAGCTTCTTGAAAGAACTGAAGATTGATGGTTTAGAAGTTATAGTAAACTCTCGTTGCAAGTATAGTTACTAAACCAAGCAATCAACCTTCCTTACAAACGTTTGGGTTGTCATAAGTAACAAACCCCTTTTAAATTGATAACCGAGTATTTAAACCTCGGGCCGTCTTCTCAAGGAATTGCAGGGAGGTATGTTCTTATTATTGGTTATGAGTTTGTAGATTAGGGGTTTTGAAAGTAAGGAAGCAGTATGTTGAACAATAAGAAAAATAGTAATAATAAAATAAACTCTTGGCAAGGTATAAGAAATTGGAAGTCCTATCCTAGTTATCCTTATCAATGATGATGAAAATTGAATCTTAATTCTACTTAGTTAACCTTTGCTAGAGCAAGGGAAGGTCAAGTGACTAATTAGTTAGATCCTCAAATCCTAGTTAATCCCTAAGGAAAGATTGAAATTATTGAAGTTCAATTCAATTAGCAAAGATAACGATTATCAATCATGTTGAGTTTGATAACTCCTGAGTTACTGATTTCTTAACCAAGACCAAAAGGGAAAAGTAAATCTACTGGAATAAAAATGTCTTCAGATTGGAAGCAACAGTAATATAAATAAAAGAGAGTAATAATAAACTGAAATACTTCAAATAACATTACTTCAAAAGAGTAATCTATGACATAGAAGAATTCATAAATAAAATTGAGAAAATAATAAAAAAGAATATTGAACCTATGATGAAGAAGAAATAATCCTAAAGTGAAAAGAATCCTAATTCTAAATCCTAAGAGAGAGGAGAGAACCTCTCTCCCTAAAACTACATCTAATCCTCAAATTGTGAATTATGTAAAGCTTGTTATGAATGGATGCATTCTCCCACTTTATAGCCTCTAATCTGTGTGTTCTGGGCTAAAAACTGGGTAAAAAATAGCCCAGAAATCGCCGGAGAAGAAACCTACCACATTGGTTTTTCGTCACTGCGACGCGTCCGCATGGAGCACATGGTCGCGTCGCCTAGCAACAGAGCAACTATGGTATATTATATATCAAATCGAAGCCCCGGACTTTATCTTTTCAACGCAACTGGAACAGCGTCGTTTGGACCTCTATAGCTCAAGTTATGACTGTTTGAATGCGAAGAGGTCAGGCTGATAGCTTTGCAGTTCCTTCAACTTCTTGTATTCCTTTCGCTTTTGCATGCTTCCTTTCCATCCTCCAAGCCATTCCTGTCCTGTAATCTCTGAAATCACTTAACACACATATCAAGGCATCTAATGGTGATAAGAGAGGATTAATATTAGCAATATAAAGGCCAAAGAAGCATGTTTTCAATCATAGCACAAAATCAGGAAGGAAGACATAAAGCATGCGATTAGTATGAATAAATGGGTAAAGAGTTGATAAAAACCACTCAATTAAGCACAAGGTAAACCATGAAATAGTGGTTTATCAACCTCCCCACACTTAAACATTAGCATGTCCTCATGCTAAGCTCAAGAGAAGCTATAAAGGTGAAGAGGAGTAGCAGAATGTATGAAATGCAACCTATCTATATGAATGCAACTACATGCAAAATGATTCTACCTACTTGGTTAAAAATAAATAAGTTCTCCAAGACAAACATGAATCAGATTTCACTAATTCAAATTATACAATAAAAGACAAGTAAACTTGTAAGAAGATAGCTCATGAAAGCAGGGAACATAGAATCAAGCATTGAACCCTTACTGGTAATGTATATCACTCTAATCTCTCAAGTGTCTAGGGTTAATCACTCTATTCTTCTCTAATCATGCCTTCTAAACCTTGATCTTCATCTAACCAATCAACAAATATTTAGCACACTAATGCAAACATCATGAGGTCTTTTCAAGGTTGTAATGGGGCTAAGGTAAGGGTGAGGATATATGTATGGCCAAGTGAGCTATAATATGAATCTTTAATTAGCCTAAGCTCTCACCTAATATACATATACTCTATATACTTTTAAATTCATGCCTCTACCCATAATTCCCACTTTTATATGATTCCCATACTCATGTACCAAAATTTGATATTTCTTTACTTTTATCACATGTGCATTGATCTTTTTATTAGCATTGGGGTAATTTTGTCCCCTTATTTATTTACTTATTTATTGAATATTTTTAGATTTTTCTCTTTTTTTTGTAGAGAAATAAACATAACTTATCAATGCACATGGATTTTCTATTATTTTTCTATTTTGATTTTTTATGAGTAGGTTCCCAAGTTCCCAATATTCAAATAAATTAGAAACATGATACATTCCCTTATTAACCCATGTTCCCACAATTTTCCCACACTTAGTTGATGCACAATCTCTATCTTAAGCTAACCAAAGATTCAATTGGGGTTTTTAATTTGTTTTTCTGCTTAAGGCTAGTGATGTGGTAAAATATAGAATAAATGGGATTAAAAAGGCTCAAGGTGGCAAACAAAGGTGATTGAAAGGGTAGGCTCATTTGGGATAAGTGAGTAAAAATCAAATAATTGCCTCAATCATATACAAGCATGTAAATACACTAAATATTGGACATATAGAATGGAACAAAGCAAAGGTTGCAATCATAGTGAAGAAAACACACAAGAATAAAAATTTATGGTTAAATAATGTAACCATGTAAATAAGCTCAAAATCTCACAGGTTGTGTGTTCTTTGGCTCAAAAACCATGTTCCAAATACAACTTCAAACAAGTTTTAACACAAAATTTTTTTTCAAATTAAATTAGTGAAATTTTTCAAAGATAGGGTCTTAAAAGAATTTTATTACTTTAACCAAGTAGTAACTAGATGCATAAAATCAAACAAATATGCAATTGCAACAACTAATTTAACAAAGAAAATTAAACATTGGTGCTAAAATATGAAGTGACTAACCCATGGAAGTCGGCATCGACCTCCCCACACTTAAAGATTGCATTGTCCTCGGTGCATGCTAAGATGTGCAGGTGGACGGGCTATTCCAACTGGCGCTTTTCTCCGAAGATTTTGCAGATGGACTTGTCTGTCTCCCCATGTAAACGTCTTCCGGTTCCCTTCCGGGTGTCTATCCTGAAAGAAAAAGGGAAGAAAAGTAACCCAGAAATAGAGATAAGAAAATAAATGAAGTATGGGTGGGTTAATGCCAAATGAAAAGGGTCTCATTTACATGGAAGCTTCAACATGTACGTGAGAAAATAATAGAAGCCATGGCATACCAGTGGTACAGAATTTGCAATAAAGGAGAGGGGAATGTGGGTAATGCAAGATAGTATATATCAATGCAAGAGAAGTACAAGTATTATAAAAGATTAGCATTGATTTAAATAATGTTACCCAATCAGAATAAAACAAGTCATAGGCACGAAGATAATACCAGAAAAGATATAACAAATGAATAAGAAAATTGTAACACCAACAGAAAAGTAATAAATATAGAAAAGAAAGTAAAAATATGCACAAAATTAAAATGCAATAAATGAAAGTATGCAAATAAATTAAGTAAAATAGAATGAAGGTGAAAAAGAATGAGAAGTGAAAGGGATAAAGTAAGAAAGAAAAAAGAAAGAAGGAAAGATAGAAGAAAAATTAGGATTTGGGAAGGAAAAAGATAAGATATTTTTGGCAGAGTTGGATGAGTTGTGCGGCGCGAGCGACGTGGATGCGTGGGGTACGCGTTCGCGCGAGCAGCGCTTAAATGATTCGACGCGGTCGCGTCGGTCATGCGGACGCGTGACATGATCCGTGCGAGTGGCGCGAGGGAAGCCTCCTGCTCGCACAACTCTCTGTTCGAAACCCTTTTGACCAAAATAATGGGTGACGCGGTCGCGTGGTTGACGGGATCGCGTGGATGGCCAAGATTGGAGGGCGACGCGGACGCGTGGGTACGCGGTCGCATCATAGGGCTTGTGCGTCTAGCACCATTCCATCCCCATTCCAGCCCAACTTACTGCCATAAACTTATTTACGTCGATTCTACAGAGCCACGCGTTCGCGTGGGGGACGCGGACGCGTGGGAGGCTCTTTTGCCACATGACGCGGTCGCGTCAGCGACGCGGTCGCGTGGGGTCAAATTATGCTAAAGGCGCGCCTCTAGCCATGCTCTCGCGTGACTTTCTGTTCGATTTCTTTTCTTCCCAATGCACTGGTGATGCAGACGTGTCAGCGACGTTGCCGCGTTGTGTGCGTACTTTTTTTTTTTATATCTACAATATGCAGTATGCAGAATGTAAAATGCAGATGTGGATGGTATGAATAAATCCAGGTTCAATAAAAATAGAATAAAATAAAACGAAAAACAAACAAAATGAAATAAAATTAAAATTGAGAAAGGAACGATTATACCATGGTGGGTTGTCTCCCACCTAGCACTTTTAGTTAGAGTCCTTAAGTTAGACATCTGGTGAGCTCCCTGTTATGGTGGCTTGTGCTTAAACTCATCCAGGAATCTCCACCAATGTTTGTATCTCCAGTAACCTCCGGGGTCCCAAACTAGGCATGTAAAGCCCTTAAGAAAGTTGACCATCCGTCTCCAGTAGCCCATATTCAAGTGGGATTAGAAAGCTAAGGGATATGAATTTTACCCACTTGAATGTTGTGAAGGATGATGGCAACTTAGGGGAAGGGGTCTCCAATAAATTTGGCAAGGTGATTTCAAGCTCCACTCCCTTGTGCTCTTTGACAACTTCCACCTCTTTGCAAACTTCTTTAATTTCAACCTCTTCCTCTTGGTAGCTTTCTTCCAATTCAATCTCTTCTTCATTACTTACCAAGGGCATGGGAGGTAGTGCTTTTTCTTTTTAATTTCCATCTCTTGATCAACCTCTTCAAAGTATTTAGCCATGATATGCCTTGGTGGTTGTACACCCTCCTCAACATCAATTTCAAACGTCCTTGAAGGGGGTTCTATAGCTGGACTTTCCCATGGAGGTTCAGCATCTCCTAAGTCTGCAACCACTTCTTCCTCCTCAATGGCAGGCGTAGCTTCTTCCAATTGTTTCAATATAAAATCGTGCTGCTCACTGTCCACCGGAGTTTCTAATATCTCCTTCATGCTACGATCTTCATTAGATTGCCCACATGAGGCCATGGGGGTTCCTTGAGTGTCCGAACGTCGGGAAGGTAATCGATTTATCGCTTGATCCAGTTGTCGAAGGGTTGCTTAAAGTTTTGCACATGTTTCTGTGAGACGATCCGTTGATTCTTGTTGCGCTCGGCTATCATAAGTAGGATCATAGTGCTCTTGGATTGATAGATATGGAGATGGTGAATATTGAGATGGTGGTTCTGGGCGTGGTTCATATGGTGGTTGGTGTGGTGGATAAGGATTAGGGTTATATAGTGGTGTTTGGTGGTAAGGGGCTTGTGAGTATGGTGGTCCAGAGTTGTGTTGAGGAGGTGGGTCATAGGTATATGATGGGGGTCCACCATATCTATTGTTTTGGCATGCATTGTAGGATGGTCTTTGTCTGTGGTATTGTGGAAGGTGTTGCTGCCAGAAGCGTTGATCAGATCCTCGTGGCTCCTTCCATCTCTGATTGTTTTGACCTTGATGCATGTTCCTGTTATAATTTCCATTCCTTGCAACAACATTGGAACCAAACTCAAAGCGAGAGGGATGAGAACTCATAATAGTAAATAAAAAAACGAAAATAAAAACAAATTTTAAATTAAAAGGCTCTTTAAATTTTGAATTTGAAAATTAAATTTTGAAATTTGAATTTTGAAAATTTGAAATTTGAATTTTGAAATTTGAGATTTGAAATTTGAAAAAAATTTTAAATATGAATTTTGAAAATTTTTAAATTTGAATTTTGAAATTTGATTTTTAAATTTTGAATTTTTGAATTTAATAAGGAAAGAGAAAAACAATAAAATGACAACAAACTTAAAAATTTTTAGATCAAAACGAAGAAAATAACTAAGAACAACTTGAAGGTTAAGATGAAGACGAAGAACAACTTGAAGATCAAGATGAACACCATGAAAAAAAAAATTTTTTTGAAATTTTTTTTATAATTAAATAAAAACCAATAACCTCTTAATTTATGAAAAAAAAGCAAAAATAAAAATAAAAATAAAAACAAATAAACAAGTAAAAAGCAAATATTTACAATAACCAATAATAAGGCACACGTTTGCAATTCCCCGGCAACGGCGCCATTTTGAAAGAACTGAAGATTGATGGTTTATAAGTTATAGTAAACTCTCGTTGCAAGTATAGTTACTAAACCAAGCAATCAACCTTTCTTACAAATGTTTGGGTTGTCATAAGTAATAAACCCCTTTTAAATTGATAACCGAGTATTTAAACCTCGAGTCGTCTTCTCAAGGAATTGCAGGGAGGTATGTTCTTATTATTGGTTATGAGTTTGTAAAATATGGGTTTTGAAAGTAAGGAAGCAGTATGTTGAACAATAAGAAAAATAGTAATAATAAAATAAACTCTTGGCAAGGTATAAGAAATTGGAAGTCCTATCCTAGTTATCCTTATCAATGATGATGAAAATTGAATCTTAATTCCACTTAGTTAACCTTTGCTAGAGCAAAGGAAGGTCAAGTGACTAATTAGTTAGATCCTCAAATCCTAGTTAATCCCTAAGGAAAGATTGGGATTATTGAAGTTCAATTCAATTAGCAAAGATAACGATTATCAATCATGTTGAGTTTGATAACTCCTGAGTTACTGATTTCTTAACCAAGACCAAAAGGGAAAAGTAACTCTACTGGAATAAAAATGTCTTCAGATTGGAAGCAACAGTAATATAAATAAAAGAGAGTAATAATAAACTGAAATACTTCAAATAACATTAATTCAAAAGAGTAATCTGTAACATAGAAGAATTCATAAATAAAATTGAAAAAATAATAAAAAGGAATATTAAACCTGTGATGAAGAAGAAATAATCCTAAAGTGAAAAGAATCCTAATTCTAAATCCTAAGAGAGAGGAGAGAACCTCTCTCTCTAAAACTACATCTAATCCTCAAATTGTGAATTATGAAAAGCTTGTTATGAATGGATGCATTCTCCCACTTTATAGCCTCTAATCTGTGTGTTCTGGGCTGAAAACTGGGTCAAAAACAACCCAGAAATCGCCGGAGAAGAAATCTGCCACGTTGGTTTTTCATCAGTGTGACGCGTCCGCATGGAGCACGCGGTCGCGTCATCTAGCATCAGAGCAACTATAGCATATTATATATCAAATCGAAGCCCCGGACGTTAGCTTTCCAACACAACTGAAACCGCGTCGTTTGGACCTCTGTAGCTCAAGTTATGACTGTTTGAATGCGAAGAGGTCAGGCTGACAGCTTTGCAGTTCCTTCAACTTCTTGTATTCCTTTCGCTTTTGTATGCTTCCTTTCCATCCTCCAAGCCATTCCTGCCCTGTAATCTCTGGAATCACTTAACACACATATCAAGGCATCTAATGGTGATAAGAGAGGATTAATATTAGCAATATAAAGGCCAAAGAAGCATGTTTTCAATCATAGCACAAAATCAGGAAGGAAGACATAAAGCATGCGATTAGTATGAATAAATGGGTAAAGAGTTGATAAAAACCACTCAATTGAGCACAAGATAAACCATGATATAGTGGTTTATCACTTCTCTTAACTTCCTCTTCAGAGTCCTTTCAGGTTCGGAAAAAGATTTTGAAAATCAATTTTTGAAGAATTTTCAAAAAACAGGAAAGAAAAATGAAAAAGAATTGATTTTGAAAAAGATTTGAAAAGATAGAATTTTTAAATTGAAATTTTGACTTGACTAACAAGAAACAACTAAATTTTAAAAATTTTTTTTGACCAAATCAATTCAAAATTTCGAAAATTATGAGTAAAATAAGGGAAAGATATTTTTTTATTTTTGAATTAATGAAGAGAGAGAAAAATAACTAAATGATGCAAAACATAAGAAATTAAGATCAAAACAAATAATGCATGCAAGAACACTTTGAATGTCAAGATAAACACCAAGAACACTTTGAAGATCATGATGAACATCAAGAACATGTTTTTGAAAATTTTTAAGAAAAGAAAAACATGCAAGTTACCAAACTTAGAAATTTTCAATGGTTAGACACTAATAATTCAAAAATGCATATGAAAAACAAGGAAAGACACAAAACAAAAAAATTTAAAGATCAAGTAAGGACAATCATCAAGAACAACTTGAAGATCAATGAAGAACACAATGCATGAATTTTCAAAAATTAAAGAAAAATTAAAACATGCAATTGGCACCAAACTTAAAATTTAACACAAGATTCAAACAAGAAACACAAAATTTTTTTGGTTTTTATGATTTTGTTAATTTTTTGTATTTTTCAAAAATTATTTTGGAAAAAGAAAATAAAGAGATACAAAATTTTTAATAAGAATCCTAGGAATCATGCAATGTTAGTCTAAAGCTTCGGTCCAAAAGAATTAGACATGGCTAATGGCCAGCCAAGCTTTAAGTGAAAGCTTCGGTCCAAAAGATTTAGACATGGCCAAATAGCCAGCCAAGCTTTAGCATAAAACATACAAGCATGTCAATGAGAAGTCGAAGCCTCAGTCCAAAAGATTAGACATGGCTAAACAGCCAGCCAGGCTTCACATATCTCAAGAAACTCTAGAATTCATCTTTAAAAATTCTGAAGAACAAAAAATAATATTTTTTTTGAATTTTTTGAAAATAAAAATAAAAGCTTAAACATAAAATAAAATTACCAAATCTAAGCAACAAGATGAACCGTTAGTTGTCCAAACTCAAACGATCCCCGGCAACGGCGCCAAAAACTTGGTGCACGGAAATTGTAATTCACACTTTTCACATCTCCGCACAACTAACCAGCAAGTGCACTGGGTCATCCAAGTAATAAACCTTACTTGAGTAAGGGTCGATCCCACAGAGATTGTCGGCTTGAAGCAAGCTATGGTCATCCTTGTAAATCTCAGTCAGGCGGATTCAAATGGTTATGAGGTTTTGATAATTAAAAGATAAATAAAACATAAAATAAAATAAAGTTACTTATGTAATTCATTGGTGGGAATTTCATATAAGCGTCTGGAGATGCTTTGTTGCTTCTAAACCTCTGCTTTCCTATTGCCTTCTTCCAACTATGCATTACTTCCTTCCATGGCAAGCTGTAAGATCCTCTCAGTGAAAATGGTCCTCTACAGTTTCTGCACGGCTAATCAACTGTCGGATTTCTCGTCTCGGATGAAAAATACCAGGTACAGCTACCGCATGGCTAATCATCTATCAGTTCCCGCTAGCATCGGAATAGAATCCATTGATCCTTTTGCACACTGTCACTTGCACCCAACATTCGCAGGTTTGAAGCTCGTCACAGTCATCCCTTCCCAGATCCTACTCGGAATACCACAGACAAGGTTTAGACTTTTCGGATCCCAGGAATGGCTGCCAAAAATTCTAGACTATACCACGAAGATACTAATCTCACAGACTCTGTTCCTGGAGTTAAACGCCAGCTTGGGTGCCAGTTTGGGCGTTTAACTCCAATTCTGGTGCCAGTTTCGGTGTTTTACGCCAAGATGTTTTAGGCTGGCTTTGGACGCCAGTTTGGACCATCAAATCTCGGGAAAAGTATGGACTATTATATATTGATGGAAAGTCCAGGATGTCTACTTTCCAACTCAATTGAGAGCGCGCCAATAGGGCTTCTGTAGCTCCAGAAAATCCACTTCGAGTGCAGGAGGGTCAGAATCCAACAGTATCTGCAGTCCTTTTTCAGCCTCTGAATCAGATTTTTGCTCAGGTCCCTCAATTTTAGCCAAAAAATATCTGAAATCACAGAAAAACACACAAACTCATAGTAAAGTCCAGAAATGTGATTTTTGAATAAAAACTAATAAAAATATAATAAAAAGTAACTAAAACATACTAAAAACTATGTAAAAAGAATGCCAAAAAGGGTATAAATTATCCGCTTATTACGCCTGCGCGTCCCTAGGAAATTTCCTCCTCATACGTACGTGTGGGTGATGCGTGCATGTGGCCATGAATGTCCTTCTCACGCATATGCGTGGCTGACACGTGTGCGTGGCCTTGAGTTCTCCAAATGCTGATTTCTTTATGAATTCTCCACTTTGCATGCTTTTCTCTTCACTTCTTCCATCCAATACTTGCCTTATAAATCTGAAATCACTCAACAAACATATCAAAGCATTGAATGGAATTAAAGTGAATTAAATTTAGCTATTTTAAGGCCTAAAAGGCATGTTTTCATTCATTAAGCACAAATTAGGGAGAATTATAAAAGCATGCTATTTCATTGAATAAATGTGAGATAAGTTGATAAAATTCCCTAAATTCAACACAAGATAAACCACAAAATTGAGGTTTATCAGCCACTCACTAATCGAATTAGTGAAAGCTAGTGTCAATGGATATCAACCATCAATCACTTGGACATTAGCAACTCAGGGTCACCTGATGCTCGGATTCTTGTACGGTTTAGAATTTCACAAATGAAATCTCATTGCAAGTATAGTTCTAAACCAATAAAGAATCCTCACATGCAAAAAATTTTGGTTGTCACAAGTACAAACCCCAATAAGAATTAACCGAAGTTTTTAAACCTCGGGTCATCTCACAAGAAATTGCAGTGAAGTGCTCAATTATTGGCTACAAAGGACAAGGGGGGTTTGATTTATAATTGGCAAGAAAAATAAATGACAAGAAAGTAAAATGTCAAGAACTAATAAAATAAAGAAAAAGAACTCTTGGCTAGACATAGGTAATTGAGATCACCATCATTGTCTACAAACCATACATTGATAATTATGAGAGGCCAACCAATTAAGTCTACCTCCAAAAGCTTTAAGTATTAATATCTATTCCGAAGCTTGAAGTACGTTAAATAGGTTTGATCACATCAACCCATAAGTCCCAACCTATCTACTAATTAGCTTAGTAGTGGGTTAGTGTCTATGGATATCAAATTGATCACCAAGGGTTCTCAAATCACTAATTCAATGAGACCCAATGACTCGAGGTCACTCAATTCCCTTAGCCTAGGCCAAAAGCAAAAAGAACTACTCAAAAGTTAGTGGAAGTATTTTAACAAATACCTAGAGTGCAATAAAAGTAAACATCATAAATTGCAAGAGTTAATGAAACTCATAACTAACATAAGCAAGAAATCAACAATAGCAATGAAGGTAAACATAAAAGAGACATGGGAACATAAAATTGCATTAAAAGAAATTAAGATCCAACAAGTGTTCATCACATGAAAGAGAGCAAAACAAGAAATTAACACTACAACTAAGAAGAACAATATGTAGAAGCAAGAAATTGTAAAGAGAACAAGATGAAATCAAGTAATTAACTCAAGATCTACAAGAGATTAACCTAATCGTAACTTAATTCTAGAGAGAAGAGAGAGCTTCTCTCTTTAGAAAACTAACTAAAGGCTCATGTTGACTAACTAGGTGCTCCCCCTTGCTCTAGCTTCAATTCTGTATGAAATACTCTCAGAAACAAGTTGGATTTGGGCCTGGGCAGCTCAGAAATCGCCCCAGCATTTTGCCTTTAAGTGAGTTACGTGCGAGTATCGACACATGCACACCATGTTCGCGTGCGCGTCACTTGGCCATTTTTCTCATCCGCACGTACGCGCATGGTACTCGTACGCATTGCTATGCGACTCCACTTCTGCGCATGCGTGCCTTGTACGCTTGCGCGTGATAAACTCCAATTTTGTGGTTTATATTGTGTAGAATTTGGGAGTTTTTGTCAACATTTCTCACACTTATTCACAAGAAATGCATGGTTTCGTGTTTCCTTCCTAATATTGCTCCATGATGAAAAACATGCTTATTTTGCTTTAAAATTGCTATATTTTGATTCTCTTTTATTGCCATTCAATGCCGTGATCTATTTTTTGAGTGATTTCTGGAATTATAGGGTAGGAATGGCCTAGAAGAGAGAAAGAAAGCATGTACAAGAGGAAGGAACATGAGGATTTGGATTTTAGGAAATTCAGCATTGGCGCGCATGCGCACTCCACGCGCACGCGTGGATGAGGATAGCTAGAAGTGGTGCGCGAGGATGGACGCATCCACGTGGATCAGAGGATTCCCATCGACGAACGCGCGCACCTGGCGCGCACGCGTGGATCGCAAAAGCAATCGGCGCGCACGCACACATGGCGCGCACGCGCGGAAAGCTGCACGTGATCTCATTAAAGTAAATCATGCCTGGCGATTTCTAAGGCTCATCAGGCCCAAATTCAAGCTGTTTCTGCATGGAAAAGACCCAAGGATTTTAGGGGGAAAGGGGGGATCATTCATTTTACACTAGACACAATTTTTAGTTAGTTTTTGGGTTCTTTGTTCTTCTAGAGAGAGAAACCCTTGTTCCTCTCTAGATATAGTTTTAATTTGATATTTCCTTGTTGATTCTGAATTGGATCTTGTTAATTACTAGTTTTGATTGTTCAATTTGAATCCCTTAGTATAATTTTGCTTAGATCTTGTGATAGTTTTATGAATTCTTGTCAATTGTCATTTTATACCCATTTCATGAATGTTGTGAATCTCGATTTGTTGATGTTACAATGATGATTTCTATGATTAATTATGTTGTTTGAGTGATTGTATGTTGATAATTGCTAGTGGGTACTTGTTAATTTCAATTTAATTGCAATTTGAACATGTCTTTTATTAATGCTTTCCATGTGTTTGATGAATTGTTTACTTTGATTATGGAGTAGTTTTCTTTACTCTTGGCCTAGGCTAAGGGAATTGGGTAAACTTGAGTCATTGGGTCTAATGAATTTGATGATTTGGGAGCCCTTAGTGGTCAATTTGATAGCCATTGACGCTAACCTTCTATTAAGTCAATTAGTAGTGAGGTTAGAACTTATAGATTGATGTTGACCAAATCATTAGACGTACTTCAAGTATAGAAGTAGACTTAATGAGTTTGGTTCCTCATAATTGTCAAGATATGGTTATTAGACAAGGATGGTGACCCCAATTCCCATGCCTAGCCAAGAGTTACTTTTATCATTTATACTTGAAAACCCAATTTTCTTGATTACTTGTCTTAGTTATAGTTACTTGTTTAGTTTAGAATAGAATTAAATTGGATGTTACCTTGCTAGTTTGGAATTGCTCATATCTTGCTTAGTTATTTAAATTAGTTTCTTGCAATTTAAGGTTACTTGCTTGTTGAGATTACAAGTTTAAATTCTTGCTCATGACTCACAACCCCGGATTTCTAACCAATGTCGAGCACATGTTTGCCCATTCCTTGTGAGACGACCCGAGGTTTGAATACTTCGGTTATTTCTATTGGGGTTGAACTTGTGATAACCAAATCCCTTTCTAAATTTGATACTCGAGGATTGTTGTTGGTAGAGCTATACTTGCAACGCGACTTTATTGAGAAATTCTTTACTGTTAAATTCTCGCCCAATCAAAATTTTTGGCGCCATTGCCGGGGAATGGTTGCAACATATGCCTTGATATTAGTTATGTGAATATGTGAATATTGTAGATAGATTAATTGCTTTCAATACTTAGCTATAGTTTAGATTTCTTTTATATTTGTGCTAGGACTCTCAAGTTTGATGACTCGGTCTCAACCGAATTCTAGTTTAGCCGGTTTTGATCCCGAGATTGAAAGAACTTTGTTACATACTCGGCAAGCTAGATGGCGGTTGGATTATACGACTAGTACTTCGGCCTCTCTTGAAGAACACACCGAATCACTAGGCGGTACCGAGAGTGACTTGGAGTCCGCTACTTCCTATTCTTCTGTTGGCACTAATAATACATCTTTGCATCCTACAGGTGAGCCACACATGGTGGAGCCACGACGGATCACTTTGCATGAGCAAGGAGCTCTGGATATTATACTTCAACCGTTGCAAGCAAGGTATCCTAACCTTGATCCAAACTTTGAATTGAAGAGTAGCTTGATACATCTACTTCCTAAGTATCATGGGTTGCCAGGTCAAGACCCCATCCGACATCTAAAGGATTTTCAAGTTGCTTGTTCTACGGCTCGAAGGCATGGAGCCGATGAGGTGGCTATCATGGTTTTTGCCTTCCCTTTCTCTCTTGAAGGGCAAGCGAAGACATGGTTTTATTTGCTACCGGATAAGATTGTGACCAATTGGAATTTCTTGAGAAGAGAGTTTCTAGATAAATTCTTCCCACCGGAGAAGACCGTCTACATCCGGAAGGAGATTTCGGGAATAATGCAAAAAGACCAAGAGAGTTTGTATGAGTATTGGTCTCGGTTCAAGAGGCTATGTGAATCTTGTCCACACCATGGAATGAACAGTCACTTGCTCATTAGCTACTTCACCGGAGGTCTTTGTATGGAAGATAGAAGATTGCTCACTGCTTCTAGTGGTGGTTCCCTTTCGAAAGACAAAACGGAGGGAGAAGCTTAGAATTTGATAAAGGATGTTGCCGAAGCTACACAACATACAAGGGTGAGAAGTAACCCTCTCAAGGGTGTGGTAGAACCATCCCCTTCCAAATCAAGCCTAACCAAAGCACTTGGGGATATGACCACCATCCTTACGCAAATACAAAAGGATCAAAAGGAATACTACTCCATCCAAGCCATCCAAGATCCACCTCCAGTTGCTCAACTTGAAGGCCCTCCTAGGATTTGTGGTTTGTGCTCTAGCACTACACATTACACCGATAAATGCCATCAAATTCAAGAGGAACATGCTCTTGTAGTGGCCAATGTGAACTACAACAACCACCCACCTTATCCTTCTCAAGGCCAAAATAACTACCCTCATGGTAGTAATCAACATCAAGGGTGGAGGGATAATAGACAAGGGAGCAATCAAAACCAAAGATGGAACAACTCTTCTTCTCATCACAACAACAACCAATCTTCATCCCAATACCATCATAACAACACCAACTACCAAGCCAACCAAGGCCACTCAAACCAAAACCAAAATAACTACACCAAATACCAAGCACCACACCATAGACAACAATCCAACCAAACTCCCCTATCTTCCAACAATCAAGTTGATGAACTTAGAGCTGCCATGGAGAAACAGAATGAGAGCAACAAGGATCAATTTGATGCCTTGGGCGCTCAATTGGCTAATCTCACCAACATGTTTTCAAAGATGGCCATGTCAAACCAATCCTCAACCCCCAACAACACCAACCAACCCTCAAGCTCTTCTAACCTTCCATCCCAACCCCAACCAAACCCAAAGGGCGGTCTCAACGCCATCACTCTACGGTCGAGGACTACATTGGAGGAGATACCTGATGAGCGGATAATTTATACACTTTTTGGGATTATTTTTACATAGTTTTTAGTATGATTTAGTTAGTTTTTAGTATATTTTTATTAGTTTTTAAATAAAATTCACATTTCTGGACTTTACTATGAGTTTGTGTATTTTTCTGTGATTTCAGGTAATTTCTGTTTGAAATTGAGGGACTTGAGCAAAAATCAGATTCAGAGGTTGAAGAAGGACTGCAGATGCTGTTGGGTTCTGACCTCCCTACACTCAAAGTAGATTTTTTGGAGCTACAAACCTCCAAATGGCGCGCTCTCAATTGCTTTGGAAAGTAGACATCCAGGGCTTTTCAGAAATATATAATAGTCCATACTTTGCCCGAGTTTATATGACGCAAATTGGCATTCAACGCCAGTTCCATGCTGCATTCTGGAGTTAAACGCCAGAAACAGGTTGCAAAGTGGAGTTAAACGCCAGAAACAGGTTACAAACTGGCGTTCAACTCCAAAAGAAGCCTCTACACGTGTAAAGCTCAATGCTCAACCCATGCACACACCAAGTGGGCCCCGGAAGTAGATTTCTGCATCAATTACTCATTTCTGTAAACCCTAATAACTAGTTTAGTATAAATAGGTTTTACTATTGTATTTATATCTTTGGATTATCTTTTGATCCTTTGATCATGTTAAGGGGGCTGGCCTCTCGGCCATGCCTGGACCTTCATCACTTATGTATTTTCAACAGTAGAGTTTCTACACACCATAGATTAAGGTGTGGAGCTCTGCTGTTCCTCATGAATTAATACAAAGTACTATCGTTTTTCTATTCAAATCAAGCTTATTCCGATTCTAAGATATTCATTCACACCTCAATATGAATATGATGATCGTGACAGTCATCATCATTCCCAACCTATGAACGCGTGCCTGACAACCACTTCCGTTCTACCTTAGATTGAATGAGTATCTCTGGGATTCTTTAATCAGAATCTTCGTGGTATAAGTTAGAATCCATGGACGGCCATTCTTGAGATTCGGAAAGTCTAAACCTTGTCTGTGGTATTCCGAGTAGGATCTGGGAAGGGATGGCTGCGACGAGCTTCAAACTCGTGAGTGCTGGGCGTAGTGACAGACGTAAAAGGATCAATGGCTCCTATTCCATTATGATCGAGAACCGACAGATGATTAGCCATGCAGTGACAGCGCATTGGACCATTTTCACTGAGAGGACAGGATGTAGCCACTGACAACGGTGATGCCTAACATACAGCTTGCTATAGAAAGGAGTATGAATGATTGGATGAAGATAATAGGAAAGCAGAGGTTCAGGAGGAACAAGCATCTTCATACGCTTATCTGAAATTCTCACCAATGAATTACATAAGTATCTCTATCTTTAAATTTACGTTTTATTTATCTTTTAGTTATTAAATCTCCATAACGATATGAATCTGCCTGACTGAGATTTGCAAGATGACCATAGCTTGCTTCAAGCCGACAATCTCCGTGGGATCGACCCTTACTCACGTAAGGTTTATTACTTGGACGACCCAGTGCACTTGTTGGTTTGTTATGCGAAGTTGTGACAAAGAACTAAGATTATGAACGTGTGTATTGAGTTTTTAGCATCGTTACCAAGGAATGGAACCGTCATGATTTCTGTGCACCAAGTTTTTGGCGCCGTTGCCGGGGATTGTTCAAGTTTGGACAACTGACGGTTCATCTTGTCGCTCAAATTAGGTAACTTTATTTTAATTTTAACCTTTTTGTTTTTATTATTCTTATTTTCGAAAAAAATCAAAAAAAAAATTTACTTCTTTTTCGTTTTTCCCAATTAATTTTCGAAAAATAAAAAAAATTTAATAAAATCATAAAGCCAAAAATATTTTGTGTTTCTTGTTTGAGTCTAGAGTCAAGTTTTAAGTTTGGTGTCAATTGCATTTTTTTTTATTTTCTAAAAATTATTTTCGAAAATTTCATGCATTGCATTCTTCATGATCTTCAAGTTGTTCTTGGCCAGTCTTCTTGTTTGATCTTCATATTTTCTTTTTTTTTATGTCTTTTCTTGTTTTTCATATGCATTCTTGAATTCTTAATGTTTTAACATTAAAAATTTTTAAGTTTGGTGTCTTGCATGGTTTTCTTTTCTTAAAAAAAAATTTCAAAAACATGTTCTTGATGTTCATCTTGACATTCAAAGTGTTCTTGCATGCATTAGTTGTTTTGATTCATGATTTTCATGTTTTGTTTTATTTTTACTATTTAATAAAAAGAAAAAAAAGAGAAAAACAACAAAAAGATATCTTTTTCTCTTTCTTCATAAAAAAAATTCAAAAAATAAAAAAAATATCTTTCCCTTTTCCTTCTCATCAAATTCGAAAATTTGAGTTGACTTTTTCAAAAATTTTTAAAATCTAGTTGTTTCTCATGAGTCAAATCAAATTTTTAATTAAAAAAATTCTATCTTTTTCAAATCTTTTTCAAAAATCAAATCTTTCTCATTTTTCTTTTATGATTTTCGAAAATTTCAAAATGATTTTCAAAAATCTTTTTCTTATTTTGTTTCATATTTTCGAAATTAATGCTAACAATTAATGTGATTGATTCAAAAATTTTAAGTTTGTTACTTGCCTCTTAAGAAAGGTTCAATCTTAAAATTTTAAATCATATCTTTTTGTTTCTTGTTAGTCAAGTAATCAACTTTAATTTTTAAAATCAAATCTTTTTTAAGTTTCTTTTTCAAATCTTTTTCAAAATAAGTTTCAATCACATCTTTTCAAAATCAATTTCAAAATCTTTTCTAACTTCTTTTCTAACCTCTTATCTTTTCAAAAATTGATTTTCAAATCTTTTTCAAACTAATCCTATCTTTTTGTTTAATTCTTATCTTTTTTCAAAACTACCTAACTAATTCTATCTCTAATTTTCGAAAATCACCTTCATCTTTTTCAAAATTCCTTTTTAAATTAACTAATTATTTTAAATTTAATTTAATTTGATTTAATTTTTCCTTTCTTAATTTTCAAATTTTTAATTTTAATTCTAATTTAAAAACAAAAATACTTTTATTTTATTTTATCTAATTTTCGAAAATTCTTCTCCCTCACCTCCTTCTATTTATTTATTTATTTACTAACACTCCTCTTCATCTAAGAATTCGAACATACTCCTCACCCTTGTGTTTGGATTCTCCTTCTTCTATTCATAACTTTGGTGTACGAAAATTACTTCACACTATGTAATTCCGCACAATTAACCAGCAAGTGCACTGGGTCGTCCAAGTAATACCTTACGTGAGTAAGGGTCGAATCCCACGGAGATTGTTGGCTTGAAGCAATCTATAGTTACCTTGTAGCTCTTAGTCAGGAAAACAATTCACTTATCAAATTGAATTGTGAGGAATAAGAGAGCATGAAATAAATACTTGTTATGCAGTAATAGAGAATATGTTGGAGTTTTGGAGATGCTTTGTCTTTTGAATCTCTGCTTTCTTCCTGTCTTCTTCTTCACGCACGCACGTCCCTCCTATGGCAAGTTGTGTGTTGGTGGATAACCATTGTCAATGGCTACCATCCTTCCTCTCAGTGAAAATGGTCCAGGTGCGCTGTCACCGCACGGCTAATCATCTGTAGGTTCTCGATCATACCGGAATAGGGTTTACTATCCTTTTGCGTCTGTCACTACGCCCAGCACTCGCGAGTTTGAAGCTCGTCACAGTCATCCAATCCCAGAATCCTACTCGGAATACCACAGACAAGGTTTAGACTTTCTGGATTCTCAAGGATGGCGCCAATAGATTCTAGCTTATACTACGGAGATTCTGATTGAGGAATATAAGAGATACTCAT
The DNA here is from genome assembly GCF_000816755.2 of Arachis ipaensis. Lineage (NCBI taxonomy): Eukaryota > Viridiplantae > Streptophyta > Magnoliopsida > Fabales > Fabaceae > Arachis > Arachis ipaensis. The sequence continues at coordinate 66,629,753 of NC_029791.2, read as the reverse complement.
TCAATCTAATGTAGAATGAAAGTGGTTGTCAGGCAGACGTTCATAGGTTGAGAATGGTGATGAGTGTCACGGATCATCACATTCATCATAATGAAGCCCGAATGAACATCTTAGATAGGAACAAGCGTGTTTGAATAGAAAACAGAAGTAATTGCATTTAATTCATCGAAACAGAGCAGAGCTCCTCACCCCCAACAATGGAGTTTAGAGACTCATGCCGTCAAAGAGTACAAAGTTCAGATCTAAAAATGCATGAGATACAAAATAAATTAAAGCACAACTCTCTGGAGAAAATCTGACAGAAATTTTTGAAAAAAGAAGGAGACATGGCCGAAAATAACAACAATGCAAGGAAGATGCTTGGTGACTTTACTGCACCTAATTCCAATTTACATGGAAGAAGCATCTCAATCCCTACCATTGGAGCATACAAATTTGAGCTGAAACCTCAATTAGTTTCTCTGATGCAATAGAATTGCAAGTTTCATGGACTTCCATCAGAAGATCCTTTTCAGTTCTTAACTGAATTCTTGCAGATCTGTGACACTGTTAAGACCAATGGGGTTGATCCCGATGTCTACAGGCTTATACTTTTCCCATTTTCTGTAAGAGACAGAGCTAGAATATGGTTGGACTCTCAACCTTAAGACAGCCTGAACTCTTGGGATAAGCAGGTCACGGCTTTCTTAGCCAAGTTCTTTCCTCCTCAAAAGCTTAGTAAGCTTAGAGTGGATGTTCAAACCATCACACAAAAGGAAGGTGAATCCCTCTATGAAGCTTGGGAGAGATACAAGGAACTGACCAAAAAGTGTCCTTCTGATATGCTTTTAGAATGGACCATCCTAGATATATTTTATGATGGTCTGTCTGAATTATCAAAGATGTCATTGGACCATTCGGCAGGTGGATCCATTCACCTAAAGAAAACGCCTGCAGAAGCTCAAGAACTCATTGACATAGTTGCAAATAACCAGTTCATGTACACTTCTGAAAGGAATCCTGTGAGTAATGGGATGCCTCAGAGGAAAGGAGTTCTTGAAATTGATACTCTGAATGCCATATTGGCTCAGAATAAAATATTGACTCAGCAAGTCAATATGATCTCTCAGAGTCTAAATGGATTGAAGGAATCATCCAACAGTACTAAAGAGGCATCTTCTGAAGAAGAAGCTTATGATCCTGAGAACCCTGCAATAGCAGAGGTGAATTACATGGGTGAACCCTATGGAAACACCTATAATCCCTCATGGAGAAATCATCCAAATTTCTCATGGAAGGATCAACAAAAGCCTCAACAAGGCTTTAATAATGGTGGAAGAAACATGTTTAGCAATAACAAACCTTTTCCATCATCCACTCAGCAACAGACAGAGAATTCTGAGCAGAATCTATCTAGCTTAGCAAATATAGTCTCTGATCTATCTAAGGCCACTGTGAGTTTTATGAATGAAACGAGGTCCTCCATTAGGAATTTGGAGGCACAAGTGGGCCAGTTGAGTAAAAGAGTCACTGAATTCCCTCCTAGTACTCTCCCAAGCAATACGGAAGAAAATCCAAAAAGAGAGTGCAAGGCCATAGACTTACATGGTGTGGCCGAACTCAAAGAGGAAGAGGAGGACGTGAATCCTAGTGAGGAAGACCTCCTGGGACATTCAGTGACCAATAAGGAGTATCCCTTTGAGGAACCAAAGGAATCTGAGGCTCATTTAGAGACCATAGAGATTCTGTTGAACCTCATTCTGCCCTTCATGAGCTCTGATGAGTATTCTTCCTCTGAAGAGGATGAAGACATTACTGAAGAGCAAGTTGCTAAATACCTTGGTGCAATCATGAAGCTAAATGCCAGGCTATTTGGTAATGAGACTTGGGAAGATGAACTTCCCTTGCTCACCAATGAACTAAATGCATTGGATAGGCAGAAATTGCCTCAAAAGAAATAGGATCCTGGCAAATTCTTAATACCCTGTACCATAGGCACCATGACCTTTGAGAAGGCTCTGTGTGACCTAGGGTCAGGAATAAACTTAATGCCACTCTCTGTAATGGAGAAACTTGGGTTCTTTGAGGTGCAAGCTGCCAGAATCTCATTAGAGATGGCAGAAAACTCAAGAAAATAGGCTTATGGACAAGTAGAGGACGTGTTAGTAAAGGTTAAAGGCCTTTACATCCCTGCTGATTTCATAATCCTAGACACTGGGAAGGATGAGGATGAATCCATAATCCTTGGAAGACCCTTCCTAACCACAGCAAGAGCTGTGATTGATGTGGACAGAGGATAGTTGGTCCTCCAACTGAATGAGGACAACCTTGTGTTTGAAATTCAAGGATCTCCTTCTGTAACCATGGAGAGGAAGCATAAAAAGCTTCTCTCACTGCAGAGTCAACCAGAGCCCCCACAGTCAAACTCTAAGTTTGGTGTTGGGAGGTCCCAACAATGCTCTGCAGATCTGTGAGGCTCCATGAAAGCTCACTGTCAAGCTATTGACATTAAAGAAGCGCTTGTTGGGAGGCAACCCAATGTTATCTAATTATATTTATTTATTTTCTCTTGTTATTTTATATTTTCTTTAGGTTAATGATCATGTGAAGTCACAAAAACTACTAAAAAATCAAAAAAAGAATGAAAAATAGAATGAAAAATAGCACACCCTGGAGGAAGAGCAGTCTGGCGTTAAACGCCAGAAACAAGCATCTGTCTGGCGTTTAACGCCAGAAACAAGCACCAAGCTGGCATTTAAAGCCAGAAACAAGCATCTTCCTGGTGTTAAATGCCAGAAACAGGCTATATTTAGGCGTTTAACGCCAGAAACAAGCAGCAATCTGGCGTTAAACGCCAGGATTGCACAGCAAGGGCGTTTTACACGCCTAATTGGAGTAGGGATGTTAAGTCCTTAACCCCACTTGATCTGTGGACCCCACAGGATCCCCACATCTTCTTCTCTCCTCTTCACACCTTTTCATAACTCTCTTCCCCAAATACCCTTCACCAATCACCTCAATCGCTCTTTCCCATCACCTCTTCACCACTTACATCTATCCTCTCTTCCCCATAAACCCCACCTACCTCCAAAATTCAAACTCTTTTCCCTGCCAAACCCAACCCAAATGGCCGAACCCTAAATCCCATCCCACCCTTATATAAACCCCTCTTTTCTTCTTTATTTTCACACAACACAACCCTTTCTTCTTACCCTTGGCCGAATACACCTTCTCCCTCCATCTTCTCCATTCTTTTTCTTCTTCTCCTTCTTTCTTTCTTCTTTTGCTCGGGGACGAGCAAACATTTTAAGTTTGGTATGGTAAAAGCATAGCTTTTTGTTTTTCCATAACCATTTATGGCACCTAAGGCCAGAGAAACCTCTAGAAAGAGGAAAGGGAAGGCAATTGCTTCCACCTCTGAGTCATGGGAGATGGAGAGATTCATCTCAAAGGTCCATCAAGACCACTTCTATGAAGTTGTGGCTAAGAAGAAAGTGATCCCTGAGGTTCCTTTCAAGCTCAAAAAGAATGAATATCCGGAAATCCGACATGAAATCCGAAGAAGAGGTTGGGAAGTTCTCACCAACCCCATTCAACAAGTCGGGATCTTAATGGTTCAAGAGTTCTATGCAAATGCATGGATCACTAGGAACCATGATCAAAGTGTGAACCCGAATCTAAAGCATTGGCTTACTATGGTTCCGGGGAAATACTTAGATTTCAGTCCGGAAAATGTAAGGCTGGCGTTCAACTTACCAATGATGGAAGAGAACGCACGCCCTTACACAAGAAGGGTCAACTTTGATCAAAGGTTGGACCAAGTCCTCATAGACATATGTGAGGAAGGAGCTCAATGGAAAATTGACTCAAGAGGCAAGCCGGTACAACTAAGAAGGCATGACCTCAAACCAGTGGCTAGGGGATGGTTAGAGTTCATTCAATGCTCAATCATTCTTACTAGTAACCGCTCTGAAGTTACTATAGACCGAGCCATCATGATCCATAGTATCATGATTGGAAAGGAGGTGGAAGTTCATGAGATTATACCTCAAGAACTTTACAAGATGGCTGACAAGTCCTCCACTTGGGCAAGGTTAGCCTTTCCTCACCTCATATGCCACCTCTGCAATTCGGCTGGAGTTGACATAGAGGGAGACATCCTCATTGAAGAGGACAAGCCCATCACTAAGAAAAGGATGGAGCAAATAAGAGATCATGGACCTCAACATGAGCATGAGGAAATTCCTCACCATGAAATCCCTGAGATTCCTCAGGGGATGCACTTTCCTCCACAAAACTATTGGGAGCAAATCAACACTTCCCTAGGAGAATTAAGCTCTAACATGGGACAACTAAGAATGGAGCACCAAGAGCATTCCATCATCCTCCATGAAATTAGAGAAGATCAAAGAGCTATAAGAGAGGAGCAAAAAAGACAAGGAAGAGATATAGAGGAGCTCAAAAGCACCATTAGTTCTTCAAGAAGAGGAAGATGCCACCCTCACTAAGGTGGACTCATTCCTTAATCTCATTGTCTATTTATTTTCTGTTTTTGGTTTCCATGCTTCATGTTTAATTATGTTTGTGTCTTTACTAGATGATCATTAGTGTTTAAGTGTCTATGTCTTAAAGCTATGAATGTCCTATGACTCCATCACCTCTCTTAAATGAAAACTGTTTTAAAAACAAAAGAACAAGAAGTAAAGGGTTTCGAATTCATCCTTGAAATTAGTTTAATTATTTTGATGTGGTGACAATAGTTTTTGTTTTCTAAATGAATGCTTGAACAGTGCATATGTCTTTTGGAGTTGTTGTTTATGAATGTTAAATATGTTGGCTCTTGAAAGAATGATGAAAAGGAGACATGTTATTTGATAATCTGAAAAATCATAAAAATGATTCTTGAAGCAAGAAAAAGCAGTGAATACAAAAGCTTGCATAAAAAAAAAGAAAGAAAAAAAAAGCAAGCAGAAAAAGCCAAAAGTTCTTTAAACCAAAAGGCAAGGGTAAATAAAAAGGATCCAAGACTTTGAGCATCAGTGGATAGGAGGGCCTAAAGGAATAAAATCCTAGCCTAAGTGGCTGAACCAAGCTGTCCCTAACCATGTGCTTGTGGCGTGAAGGTGTCAAGTGAAAACTTGAGACTGAGCGGTTAAAGTCAAGGTCCAAAGCAAAAAAAGTGTGTGCTTAAGAACCCTGGACACCTCTAATTGGGGACTTTAGGAAAGCTGAGTCACAATCTGAAAAGGTTCACCCAGTTATGTGTCTGTGGCATTTATGTATCCGGTGGTAATATTGGAAAACAAAGTGCTTAGGGCCACGGCCAAGACTCATAAAGTAGCTGCATTCAAGAATCAACATACTGAACTAGGAGAATTAATAACACTATCTGAAGTCCGAGTTCCTATAGATGCCAATCATTCTGAACTTCAATGGATAAAGTGAGATGCCAAAACTATTCAAGAGGCAAAAAGCTACAAGTCCCGCTCATCTGATTGGAGCTAAGTTTCATTGATATTTTGGAATTTATAGTATATTCTCTTCTTTTTATCCTATTTGCTTTTCAGTTGATTGGGGACAAGCAACAATTTAAGTTTGGTGTTGTGAAGAGCGGATAATTTATACGCTTTTTGGCATTGTTTTTACATAGTTTTTAGTATGATTTAGTTAGTTTTTAGTATATTTTTATTAGTTTTTAAATAAAATTCACATTTCTGGACTTTACTATGAGTTTGTGTGTTTTTCTGTGATTTCAAGTAATTTCTGGCTGAAATTGAGGGACTTGAGTAAAAATCAGATTCAGAGGTTGAAGAAGGACTGCAGATTCTGTTGGATTCTGACCTCCCTGCACTCAAAGTGGATTTTCTGGAGCTACAGAACTCTAAATGGGGCACTCTTAATTGCGTTAGAAAGTAGACATCCAGGGCTTTCCAGCAATACATAATAGTCTATACTTTGTTCGAGTTTAGATGACGCAAACTGGCGTTCAACGCTAGTTCCATGCTGCATTATGGAGTTAAACGCCAGAAACAGGTTGCAAAGTGGAGTTAAACGCCAGAAACAGGTTACAAACTGGCGTTCAACTCCAAAAGAAGCCTCTACATGTGTAAAGCTCAATTCTCAGCCCATGCACACACCAAGTGGGCCCCGGATGTGGATTTCTTCATTAATTACTCATTTCTGTAAACCCTAGTAACTAGTTTAGTATAAATAGGACTTTTTACTATTGTATTTATATCTTTGGATTATCTTTTGATCCTTTGATCATGTTAAGGGGGCTAGCCTCTCGGCCATGCCTGGACCTTCATCACTTATGTATTTTCAACGGTAGAGTTTCTACACACCATAGATTAAGGTGTGGAGCTCTGCTGTTCCTCATGAATTAATACAAAGTACTATCGTTTTTTTATTCAATTCAAGCTTATTTCGATTCTAAGATATTCATTCACACCTCAATATGAATGTGATGATCGTGACAGTCATCATCATTCCCAACCTATGAACGCGTGCCTGACAACTACTTCCGTTCTACCTTAGATTGAATGAGTATCTCTGGGATTCCTTAATCAGAATCTTCGTGGTATAAAATATTTACAATAACCAATAATAAGGCACACGTTTGCAATTCCCCGGCAACGACGCCATTTTGATGAACTGGTCTTCTGTCGGTAAATAATTTTTATAAAATTATAAAATTATTTGTTGGAAGAATACTAAATTGCATGGGTCTAGGAAGCTGTTTGGATGCCTCAGTGAGAATTTAAATTGCTTACCACCTGGTCGGAACAAAGATGGTCAACAAGAAGACGGGTGCAAAAGCAAGGTTTGGGACCCCGGAATTCATTCTGGCAATCAACACTCTTGGGGCCTTGTCACTTGCTTTGACTTACTTGAAGGCTTTATACAACTAGTATGGGATCCCGGAGGCCGTTGGAATTACAAACATTGGTGGAGATTCCTAGATGAGTTCAAGCACAAGCCTCCATGACAAGGAGCTCCCCGAATGTCCAACTTAAGGACTTTAACTAAAAGTGCTAGGTGGGAGACAACCCACCATGGTATGATCGTTCAGTTTCAGTCTTAGTTTTATTTTACTTTATTCTATTTTTATTTTTGTTAATGACTCTTCTCATAATCTCTACATATATCTACATATAGCCTATATTTGCATTTGCATACTGCATATAAAAAAAAGAGCACGCGACGCGCAAGCGTCGATGACGCGTTCGCGTCATAAGTGCTTTCACAACAAGAAGAAAAGAAAATTTAACAGAAAGTCATGCGAGAGCGTGGCTGGAAGCATGCCTTAGGCACAAACATGCCCACGCGACCGTGTCACTGACGCGGCCGTGTCATTTTGAAAATTAGCCTCCCTACGCGTCCGCGTCACCCACGCAAACGCATGCCCCTAAAAATCGACGTAAAAGAGGTGTATGTCAGCAAGTTATGATGGAGCTGGGCTGGAATGATGCTGGAAGCACCAGCCCCATCACGCGACCGCGTGCCCCATGCGGCCGCGTCGTCCTCAAACCATGGCCATTCACGCGATCGCGTCAACCACGCGATCGCGTCACTCCAAATTTTTGGCAAAATGGGTTTTAAACAGAGTTGCGCGAACGCATGGCTGCCCTCGCGCCATTTGCATAAATCAAGTCACGCGACCGCATAACCCACGCGTCCGCGTCACATGCGACACATAGTTTTACTAGATCAGCACCAACTATCTTACCTTTTCTTCCCCAATCCTAATTCTTTCTTCTCCTTTTCTTCCTCCTTTCTTACTTTCTTTTTCTTTGTTTATTTAACTTTTCATCTTTCTTCACTTTCATTCTATTTTACTTAATTTTTTTGCATACTTTCATTCATTGTATTTTAATTTTGTGCATATTTTTATTTTCTTTTCTAAATTTATTATTTTTTCATTGGTGTTAAATTTTCTTATTCAACTGTTACATCTTCTCTGGTATTATTTTGGTGCTTAATGACTTGTTTTCTACTATTGGGTAATATTATTTATGTCAATGCTAATCTTTTACGATACTTATATTCCGTGTGTATTGATATGAATTTATATTGTCTTTCCTTACACATTATCTCTTCCCCTTTGTTGCAATTCTGCACTATTAATATGCTGTTTGCTTCTATTGTTTTCTCACTTGCATGTTATAGCTACCATGTAATTGAGACTATTATTATTTGGCATTAGACACTCATATTTTATTTGTTTTCTATCATTGTTTTTGGGTTCCTGTTCTTCTTTTTCTCTTCTTTCAGGCTGGCCACTGAAGAAGGAAAAAGGGAGAAACTTCTATATGGGACGACAGACAAGTCCATCTGCACAATCCATGGAGAAAAGCGTCAGTTGGAGCAACCCGTCCACTTGCACATCTTAGCATGCACCGAGGACGGTGCAATCTTTAAGTGTGGAGAGGTCGATACTGACTTTCGTGGGTTAGTTATTTCCTTCTCAACACCAATGTCTTATTTTCTTTATTAGTTCATTGTTGCATTTACATGTTTGATTGCATATTTTCTTGATTTTGTGCATATTTTACCACTGCTTGGTTAAAGTAATGAGTTTCTTTTCAAAAATTTATAGTATTTCACTAATTTAAATTAAATTTTTTGTGTTAAAACTTTTTTGAAGATTGTAAATTGGAACATGGTTTAAAGCTAAGAACACACAACCCGTGAGATTTGAGCTTAATTACATGGTTACATTATTTAACCATAATATTTTATTCTTGTGTGTTTTCTTCTCTATGATTGCAATCTTTGCTTTGTTTCATTCTATATGTCCATTATTTAGTGTATTTACATGCTTGCAAATGATTGAGGCCATCATTTGTCATTAACTCACTTATCCCAAATAGCCTACCCTTTTATGTCACCCTTGTTAGCCACCTTGAGCCTCTTAATCCCCTTTTATTCTATATTTTGCTACATCACTAGCCTTAAGCAGAAAAACAAATTAAATATCCCCAAATTGAATCTTTGGTTAGCTTAAGATAGAGATTGTGTATCAACTAAGTGTGGGGAACTGTGGGAACTTGGATGACAAGATATTTGGAATTTGGGTACATACTCATGTGAACTTAGAAAAATTAAAAATCCATGTGCATTGACAATGTTATGTTTATTTTTATGCTACAAAAAAAAAATAATAAATAAAAAATAAAAAAATCAAAAAAAGAGAAAAAAGAGAAAAAAATCAAAAAAAAAAATTCAATAATTAAGTAAATAAATAAGGGGACAAAATTACCCCAATATTAAGTTTAATAAAAGATCAATGCATATGTGATAAAATTAAAGAAAAATTGATACATGAGTATGTGAAATATACAAAAGTGGGAATTTTGGGTAGCCAAGCATGATTTTAGAGTTATATATAGTATGTGTATGTTAGGTGAAAGCTTAGGTTAATTAAAGATTTATATTTCAGCTCACTTGGCCATACATATATCCTCACCCTTACCTTGGCCCCATTACAACCTTGAAAAGACCTTATGATGTTTGCATTGGTATACTAAATATTTGTTGATTGGTTAGATGAAGAACAAAGTTTAGAAAGCATGACTAGAGAAGAGTAGAGAGATTAACCCTAGACACTTGAGAGTTAGAGTGATATACACCATCAATGAGGGTTCAATGCTTGATTCTATATTCCCTGCTTTCATGAGTTGTCTTCTTACAAGTTTACTTGTCTTTTATTGTATGATTTGAATTAGTGGAATTTGATTTATATTTGTCTTGGATAAATTTTTTACTTTTAACCAAGTAGATAGAAACATCTTAGCATATATAGTTGCATTCATATACATAGGTTGCATTTCATACATTTTACCATTCCTCTTCACTCCTTTATAGCTTCTCTTGAGCTTAGCATGAGGACATGCTAATGTTTAAGTGTGGGGAGTTTGATAAACCACTATTTCATGGTTTATCTTGTTCTCAATTGAGTGGTTTTTATCAATTTTTTACCCACTTATTCATACTATTTGCATGGTTTTACTTTTTCCTTCTGGATTTTGTGCTATGATTGAAAACATGCTTCTTTGGGCTTTAAATTTGCTATGTTTAATCCTCTCTTATTATCATTCGATACCTTAATATGTGTGTTAAGTGATTTCAGGATTTACAGGGCAGGAATGGCTTAGAGGATGAAAAAGAAGCATGCAAAAGTGGAAGGAATACAAGAAACTGAAGGAACTGCTAATGTTGTCCAGCCTGACCTCTTGGTACTAAATCAACCATAACTTGAGCTACATAGATCCAAATGATGCGGTTCCAGTTGAATTGGAAAGCTAACATCCGGGGCTTCACAACAATATATAATTTGTCATAGCTGCCCTGAAGCCAGACAACGTGAACGCATGGATCACGCGGAAGCGTGACCTGGCAAAAACGCAATCCACGCTAACACGTGGACGACGCTTCCGCGTGACTTTGCAACGACCTGTACGTACCACGCTAACCCAGTTTTTGGCCCAAAAAAATACAGATTAGAGGCTATAAAGTGGGGGAATCAATCCATTCAAGAAAACAACAAAAACAATATTCATAATTCATAATTTTAGGTTTTAGATATAGTTTTTGGAGAGAGAGGTTCTCTCCCCTCTCTTAGGATTTAGGATTTAGAATTTCTCTCAAGTTTTAGGATTAGGATTTCAACTTCTTCTCAGGTTCAATGTTCCTTTAATTTATGTTTCTCTTCTACTTTTATTTATTCTAATGCTTTTATTTGTATTTGAGTTATGTTGCCAAATTGGCTTACGAAACTTTTCATGTTAGATTTGAATATTTTATTTAATATAATTTGAGGTATTTCAGATTTATGATTGTTTTATTCTCTTTACGATACTTTCAATTTAATTTAGATTTATTTTTCCCTTTTGGCTTTGGTTAAGTAATTGGTAACACTCGAGTTGTCAAACTCAGCAGTAGATTGAGATTTGGGAATTGCTAATTAATTTGGATCGCTCTAAAGCTAGTCTTTCCAAGGGAGTTGACTAGGACTTGAGGATCAAATTGATTAGTCCACTTGACTTTCCTTTATTTAGTAAGGGTTAACTAAGTGGGAGCAAAATCCTATTCTCATCACACCTGATAAGGATAACTAGGATATGATTTCCAATTCTCATACCTTGCCATGAGATTTTATTAATTATTAATTTATTTTTCTTGCCATTTAAATTACTTGTTCCTTATTTTAAAAAACTCCAAAAATATACCTTTTTCCATAACCAATAATGAATCATACTTTCATGCAATTCCTTGAGAAGACGACCCGAGGTTTAAATTCTTTGGTTATAAATTTTATTGGGTTTTGTTACTTGTGACAACCAAAGTTTTTGTACGAAAGGAATTCTTGTCAGTCTAGAAGCTATACTTACAACGCGATTATTTTTATGAATTTCTTTACTGGCAAGAAATCTGATCGTCAAAAGTAGTAATCCGATCGTCACTGCGACGCGTCTGGGTGGAGCATGCGTTCGCATCATGGTGCACCAATTGTGAATCACACTTTTCACAACGCGTACCACTAACCAGCAAGTGCACTGGGTCGTCCAAGTAATACCTTACGTGAGTAAGGGTCGAATCCCACGGAGATTGTTGGTTTGAAGCAATCTATGGTTATCTTGTAATTCTTAGTCAGGAAGTCAATTATATTTATTAGTTGAATTGCGAATAAACAAGAGAGCATGGATTAAAGGTTACTTGTTGTGCAGTAATGGAGAATATGTTGGAGTTTTGGAGATGCTTTGTGTTCTAAATCTCTGCTTTCCTCTGTCTTCTGATTCAAGCATGCACGTCCTCCTATGGCAAGCTGTGTGTTGGTGGATCACCGTTGTCAATGGCTACCATCCATCCTTCCAGTGAAAATGGTCCGAAGTTACGCCCTTGCTCCTCTTGTTCCCTGAGCAGTTTGTAGAGCATGTTGTTTTGATTTTGCTCTTGGATCTCCGGATATTCATCTTCTTTCAGATCGAATTTTACTTCCGGGATCACTGATCTTAGACCCATTATTTTGTAGTAATGGTCTGAATGTTCCTTGGTTAAGAACTTCCCTTGATTCCAAAGTGGTTTTGGAATACTCTCTTTCTTGCCTCTTGGAGTGGGTTGTTTTCCTTTAGGGGCCATGATCTTAGTGATCATGGATAAGCACACCAAACTTAGAGGTTTGCTTATCCTCAAGCAAAAGAAAAGAAAGGAGATGGGTAGAAGGAGAGCTTGTGTCCAGTGGTGGATGAGAGGAGGGTGGGTGGGATTTTCGAAAAAATTAAAAAGATAAGATAAAAGATATGATTTTTAAAAAGATATGATATGAAAAGATGTGAATTAAGATTGAAAAGATAAGAAAGATTTTTGAAAAAGATAGATCTAGATTTTGAAAAAGATAATGTGGAGATTTGAAAAAGATTTTGATTAGTTGAAAAGATTTTAGAGTGAAAAAGATAGATTTGTTTTTAGAAAAGGTTTGAAAAGAGTTGGATTGAATTTTCAAAAGAGGATTTGTGCTTATGGATTAAGATACATTTGATATTTTTAAAGAGGGATTTTAGAAATCAAGGTTCTTAACATGTTTATGCAAGAAATCATGAAATGAAAACATGGAATTTTTAAAATTAGAATGAAAAAAATATGAAGAAAAATGATTTTACCTCCTCCCCACCATCTTGGCGTTTGAACGCCCAAACACTGCCTGTTTTGGGCGTTCAACGCTCAAATGCTGCACTCCTGGGCGTTCAACGCCCAGTTGTTGCCCTTTTCTGGCGTTGAACGCCAGATTGCTATCCTTACTGGCGTTCGGCGCCCACTGGATGCCCCTTTTGGGCGCTGAACGCCCAAAATGGGCTCTTACTGGCGTTTTCTTGCCAGTGAGCTCTTTTTCTCTGTTTTGTGTGTAGATTCCTTCTGTAACCCTGTGAATTTATAAAATTGATTCTTTACCTTAGTATCAATGAACTTTATATAAACAAATAAAACTAAAAAAATAGGGCAAAATGCTTAGAGGATTGATGCCCCATGGCTGGGTTGCCTCCCAGCAAGCGCTTCTTTATTGTCTTTAGTTGGACCTTGCTGAGCTTTTAATCTAGCTTCAGCCTTGAGCATTCTTGCTCAACGTTGCCTTCAAGATAGTGCTTGATTCTCTGTCCATTGACAATGAACTTCTTATCAGAATCAATATCTTGAAGCTCCACATAACCATATGGTGATATACTTGTAATCACGTATGGTCCCCTCCACCGGGATTTCAATTTCCCGGGGAATAGCCTGAGTCTAGAGTTAAACAGCAGAACCTTCTGTCCTGGTTCAAAGATTCTAGATGACAGCCTTCTATCATGCCATTTTTTTTATTTCTCTTTATAAATCTTGGCATTTTCGAAAGCTGTGAATCTGGATTCCTCTAGCTCATTTAGCTGGAGCAATCGTTTTTCTCCTGCTAATTTGGCATCAAAGTTTAGGAATCTGGTTGCCCAGTAGGCCTTATGTTCCAGTTCCACGGGCAGGTGACATGCCTTACCATACACGAGTTGGTATGGAGAGGTCCCTATAGGGGTCTTGAATGCTGTTCTGTAAGCCCACAGAGCATCATCCAAGCTCCGTGCCCAATCCTTTCTACGGGTATTTACTGTCCGTTCCAGGATTCTCTTTAATTCTCTGTTAGAGACTTCTGCTTGCCCATTAGTTTGTGGATGATATGGAGTAGCCACCTTGTGGCGAATCCCATATCGAACCATGGCAGAGTAAAGCTGTTTATTGCAGAAGTGAGTGCCCCCATCACTGATTAGTACTCTAGGGATACCGAACCTGCTAAAGATATGTTTCTGGAGGAACTTCAGCACTGTTTTAGTATCACTGGTGGGTGTGTCAATGGCCTCAACCCATTTTGACACATAATCAACTGCCACCAGAATATAAGTGTTTGAGTATGATGGTGGGAAAGGTCCCATGAAGTCAATTCCCCATACGTCAAACAACTCAATCTCCAAGATTTCTTGTTGAGGCATGGTGTAACCATGAGGCAGATTACCAGCTCTTTGGCAACTGTAACAGTTACGTACAAAATCTTGGGAATCTTTATAGAGTGTGGGCCAATAGAAGCCACACTGGAGGACCTTGGTGGCTGTTCGCTCACCTCCGAAATGGCCTCCATATTGTGATCCATGGCAATGCCATAGGATCCTCTGTGCTTCTTCTCTAGGGACACACCTACGGATTATTCCGTCTGCACATCTCTTAAAGAGATAAGGTTCATCCCACAAGTAGTACTTTGCATCAGTAATTAATTTCTTCTTTTGTATCCTGTTGTACTTCTTGGGTATGAACCTTGCAGCTTTATAGTTTGCAATATCGGCAAACCATGGTGTTTCCTGAATGGCAAATAAATGCTCATCTGGAAAGGTCTCAGAGATCTCAAGAAAGGGGGGGCGTCCCTTCTACTGGCTCTATCCGGGACAGATGATCAGCCACTTGGTTTTCTGTCCCTTTTCTGTCTCTTATTTCTATATCAAACTCTTGCAGAAGCAACACCCATCTGATGAGCCTGGGTTTTGAATCCTGCTTTGTGAGTAGATATTTAAGAGCAGCATGATCAGTATACACAATCACTTTTGATCCTACTAGGTATGATCTGAACTTGTCAATGGCGTAAACCACTGCAAGTAATTCTTTTTCTGTGGTTGTGTAATTTTTCTGGGCATCATTTAGAATGCGACTAGTGTAATAAATGACGTGCAGAAGCTTGTCATGCCTCTGTCCCAACACTGCACCAATGGCGTGATCACTGGCATCACACATTAGCTCAAATGGTAATGTCCAGTCTGGTGCAGAAATAACTGGTGCTGTGACCAGCTTAGCTTTCAGCGTTTCAAACGCCTGCAGGCACTCTGTGTCAAACACAAATGTTGTGTCAGCAGCTAGCAGATTGCTTAGAGGTTTTGCGATTTTTGAAAAATCATTTATAAACCTCCTATAGAATCCTGCATGCCCCAGAAAGCTTCTGATTGCCTTAACATTGGCAGGTGGTGGTAATTTTTCAATTACCTCTATTTTTGCTTGGTCCACCTCTATTCCCTTGTTTGAGATTTTATGCCCAAGAACAATCCCTTCAATCACCATGAAGTGACATTTTTCCCAGTTTAAAACTAGGTTGGTCTCTTGGCATCTTTTCAGAACAAGTTTCAGGTGATCAAGACAGGAGCTGAATGAGTCTCCATATACTGAGAAGTCATCCATGAAGACTTCCAGAAATTTTTCCACCATATCAGATAAAATAGAGAGCATGCATCTCTGGAACGTTGAAGGCGCATTACATAGCCCAAATGGCATCCTTCTATAAGCAAACACTCCAGATGGACATGTGAATGCTGTTTTCTCTTGATCCTGGGATCTACTGCAATCTGGTTATAGCCTGAGTAGCCATCCAAAAAACAGTAATAATCATGACCTGCTAGTCTTTCTAGCATCTGGTCTATGAATGGTAAAGGAAAATGATCCTTTCTGGTGGCTGTGTTAAGCCTTCTGTAGTCAATACACATGCGCCACCCTGTAACTGTTCTTGTAGGAACCAGTTTATTTTTTTCATTATGAATCACTATTATGCCTCCCTTTTTTGGGACGACTTGGACAGGGCTCACCCAGGGGCTATCAGAAATAGGATAAATAATCCCAGCCTCTAGTAATTTGGTGACCTCTTTCTGCACCACTTCTTTCATGGTTGGATTTAGCCGCCTCTGTGGTTGAACCACTGGTTTGGCATTATCCTCCAATAAGATTTTGTGCATGCATCTAGCTGGGCTTATGCCCTTAAGGTCACCTATGGACCACCCAAGAGCTGTCTTGTGTGTCCTTAGCACTTGAATAAGTGTCTCCTCTTCCTGTGAATTTAAAGTAGAGCTTATAATCACTGGAAAAGTGTCACCTTCTCCCAGAAACACATATTTCAAGGATGGTGGTAATGGCTTGAGCTCGGGTTTAGGAGGTTTTTCCTCTTCCAAAAGAAATTTCAGAGGCTCTTTCATGTCCTCTGAATCCTCTAAATCAGGCTGAACATCTTTAAAGATGTTTTCCAACTCTGATTCAGGACTCTCAGCCATGTTGACCTCTTCTACCAAGGAGTCAATAAGATCAACTTTCATGCAGTCTTTTGATGTGTTTGGATGCTGCATGGCTTTGACAGCGTTCAACTTGAATTCATCATCATTGACTCTCAGGGTTATTTCCCCTTGTTGGACGTCAATGAGGGATCGTCCAGTTGCTAGGAAGGGTCTTCCTAGAATGAGAGTAGCACTCCTGTGCTCCTCCATTTCCAGCACAACAAAGTCAGTGGGAAAGGCGAATGGCCCAACTCTGACAATCTTGTCTTCAATCACGCCTGATGGGTATTTAGTGGAGCCATCAGCAAGTTGGAGACATATCCGGGTTGGTTTAACTTCTTCAGTTAAGCTAAGCTTTCTGATAGTGGATGTAGGTATTAGGTTGATGCTTGCCCCAAGATCGCATAAAGCTGTCTTGGTGCAATTACCTTCTAATATGCATGGTATCAGAAAACTCCCAGGGTCTTTAAGCTTTTTAGGGAAGCTCTTCAGAATGACTGCACTGCATTCTTCAGTGAGGAGAACTCTTTTTGTTTCTCTCCAATCCTTTTTATGACTCAAGATCTCTTTCATGAACTTGGCATAAGAAGGTATTTGCTCAAGTGCTTCTGCAAATGGAATCTTTATTTCAAGAGTCCTGAGATAATTTGCAAAGCGAGCAAATTGCTTATCCTGCTCCTCTTTCCGGAGTTTTTGAGGATAAGGTATCTTGGCTTTATATTCTTCAACCTTAGTTGCTGTAGATTTACTACCTACAGAAGTGGTTGAAGAAGCCTTTTTAGAGGGGTTGTTATCAGCATTTGTGTGTGTCTGATCCCTCACAGGCAATTGAGTGCCAGAGTTAGAAACTGGAGTGACGTTAGATGCCAACTCCTTGTCTGTTCCTGGCGTCTGAACGCCAGAACTGTGCCCATTTCGGGCGTTCAGCGCCAGATCTTGCCCAATTTGGGCGTTCAATGCCAGATCCTTGCCCATTTCTGGCATTGAACGCCAATCCTGCCTTGTTTCTGGCGTTGAACGCCAGTTTTGGGCATGATCTGGGCGTTCAGCGCCAGCCTTCCACCAATTTTCTGGCGTTTTAGTGCCAGAATTATTTTTCCCTGGGCTCTTACTGTCCTCAGGTGAATCTTGGGTGGTTTGCTCATTTCTTGGCNNNCTGGTTATTCAACCACCTCTTAGCTTGATCTTTTACAGCAAATGAAAACAGTAATAGTCTGTAGACATCCTGATCTATTTCTTTATCATGTACTGTGTCAGCAATCTATAGAAACTGTGCCAGAAACTCTGTAGGTTCTTCCTGTGGAAGACCGGAATACTGGCAACTTTGTTGCACCATGATAATGAGCTGAGGATTCAACTCAAAGCTACTGACTCCAATGGAGGGTATGCAGATACTACTCCCATATGAAGCAGTAGAGGGGTTAGAATATGACCCCAGAGTCCTCCTAGACTGTTCATTTCCGCTTATGTCCATGATGGAGAAAGGGAAATGATGTAAAATAGAGAACATATTTTTATTTATTTATTTATTTATTTATTTCGAAAACAAAATAAATCAAAATAAAATAAATAAAAATGAGTGAAAGATTTTCGAAAAAAGTGAGGAGAGAGAAAGTGGTTAGAAGATTTTGAAAAGGATTTGATGATTTTTGATAAAGGTTTTAAATTTTGAAATAAAAATCTGAATTTTAGAAATAGATTTCGAAAATTTGCTTTTAAAATAGAGAGAAAAGATATTTTTGAATTTAAAGAGCAGAGAGAAAAACAATAAGATAGCATAAGATTTAAAAGTTTTAGATCAGATGCTCCTTGTTTTCGAAAATTTTTAAGGGAAAAATACTAAGGAACACCAAACTTAAAAATTTTAAGATCAAGATACAAGGAAAACTCAAGAACACTTTGAAGATTCACAAGAACACAAGAACACGAACGAAGAACACCAAACTTAAAATTTTTAGAAAACCAAACTAAAATTTTCGAAAAAGACAGAGAAATCAACAAGAAAACACCAAACTTAAAGTTTGGCATAGGATTTAATAGAAAAATTATTTTTGAAAAAGGTTTTAATAAGAAAATAAGGATTCTAAAATTTTAACACAACAATAATACGAGACTCTAAACAAAAAGAGAAATTTTTCCTAATCTAAGCAACAAAATAAACCGTTAGTTGTCCAAACACGAACAATCACCGGCAACGGCGCCAAAAACTTGGTGCACGAATTGTGAATCACACTTTTCACAACGCGTACCACTAACCAGCAAGTGCACTGGGTCGTCCAAGTAATACCTTACGTGAGTAAGGGTCGAATCCCACGGAGATTGTTGGTTTGAAGCAATCTATGGTTATCTTGTAATTCTTAGTTAGGAAGTCAATTATATTTATCAGTTGAATTGTGAATAAACAAGAGAGCATGGATTAAAGGTTACTTGTTGTGCAGTAATGGAGAATATGTTGGAGTTTTGGAGCTGCTTTGTGTTCTGAATCTCTGCTTTCCTCTGTCTTCTGATTCAAGCATGCACATCCTCCTATGGCAAGCTGTGTGTTGGTGGATCACCGTTGTCAATGGCTACCATCCATCCTTCCAGTGAAAATGGTCCGGGTGCGCTGTCACCGCACGGCTAATCATCTGCAGGTTCTCAATCGTACCGGAATAGGATTTACTATCCTTTTGCATCTGTCACTACGCCCAGCACTCACGAGTTTGAAGCACGTCACAGTCATTCAATCCCAGAGTCCTACTCGGAATACCATAGACAAGGTTTAGACTTTCCGGACTCTCATGAATGCCGCCATCAATCTAGCTTATACCACGAAGATTCTGGTTAAGAGATCTAAGAGATACTCATTCAATCTAAAGTAGAACGGAAGTGGTTGTCAGGCACGCATTCATAGGGAATGATGATGATTGTCACGTTCATCACATTCAGGTTGAAATGCAAATGAATATCTTAGATAGGAACACGCATGTTGAATAGAAAACAGAAATACTTGCATTAATTCATCGAGGCACAGCAGAGCTCCTCCCCCCCAACAATGGAGTTTAGAGACTCATGCCGTCAAAGAGTACAAAGTTCAGATCTAAAATGTCATGAGATGTAAAATAAGTCTCTAAAAGTTGTTTAAATACTAAACTGGTAGCCTAGGTTTACAAAAAATGAGTAAATTATGATGGATAGTGCAGAGGTCCACTTCTGGGGCCCACTTGGTGTGTGCTGGGGCTGAGACGTAAGCAATTCACGTGCATAAGGCTGTTTTGGGCGTTCAACGCCAGGTTTGGATCCATTTCTGGCATTGAACTCCAACTTTTGATCCTTTTCTGGCGCTGGACGCCAGAATTGGGCAGAGAACTGGCGTTGAACGCCAGTTTACGTCATCTATCCTTGAGCAAAGTATAGACTATTATATATTTCTGGAAAGCTCTGGATGTCTACTTTTCAACGCAATAAGAAGCGCGCCATTTCGAGTTTTGTAGCTCCAGAAAATTCACTTTGAGTGTAGGGAGGTCAGAATCCAACAGCATCAGCAGTCCTTTTTCAGCCTGAATCAGATTTTTGCTCAGCTCCCTCAATTTCAGCCAGAAAAATACCTGAAATTACAGAAAAACACACAACTCATAGTAAAGTCCAGAAATATGAATTTTTCCTAAAAACTAATGGAAATAAACTAAAAACTAACTAAAACATACTAAAAACTATATGAAATTAACCCCAAAAGGCGTATAAAATATCCGCTCATCACATCACTTATCCTCAGAGCAACTATGGCAAATTATATATCATTTCGAAGCTCCAAATGTTAGCTTTCCAACGCAACTAAAATCGCCTCATTTGGACCTCTTTAGCTCAAGTTATGATTGATTTGGTGCGAGAGGGTCAGGCTGACAGCTTTGCAGTTCCTTCAATTTCTTGTATTCCTTCCACTTTTGCATGCTTCCTTTCCGTCCTCCAAGCCATTCCTGCCTTATAAATCCTGAAATCACTTAATACACATATCAAGGCATCGAATGGTAATAAGAGAGGATTAATATTAGTAAATATAAGGCCAAAGAAGCATGTTTTCAATCATAGCACCAAATCAGGAAGGAAAATGTAAGACATGCGAATCATATGAATAAGTGTACAAGGACTTGACAAAATCACTCAATTAAACACAAGATAAACCATAAAATAGTGGTTTATCAATATAGAGGTGTGTAATTGTAGTTGTAATTGAAAATTCTAGGATTTGGGAACATACTCATGTATTGAAAGATTGAACCATATGCATTGAAACTTTTTGTACATAAAACCCCAAAAATAAAGGGGGACCCAAAAAAATATTTTTTATTTTGAAAAAGAAAAGAAAAGCAATGAAAGGGGACAAAGATTCCCCAAGGCAAAGTAATAAAAACAATGCACATGGGATGTGAATTGAAAAGAATGCATGAGTATGCAAAAAAAAAAAAGTAAAACACAAGGGTAGCTAGGTAATGTATTATAGTTGTATAGGTTGTTCTATGTGTCTAGTGAGATTCTAGGTTAATCAAGGACTCAAATTTTAAGCTCACTTGACCATATACATCCTTACCTTCACCCTAGCCCCATTACAACACCTGAATAAGACCTCATGATACTTGTAAGCATGCATTAAGTAATTGTTGATTGTTAGATGAAAGACAAATCTTGGAAAGCATGATTAGGAGAGGATTGAGTGACGAACCCTATACACTTGAGCGAATAGAGCGGATACACTTCCGGCGAGGGTTCGATGCTCAATTCTTTGTTCCCAGCTTTCACAAGCGTTCATCTAGCAAGTTATATGCACTCATTAGTGATGTTCAATTTGGTAGGATTCGTGAACTACATATCATTTTCACCCTATATGCTCACATGTGTTCTTGGAGGATAGATTTACCCTTGACCAAGTAGATAGATGATTTTAATTAGTTGCATGCATTCACTTAGGTAGTTTGCATTTCATAAACCCTTTCTCACCATGATCTTTGGTCTTTTTATTTTAAGCATGAGGACATGCTTGGTTTAAGTGTGGGGAGATTTGATAAACCCCAATTTTGTGGTTTATATTTTGTAGAATTTGGGGGTTTTTGTCGACATTTCTCACACTTATTCACAAGAAATGCATGGTTTCGTGTTTCCTTCCTAATATTGCTCCATGATGAAAAACATGCTTATTTTGCCTTAAAATTGCTATATTTTGATTCTCTTTTATTGCCATTCAATATCGTGATGTATTTATTGAGTGATTTCAGGAGTTATAGGGTAGGAATGGCCTAGAAGAGAGAAAGAAAGCATGTACAAGAGGAAGAAACATGAAGATTTGGATTTCGGAAAATTCAGCATTGGCGCGCACGGGCACTCCACGCGCACGCGTGGATGAGGATAGCTAGAAGTGGCATGCAAGGATGGATGCATCCGCGCGGATCAGATGATTCCCATCGACGCGCGCGCGCACCTGGCGCACACGCGTGGATCACAAAAGCAATCGGCGCGCACATACGCATGGCGCGCACGTGCGGAAAGCTGCACGTGACCTCATTAAAGGAAATCATGCCTGGCAATTTCTAAGGCTCATCAGGCCCAAATATAAGCTGTTTCTGCATGGAAAAGACCCAAGGATGTTAGGGGAAAAGGGGGGATCATTCATTTTACACTAGACACAATTTTTAGTTAGTTTTTGGGTTCTTTGTTCTTCTAGAGAGAGAAACCTTTGTTCCTCTCTAGATCTAGTTTTAATTTGATCTTCCCTTGTTGAATTCTGAATTGGATCTTGTTAATTACTAGTTTTGATTGTTCAATTTGAATTCCTTAGTATAATTTTGCTTAGATCTTGTGATAGTTTTATGAATTCTTGTCAATTGTCATTTTATACCCATTTCATGAATGTTGTGAATCTCGATTTGTTGATGTTACATTGATGATTTCTATGATTAATTGTAATGTTTGAGTGATTGTATGTTGATAATTGCTAGTGGGTACTTGTTAATTTCAATTTAATTGCAATTTGAACATGTCTTTTATTAATGCTTACCATGTGTTTGATGAATTGTTTACTTTGATTATGGAGTAGTTTGCTTTACTCTTGGCCTAGGCTAAGGGAATTGGGTAAACTTGAGTCATTGGGCCTAATGGATTTGATGATTTGGGAGCCCTTAGTGGTCAATTTGATAGCCATTGACGCTAACCTTCTATTAAGTCAATTAGTAGTGAGGTTAGAACTTATGGGTTGATGTTGACCAAACCATTTGACGTACTTCAAGTATAGAAGTAGACTTAATGAGTTTGGTTCCTCATAATTGTCAAGATATGGTTATTAGACAAGGATGGTGACCCCAATTCCCATGCCTAGCCAAGAGTTGCTTTTATCATTTATACTTGAAAACCCAATTTTCTTGATTACTTGTCTTAGTTATAGTTACTTGTTTAGTTTAGAATAGAATTATATTGGATGTTACCTTGCTAGTTTGGAATTGCTCATATCTTGCTTAGTTATTTGAATTAGTTTCTTGCAATTTAAGGTTACTTGCTTGTTGAGATTACTAGTTTAAATTCTTGCTCATGACTCACAACCCCGGATTTCTAACCAATGTCAAAGAACATGTTTGCCCATTCCTTGTGAGACGACCCGAGGTTTGAATACTTCAGTTATTTCTATTACGGTTGAACTTGTGACAACCAAATCCCTTTCTAAATTTGATACTCGAGGATTGTTGTTGGTAGACCTATACTTGCAACGCGACTTTATTGAGAAATTCTTTACCGACAAATTCTCGCCCTATCAGCGCGTCCATTGAAGTATTCCCAATCTTTGTTTCTTCATGCATTCTCCACTTTGTATGCTTTTCTCTTCATTTCGTCCATCCAATACTTGCCTTATGAACCTGAACTCACTAAACAAATACATCAAGGCATCGAATGGAATTAAAGTGAATTAAAATCACCAATTTAAGGGCCTAAAAATCAAGTTTTTACACTTAAGCACAAATCAAGAGAGAATTACAAAATCATGCTATTTCATTGAATAAATGTGGGAAAAAAGTGATAAAATCCCCTAAAATAAGTACAAGATAAACCACAAAATTGGGGTTTATCATCACCCAAGTTACAAACCCAAGTCAAGCATAGAAAAATCTACTCTATAGCTAAAAGAGACATTTCATCAAACACATAGAATGAAATAAAGAGAAACATCATAAAATGCAAGAATTAATAAAAGCTATTACTAACACAAGCAAAAGAGCAATAAGAGAAACCAAGGCAAACATAAAAAAGACATGAAAACATAAAATTGCATTAAAAAGGAAATTAAAAGTAACACAAGAGTTCATAAACTAAATGGGCAAAATAAAGGAATCAATGGGAGAAGTAGATAACTAAAGTGCTAGAACAAATAAAAGTAAGTAGAAAACTAAATTAAAATAAGACTGAAACTTAAACCTAAGGAGAAATCGAAAGAAAAAACCCTAAACCTAGAGAGAAGAGAGAGCCTCTCTCTCTAGAATTCTACATCTAAAACATAAAGTATGTAAAATGAAAAGTGAATGATTGATTCCCATCTCCACTCTGTAGCCTCTTGTCTTCAATTTTGGTCCTGAAACTTGGTCAAAAGTAGCCCAGAAATCGCCCCCAGCGAATTCACTTTACTGAGGCACGTGACGTTCGTCACACGTACGCCTTAGCCACGGGTACGCATTGTTGGATATTGAACTAGCCATGCGTACGCATCGTCCATGCTTGTGCGTCGGAACTAGCTTCTCAAATCCTCAATTTCTTGTGTTCCTTCCACTTTGGTATGCTTCCTTTCCATCCTCTAAGCCATTCATGCCCTATAAAATCTGAAAACACTTAACACACATATCACGGCATCGAATGGTAATAAGAGAAGATTACAAATTAGCAATTTTAAGGCCAAAGAAGCATGTTTTCAATTATAGCACAAAATTAGGAAGGAAACTTAAAAGCATGCAATTTACATGAATAAGTGTGAGAATAATTGATAAAATCCACTGAATTCAATCCAAAATATACCATAAATAGTGGTTTATCAGGTGCCTCAAGGAATGTACTTCCCTCCCCGTGACTATTGGGACCAATTGAACACATCTCTGGGGGAGCTAACTTCATCTGTGGATCAGCTAAGGATAGAGCATCAAGATCATTCTGCCATCCTCCATCAGATAAGGGAGGATCAGAGGAGCATGAGGGAGGAGCAGCTGAGACAAGGGCGTGACATTGAGGAGCTTAAACACTCCAGAGGATTCACCGGAGGGAGCAGCATCCGTCGTCACTGAGGTAGTCTAGTTTTATTCTCCCTTTATTTAACTTATCTGTTTTAGTTGTACTTTATTTTATTATCTGTTTTCTATTCTAGTGTATGATCACGTTTCATTCTTTTTAGTATTATTTTATTTTCTTTGTTTTGTTATAAGATGTCTTATGCATCCCAAACCAAGCTTAAAAGAAAATTTTTGAAAAAAAGAAGTAGTAAAATACATAAGGTCTCGAGTTATATCTTAAGTTATTCTGATTACATTGATGTGGTGGCCCTACTTTTATTTTTTGAATGTATGAATTAACTGTGCATAATTGATATTGAGGTTGAGCATATTGGCTCTTGAAGAGCAGTGAATTTAGAGAAGTATTATCGATTCTCTAAAAAATAAAAAATATTGATTCTTGAAGCAAAAGAAACAACAAAAAAAAAGAAAAAGAAAATCAAGAAAAGGATCCAAGGCTTTGAGCATCAATGGTTAGGAGGGTCAAAATTGGCCTAAAAAGCTCAAATGAGTTGCTATCCCTAACTATATGCTTGTGGTGTGAAGGTGTCAA
The DNA here is from genome assembly GCF_000816755.2 of Arachis ipaensis. Taxonomy (NCBI): domain Eukaryota; kingdom Viridiplantae; phylum Streptophyta; class Magnoliopsida; order Fabales; family Fabaceae; genus Arachis; species Arachis ipaensis. Next base: position 66,604,848 of record NC_029791.2, on the reverse strand, counting down.
GAAAATCTTAAGACTGAGCAGTTAAAGTCATGATTTGATACAATAAAGAGTATGCTTAAGAACTTTGAGCACCACTGTCTGGGAAAGATAACTTTCAGAGCTTTCCAGCAATATATAATAGTCTATATTTCTCTTCCAAAATCACTACCCAAAACTGGCATTGAACGTCCACATCTGGAGTTCAACACCCAAAGAGGAGCAAGCCCAGCGTTGAATGCCCAAAGCTGGCGTTCAACACCAGCCATGGAGAAAAAGGCAGCAAGCTCACCCCCTAGTGGGCGTTCAATGCCCAAAGCCCAAAGCCCAAGTTGAACGCCAAGCACCATACGAAGCAATCACCAAAGTGGGCCCAAAGTGGATTTTAGCACTCTTTAGCTTATCTAGTTTTATCTTTGTACTTTTTAAATTTAAGTTAAAATCTTTTAGGGTTAGCATCTCCTATTTAAAGAGGAGAACACTTAGGCTTAGATATCATTTGATCACTGAATATTATTTTTGTTTTTTCTGTAAAGTATGAGTAACTAAACCTCTTTGTTAAGGTTAGGAGCTCTGCTTATCTCTATGGATTAATATCATTACTATTCTATTTTAATATATGTCTGATTTAGTTCTAAGGTGTGTTTTCGTTCTTCATCCAAATGAGACTGGGTATGTCCCTTTTTCTACATGAGTTCCTGTGATACTCGGAACAGGTCACTTGAGCTACAGCTTGAAAACACTCCTCTTAAATCGAGATTATCTTGGCTAATTGGGATATGTGACATATGATCCGGTAAGTTTGGGTAATTGAGGTTTCTGTGGTGCAAAACTAGTTTTTCTGACCTTCACCCTCTGATCCGGAAGATGCGACCTTGTCTGTGGCGTTTTGAATAGGATTGGAGGAGATTAATTCTCTAGGGAAATAGGTGTTAATCACTTATAGTTTGTCATAGAATGAATCATTCATTGTTAAAATAGTTAGTAAGAACTATTAATCCATAAAGGTAAATATCTCCGAAACCTTAACTGTTCTCTTATTATTATTTCTACACCAATTCTTTATTGCTTTCTTTATTAATTTATTTTATGCACCTACAACAACAACCACTCTTTTCCTATTTCACCTGACTAAGTCCAGCAAGATAACTATTGCTTGCTCAATCCAACAATTCTCGTGGGATCGACCCTCACTCACCTGAGGTATTACTTGGACGACCAGGTGCACTTGCCAATGAAGTTGTGCGAGTTCAATTTCGCACACCAATCTTCATCAAGGAAGAGGAAAGAGAAGGCCCCTGCATCTGATCCTTGGGACTTCACTCGGTTTTCCTCTCTGACACATGAGGCACACTTTTTATGAAGTAGTGCACAAGAAGAGGGTGATTCTCGAGGTTCCCTTCGATCTGAAGGATGATGAGTACCTGGAGATCCTATATCAGATTCTGAGATAGGGTTGGGAAGTTCTGGCCAACCCCGTGACTGAGGTTGGAGCACTGATGGTGCGAGAGTTTTACGCCAATGCTTGGGTGACATACAAGCATGCAAGAGGCATGAATCCAGAGCCAAAGAACTGGCAGACTATGGTCAGATGACACATCTTGGATTTTAGCTCGGAGAGTGTGAGGGAGGAACTACAGTTACCACTATCCGGAGAGGACCCTCATTCATACACTCAGAGAGTCAACACTGACCAGTAGCTGGATCAGGTCCTCGAGGACATTTGCCTCCCCAGAGCTCAGTAGAGGAGGAATTCAAAAGGTCAGCCGCACCAGCTGGGTAGGCATGACCTCAAGCTAGTAGCTAGAGGATGGTTAGAGTTCATCCAACGTTACATCATCCCTATGATTAACCATTGTGAGGTTATAGTCGAGTGAGTAGTGATAATTCACTGTATAATGCTCGGCAATAAGGTGGAGGTGCACGAGGTGATACCCCAGGAGATTTACAGGATAGCAAACAAGTCCTCCACCACTACGAGACTGGCTTTCCCTCATCTCATCTACTGACTATGTGCAGCTATTGGAGCTCACATTGAGGGTGATACCCCGATTGGCATTGAGAGGCCAATCACAAAGAAAGGTATGGAGCATGCTAGAGAGCTTGGGCATGGACCACAGCAGGTGCCAGTTCTACCTCCTCTACAGGATATCCCAGAGATGCCTCAGGGGATGTACTTCCCTCCCTATGACTACTAGGATCAGTTGACCACATCTTTAGAGGAGCTGACATCATCAGTTGATCATCTGAAGTTGGAGCATCAGGATCATGTTGCACTCCTCCATCAGATGATGGAGGAGCAGAGGAGGCAGAGGCATGACATAGAGGAGCTTAAGCTCTCCAAAGGATTCCCCAGAGGGAGCAGCAGCCACCATCACTGAGGTTGTTGAGTTTTATTCTCCCTTCTTTTATCTTATGTCTATTTTTCAGTATTTTATTCTATTTTCTGTTTTCTTTTCTAAGTTTGCATGATCATTATTAGGATTTCCCTATTGTGCTCTAAACTTAAACAAAAATCTGAAAAAAAAATAAATAGTAAAATGCATGATACTTTGAGTTATATATTACGTGTTCTAGTACTTTGAAGTGGTGCACTATCTCTGTTTTAGAATGTATAAATTAACTGTGTATATTTGATATAAGTATCATAGATTCTTTGAAACAAGAAAAAGATTGATTCTTGAAGCAATATAAACAACAAAAATAATTGAAAAGAAAAGAACGATCAAAAGAAAAAAAAAAGAAAAAGGTCCAAGGCTTTGAGAATCAATGGATAGGAGGGTCAAAATTGATCTAAAGATAAAAAAAGTACTTTTTCCTAACCATATGCTTGTGGTGTGAAAGTATCTAGTAACCCTTGAGACTGAACACTTAAAGTCGTGACCTAATGCTATTACAGAGTATGCCTAAGGCTCTGAGCACCACTGTCTGGGAGAAAAAGTAAAGAAAAATTCGAACCCAAAAGGTTTTCCCAATTAAGTGCTTGTGGTGTTTATGTAGCAAGCAAGCTTGAAAACAAAACACTTAGATTCACGGCTAGGCTCAAAAGTGCAAAGCACCAAGGAAAAACAAAATTTGTGTTCAAGAATCAATTAGAGCATAAAGTAGAGAATCTATAATATCACCCAAGTTGTAGTTCTGAAGGACGCTGATATTTCTGAGCTTCAAAGGATAGTGAGATGTCAAAACTATTCAAAATTAGAATGTCATAAGCCCCATTCAGTAACTAGACCTGAGCTTCATTGATAACTCAAAGTCTTAAGCATTTTTCTCTTCTTGGTCCTATATTATTTTGGTTGCTTGAGGAAAAGCAACGGTTTAAGTTTGGTGTTGTGATACGTGAATATTTTATACCCTTTTTCATAGCATTTTCTAGTTGTTTTTAGTTAGATTTTATTTAGTTTTACTTGATTTTAGTGCAAAAATCCTCTTTGGACACTACTTTGATTTGTTTTGGTATTTTTATGATTTTAGGTGAATTTCAAATCAATTTGGTGGAGTTTGGAGCAAACTGAGGAAAAGGAGGCAACAACCCCCTTGGGAGCTAAACGTCCAACTGGCGTTTAGCGTCAGCAAGGGACCCAGGTGCACATGAGTTCATTCCTCCTAGGGCATTATACGCCCAAGCTGGAATTTCACACCAAGAGCGGGCCAAAGTCACCCCTTCTTTGGGCCTCCAATTGGATTTAGCACTCCTTAGTTTTATTTTATTTCCTTTTGTAATCTTTATTTACGAACAGAATCTCTTTCAGGTCTAAGCATTTATTACTAGGATTAGTATTTAAAGGAATAAGATGCACCCTTTCTAGGTATTGAGAGGGGATCTTGCATCAAGCATCATTAGAGAATTGTGTTTTCTTTGTAAGTCATGAACAACTAAACCTCTCTTGGTTAAGATTAGGAGCTCTATTTATTTTCTATGGATTAGAACTATTATTCTTCTATTTTAATTTATATTTGATTCAATTCTAAGGATTGTTTTCGTTCTCAATCTTATAAATTGGGTGGAACGAGAGTGTGACCCTTTTCTACATGAGTTCTTGTGATTCTCGAGAGCTATTTCGCTTGAACTACATGCACAGCTTGAAAATATTCCTCTTAAATAGCTAATTACACAAACTAATGGGGATAAGCAACATCTATTTTTTCAGTTGGTTTGGGGTGATTAGAGGCCTTCGTGGTATAAACTAATTTTCTGAACTTCATCCTCTAATTTGAGTTAAGTGACCACAAGAGTGGCAGTTGATGAAGGTTAGAGGAGGCTAAATCACTAAGAGATTATGGTTTAGTGATGAGCGGATATTTTATACGCTTTTTGGGGTTAATTTCATATAGTTTTTAGTATGTTTTAGTTAGTTTTTAGTTTATTTTCATTAGTTTTTAGGAAAAATTCATATTTCTGGACTTTACTATGAGTTGTGTATTTTTTTGTAATTTCAGGTATTTTTCTGGCTGAAATTGAGGGAGCTGAGCAAAAATCTGATTCAGGCTGAAAAAGGACTGCTAATGCTGTTGGATTCTGACCTCCCTGCACTCAAAGTAGATTTTCTGGAGCTACAGAGCTCGTAATGGCGTGCTTCCAATTGCGTTGGAAAGTAGACATCCAGTGCTTTCCAGAAATATATAATAGTCCATACTTTGCTCAAGGATAGATGACGTAAACCGGCGTTCAACGCCAGTTCTCTGCCCAATTCTGGCATCCAGCGCCAGAAAAGGATTAAAAGTTGGAGTTCAACGCCAGAAATGGGTCCAAACCTGGCGTTGAATGCCAAAAATGGCCTTATGCACGTGAATTGCTTATGTCTCAGCCCCAGCACACACCAAGTGGGCCCCAGAAGTCGATCTCTATACCATCTGTTATAGTTTATTCAATTTCTGTAAACCTAGGCTACTAGTTGAGTATTTAAACAACTTTTAGAGACTTATTTTGTATCTCATGACATTTTAGATCAAAACTTTTTACTCTTTGACGGCATGAGTCTCTAAACCCAATTGTTGGGGGTGAGGAGCTCTGCTGTGTCTCGATGAATTAATGCAAGTAATTCTGTTTTCTATTCAACATGCGTCTTCCTATCTAAGATATTCATTCGCACTTCAACCTGAATGTGATGAACGTGACAATCATCATCATTCCCTATGAACGCGTTCCTGACAACCACTTCCGTTCTACTTTAGATTAAATGAGTATCTCTTAGATCTCTTAATCAGAATTTTTGTGGTATAAGCTAGATTGATGGTGGCATTCATGAGAGTCCGGAAAGTCTAAACCTTGTCTGTGGTATTCTGAGTAGGACTCTGGGATTGAATGACTGTGACGTGCTTCAAACTCGTGAGTGCTGGGCGTAGTGACAGACACAAAAGGATAGTAAATCCTATTCCGGTACGATTGAGAACCTGCAGATGACTAGCCGTGCGGTGACAGCGCACCTGGACCATTTTCACTGGAAGGATGGATGGTAGCCATTGACAACGGTGATCCACCAACACACAGCTTGCCATAGGAGGACGTGCATGCATGAATCAGAAGACAGAGGAAAGCAGAGATTCAGAACACAAAGCATCTCCAAAACCCCAACATATTCTCCATTACTGCACAACAAGTAACCTTTAATCCATGCTCTCTTGTTTATTCGCAATTCAACTGATAAATATAATTGACTTCCTGACTAAGAATTACAAGATAACCATAGATTGCTTCAAACCAACAATCTCTGTGGGATTCGACCCTTACTCACGTAAGGTATTACTTGGACGACCCCGTGCACTTGCTGGTTAGTGGTACGCGTTGTGAAAAGTGTGATTCACAATTCGTGCACCAAGTTTTTGGCACCGTTGCCAGGGATTGTTCGTGTTTGGACAACTAACGGTTTATTTTGTTGCTTAGATTAGGAAAAATTTCTTTTTTTTTGTTTAGAGTCTCTTATTATTGTCGTGTTAAAATTTTAGAATCCTTATTTTCTTTTTAAAATATTTTTCAAAAATAATTTCTCTATTAAATCCTGTGCCAAACTTTAAGTTTGGTGTTTTCTTGTTGATTTTTCTATGTTTTTCAAAAATTTTAGTTTGGTTTTCTAAAAATTTTAAGTTTGGTGTTCTTCCTTCATGTTCTTGTGTTCTTGTGAGTCTTCAAAGTGTTCGTGAGTTTTCCCTGTGTCTTGATCTTAAAATTTTTAAGTTTGGTGTTCCTTGGTGTTTTTCCTCCAAAAATTTTTGAAAACAAGGAGCATTAGATCTAAAAAATTTTAAATCTTGTGCTATCTTATTGTTTTTCTCTCTCTTCTTAAAATTCAAAAATATCTTTTCTCTCTATTTTAAAGCATCTTTTTCGAAATCTATTTCTAAAATTTAGATTTTTATTTCAAAATTTAAAACCTTTTTCAAAAATCATCATATCCTTTTAAAAATCTCCTAACCACTTTTTCTCTCCTCACTTTTTCGAAATAAATAAATAAATAAATAAATAAAAATAATTTTTATATCATCTCCCTTTCTCCATCATGGACCTAAGCGGAAATGAATAGTCCAGGAGGACTCTGGGGTCATATTCTAACCCCTCTACTGCTTCATATGGGAGTAGTATCTGCATACCCTCCATTGGAGTCAGTAGCTTTGAGTTGAATCCTCAGCTCATTATCATGGTGCAGCAAAGTTGCCAGTATTCCGGTCTTCCACAGGAAGAACCTACAGAGTTTCTGGCACAGTTTCTACAGATTGCTGACACAGTACATGATAAAGAAATAGATCAGGATGTCTACAGACTATTACTGTTTCCATTTGCTGTAAAAGATCAAGCTAAGAGGTGGTTGAATAACCAACCTAAGGCCAGCATAAGGACATGGAAACAGCTGACAGAAAAATTCCTGAATCAATACTTTCTCCCAAAACGGATGACACAGCTAAGGCTGGACATCCAAGGCTTTAAACAAGGAGATAATGAATCTCTTTATGATGCCTGGGAGAGATACAGAGAGATGCTATAAAAATGCCCTCTGAAATGTTTTCAAAGTGGGTTCAGTTAGATATCTTCTATTATGGGCTTGTAGAAGGAGCTCAGATGTCTCTTGATTACTCAGCTGGTGGATCTATCCACATAAGAAAGACAATTGAAGAGGCTCAAGAGCTCATTGATACAGTTGCCAAGAATTAGCATCTGTACCTAAGAAGTGACTCTTCCATGAAAGAAGAGGTTAAGACAGCAACCGCTGAACTCAGTCCTGTAAAACAAGCTGCTGAATTCAATCAGCAGTTGGACTATCTAACAAGGCAGCTAGCCGAATTTAAAGATAGGCTGCAACAGACAAGAATGGCAAATATACATATGGACGAACAGTTTAAGCAAACAAAGCAGCAGCTGTCAAGGCAAATAACAGAAGAATGCCAAGCAGTTCAACTAAGAAGTGGGAAAACATTAAATACCCCACCTCAAAGCAGCAAAAAGCTAAAAAATGAGCAAACCACCTAAAATTCACCTGAGGACAGTAAGAGCCCAGGGAAAAGTAATTCTGGGACTAAAACGCCAGAAATTTGGTGGAAGGCTGGCGCTGAACGCCCAGATCATGCTCAGGACTGGCGTTCAACGCCAGAAACAAAGCAGGACTGGCGTTCAATGCCAGAAATAGGCAAGAATCTGGCGTTGAACGCCCAAAATGGGGAAGACCTGGCGCTGAACGCCCAAAATGGCACAGTTCTGGCGTTCAGACGCCAGAAACAGACAATGAGTTGGCATCTCACGTCACTCCAGCTTCTAACTCTGGCCCTCAATTGCCAGTGAGGGATCAGACCCCCACAAGTGCTGATGACAATCGCGATGTGCAGACGGAATAATCTGTAGGTGTGTGCCTAGAGAAGAAGCACAGAGGATCCTATGGCACTGCCATGGATCACAATATGGAGGCCATTTCGGAGGTGAGCGAACAGCCACCAAGGTCCTCCAATGTGGCTTCTATTGGCCCACACTC